>NC_140976.1:56459741-56497241 GCF_056783735.1 Eptatretus burgeri | reverse complement strand
AGGGAGAGCCTGGAACAGGAGATAAAAAGAGGAGAGAAATATCTGGAGCAAAGGAAGGAAGAATTGTTGGAAAAGTCAAGACAGTTCAAAGAACTACAGGGAGAAATGAAGAAAGTAGAGGGGAGTACCCATGAGTTGGAACATGAGAAGAGTGAACTTAACGAAAGAATAGAGGCAGAGCGAATTAGTAACTCCTGGAATAGAGAGAACTTGGAAGAAGAATGGAAAACAAAAAAGGAAAAACGGAAACACGATTTGAAATTGCAACAACTGAAGAAATAGATAAGATCAGGCGATCAGATAAGAGGAAGCTTAGAACAGAAGATAAAAAGAAGAGAGAAATATCTAAAAAAAAAAAAACCAAAGGAATACGGTAAGACAATGGACGAAATGAGGAAGGAAGACTGCAAAAGAGGTGCGGAGATAAGAGAGGAATTATGGGAAGAAGCGGATAGGAAACAAAAAGAACACAAATTGGAAATTGACCGACTAAAGGAGATGAGCAAGAGAATGGATGAAATGAGGAAGGAAGAATGTGAAAGAGATGTGGAGATGAGAAAGGAATTAGAAAAGAAAGCTTCTGAGATACTAAAACACCAAAACAAAGAGACGGGATTACAAAACGAGCCGAGGATGTTAAGAGAGGAAAGAACGAAAACGGAGAATGAAACCTTAAGGAACCACACTGTGCAGATCGAATAGCTGGAAACCAAGGCCAGATTAAAGAATGAGATACAAGAAAGAGTATTGAAAGAAACGATGAGATTGGAGAAGGAAGAACAAGAGAGGCAGTGGGCTAAGAAACAAAAAGAACAAGGAATGAAACAAAAAGAAAGACAAGAACAACTGAAGGAGAATGCAAGGTTGAAGTACGTGGAGATAGTGAAAGAACGACGAATGAAACGGGAAAAGGAGATCGGCCAATTGAAGGAAACTATGAGATTGGAGAATGAAGAGCATGAGAGACAGTGGAGGAAGAAACAAGAAGAAGGACAAGAACGACTAAAGGAGAGAGCAAGGTTGAAGTACGCGGAGATAGTGAAATAACAAGGAATGAAACAGGAAAAGGAAATCAACAAAATGAAGGAAACTATGAGATTGGAGAATGAAGAACATGAGAGATGGTGGAGTAGAAAACAAAAAGAAAACGAGTTTGAAGTTAACCAACTCAAGGAAAGAGCAAAATTTGAGTCCACAGAGATGGAAAAGCTCCGGAAAGATAACGAACAGCTAAGTGGGTTCAGAGAGGAAGAACGACTCAAAAGGAGTCAGGAAGTAGAACAGCACAATAATAGGGGATGTGTGACATCACCACAGGCAGGAACGTTAGTGGTGCGGGACTTGATTGACATCACTCCTCGGATGAAACAACAATTAGGGCAAACCCTGAAAGTGGAGACTGTGGAAATAATAAGGGGAGCCCGGGTGACTGAAACGTGTATGACGAGACACGAGGTGATGACGTCCGAAAAATCAAGAGATAAGATGAAGATCCAGGAAGAAACTAATAGACACGAAGAGACAACAGAAATAAAATGTATAGAGACACAGGAGATAGAAAAAGTAGAGGAGAGAATACGCGATAAAGACGGGGTGAAAGACGAGCACACACACACATGGAGTTACACACACACACACACACACACACACACACACACACACACACACGCACAAGCATTTAAAGGCCATTTTCCCCGCTAAAGTTAGCCTTGCGGGCCCCATGACAATCTTCTCCACTTTACCCAATTTTCTGCATCTCCCCTCCTTAATCCCCTTGCACACATTTCTTCTTCCACCACCTTTAGCCAAGTTTTTCTCGGTTTTCCCCGTCCCCTACTTCCTACTACACTCATTTCCAGCACTCCTCTCACCCAGTCACTTTCATCCTTCCTCAACACATGACCCAACCATCTCAACCTGTTTCTCTTCACAACCTCCATCACAGACTCTATTCCCATCATCTTCCGCAAGTCATCATTTGTCTTCCTCTCTCTCAACGATACTCCACACATCCACCGAACCATTCGCATTTCCACCCTTTCCAGCCTTTGTTGCTGCTCCATGTTAAGGACCCATGTCTCACTCCCATAAATCATCGTACTCCTCACACATGTACCATACACCTTTCCCTTCAGCTTCAATGACACGCCCCTCTTCGTCAGCACGCCACTCAGTTCCCGAAACTTCTTCCATGCACATCTCACTCAAGCAACCGTCAAAGAGTCTGATCCACCTTCTCCATTCAGCATGTCTCCGAGAGAGCAAAATGTTTTCACACCTTCCAGCTTCACACCATCTCCAAGATCCAACTCAACAATTCCTTCATCTGCAGCTCCCTCTATGCACACCTTCAACTTGAATGTAGCTGCCACACTGGTTAATGACCCTCTCACACCACTACATTTTAGATGAACCCATTCAGCACACATTGTACACTGAATGGAGTTCACTCCGACACCCTTCCTGCACACAGCACACGGCCACTTCCCAGTCCTTTCCACCTCACCACATGCTTTACCACTTGCCATCACCTTCGTCTTTCCTATATTCACCTTCAAACCTTTTGCCTCCATACATTCCTTCCACTTGTTCATCTTCTCCTTCAGTCCATCCATTCTCTCTGCAATCAACACCAGATCATCTGCATACAGCAGCTCCCACGGTAAACCCTCCTTTACCCTCCGAGCCAGCACCTCCATCGCAACTACAAATAGAAGTGGACTTAGTACCGACCCCTGGTGCACTCCCACCTTCACTTCAAACTCACCACTGTTCCCGTCCTTCGTCCTAACAGCTGTGCGCACTCTCTCGTACATGGCCATCACTACTCTGATCAACCATTCCTCCACTCCTAACTTCCTCAATGCCCATGTCATAACTTCGCGTGGGACCCTATCAAATGCTTTCTCCAGATCAACAAACCCAAAAAACAACTTCTTCCTCTTTTCCAGAAACTTCTCCTGCAACTGCCTTACAATAAAAATTGCATCTGTCGTTCCTCTTCCTGGCGTAAATCCAAACTGCATTTCGTCAATCTTTACTTTCTTCCTTATCCTCTTCTCCAACACCCTTTCCAATACCTTCATTCCATGCTCCAATAACTTTATTGCTCTATAGGAGCCACAGTCCAGAGGGTCACCTTTCCCCTTGTGCAGAGGGATGAGGGTACTCAGTTCCCAATCCACTGGAATGCGGCCTTCTTTCACCACCAGATTACAGATCTCTGTCATTCTCTTCACACCCCAACTTCCCACTGCCTTCAACATATCTCCCACAACTCCCGTCGGCCCTCCTGCTTTTTGACTCTTCATTGCTCTTATAGCTTCCTCAACTTCCTTCTTAGTTATCTTCTCTGCTGGTCCTAAAACTGGGTTACTCTCGATGTTGCTATCCCATTCATTTTCTACATTTAACACCCTTTCCATCTATCTCTTCCATCTTCCTTTAATTCCATCTGAATCCACAATGATTTGTCCCACTTCAGCCTTCAAGCAACTCACCCCGGTGACATCAAATCTCTCTCTCGCTATCTGCTTTGCAATCCTGAATACCGCTCTCTTCCCCTCCTCCGAATCCAAGCGTTCTCCGAACATTTTCCTATGGGCCTCCTGCGCCTTTGCTACCTATTTCTTTGCAGCCTTCTTGGCTACCTTATAACTTTCGTGCGCTGCCTCTTCTACCACCGTACCCTTCGCCTTTTGCCATTCCTTGAACTTCTTCCTCTTCTCTTCAATCATCTTTCCAACTTCATCACCCCACCACCATGTTTCCGAGTGCCTCGGTGGTCCTTTTGTCCATCCACATACCTCACCAACGGCTCCCAATAGACCATCTTTCATTGACATCCAACCACTTTCAAGCTCAACCACATCATCCTCAACCATACTCAGCCTCTCTCTTAATGCTTCCTTCACTGTCACCTCTTTCAACCTCCACACCTTCATCCTCGGTTGGTACTTCACCCGCTGAATTCTCCTCGCACCTTTCACCCTTATATTGCATACAACCAGGTGGTGCTGTGAAACAGTCTCCTCCCCTGGGATCACCTTTGTGTCACGGAGGTTTCCCCTATCTCGCCGATGCACTATCAGGTAGTCAATGGTTGTCGTCGATCCACCTGACGTGTATGTAATAAGCTTATTATCCGCTTTCTGGAATTGAGTATTACAATTCAACAAATCAGCTCCATCAGCAAACTCCAAGATCCTTTCACCTTCTCCATTTCTCACACCATATCCATAACCCCCATGGACTCCCTCAAAACCATCTGGACTCCTTCCCACATGTCCATTCAAGTCTCCTCCTACCACAACCACAACAATTTCATCATCTTTCACATTTTCCATCAACTTCTCTATCGCACACCAGAACATGTTCTTCTCTTCATCGCTTCGACTGACCTGTGGGGCATACCCGAGATGACGTTCACCAAGAGCTTTCCGATCACGATTCTCAAGGGACTCAAGAGTTAGCGATTCTCAAGAGTTAGCGAGGGACAATGAGGGAGATCTCAGGAAATGTGTCGTGACCCGGTGCAAGCAGCCGGATAGCCTCCTTCAGGAATGGAGGGAGACGCTATGCTCCCTTGAAGCGTATCTCGACCAGGTGGGTCCGGTCGAGCTTTGCGAGGTAGAGGGGGCGAGTGCTGTGAATGGGTACACACTGAGCTTGGGGGGTATGGAGGCCTCGGAACCCCTTGTGGCACAAATCCCCAGCGTGGTCGTCCCGGTGTGCATGGTTGCAAGTGTGCCGAAATGCGTGCTTTCCAGCACGTATTGTGTGATTGAATACCCCTCTGCAAGTGGAAGGCCGTGTGTGAGTGAAACCACGAGTGCGAGTGAAATGGCATGCGTGAGTGAACGGCCGTTTGTGAGCGACCCTGTGTGTAAGGGAAATCGCATGTGTGAGATCGCTGTATGTAAGGGAGATGGCGGTTGGCATGCGCGAACATGCAACCGCATGTCCTGGTGTGAAGGTCATGTCGAGGTGTGTGAGCGTCATGGCACGCCGGAGTGCGTGCATTGAATGGCGACGGAGACGGCGACAGACTAAGGACAAAGCAGAGTAGCGGCCGTAGCTATTTTGGGGACCGCGCCGGGTTTAAACGGCAGCGCACGCGGGGTCCGTGCTGTGCTTCGCACGAGACCGCCACGTGTGCGGCTACGCGAGTGAAATCCGGTCCGGAAACGCACGCGGTGGATGTTAGCCGATCCCACGGACGGACAGAAGGTAGGCTGGATTGTGAATTTGGACCGGATGGGTTCTCCACGCGAGCGTGTTTGTAAAGCTCCGATGAGTAGAGGACATGTGTTGGCGTGGGGAACCCCTCGAAACGCAAGGCTTGCTTTGGGATGCGCAGGGTGACGTCATGGCTGCATGGTTGGAATCCGGCAGAAGGAAAATCCCTGCCGGATGGTACCGTCCGAAAGGGACGAGGTTCGAGAAACGAGAACAGCTGCCATGACGTCATGGGGAAACAGCGCAGGTTGCGAGTTGCCGTGCTGGTGTGCGCATGAAAAAGAAAAGGAGAGAAGAGCAAGCCTCACCGTTTTGGGTGAACAGGATTCCCTGGGCAGGGGTGGAAGACCCCCCTGTCTGGGGCACAGGACACAACTAGTTAGGGGGGAGGGTTAGTTTAGTTAGACCTAAATTTTCATGGGGAAGGGATAAGTCCTCATGGAGCCTGTGGAATGGATTAGTTAGAGGGATTTTAGGTCAGATTTGAGGCCTGCCATACCGTGCGTTACCGTGGGTCATTGGAGAGGGGACGTCGAGGGTCGCCCTAGAAAGTAACTATGAGGGTGAAGTTAGCCAGCCCGGTCTCTCGGAGCCTTTGCGGTCTACACGGCTCCGTGGCTATAAAGACCCCAAGAGGTCCTGTCTACCCCTCGTCTGTCCTGGGGTTTTTCCTTTGTTTCTTTTGCATGAACTTTGTGGCGCCATGTCCGTAAGTAGAACTGTCTATAAGTGAATGTACAAAATACATAGACGGTGGTAGCTCTTTGTCTTGCTTGCGTATTGTCCCTACCCCCATTCATTGCATGATTGAATACGTGCATTGTTTGCATGCATGACTGCATAACTAAATCTTTGACCGTATACGTGCATGTTTCGTTGTGAAATGAATGTGCTTGTTTAAATGTCACCCGTTCGTTGCGTCCTTTCCCTTGATTGAACTACCATATTGCACTCGGAATATAGTTCGTTGTTAAATATCCGATAAAGTGAATGGGTCCAACGGGGCTGCGCGATAAATACCCCGTTTGGTTATCCCAAAACGAAGCGAGCTGCTTAAGTGGCTCGTTTCCAAGCGGCCCCGTTGAGGTACAGTCTCTCGGTAGTCTTCCCACACGATTAATTAGGTATATCGACAATTCGGCGATTGACCCTGTAGCGTGGGTAGAATATTGACTAGGCTGTGGTGTGCTCAAAACACACCCGTGGCTGGTTTTCGGCGTTGATCCGGAAAGCCGCGAAAGGATTGTCCGTTCGGTGGGTGAAGCGGCCGCTATTGGTTAAACACGGTAATTCGCACACCGGTGGGCGGAGATCTACAACAATATATATATATATATATATATATATATATATATATATATATATATATATATATATATATATATATATATATATATATATATATACATACATACATACACACATACAGCTCTGGAAAAAATAAGAGACCACTCAAAAAATTTTTTAAAGCAGCATCTCTGCATGTATGGCAGCCATTCCATTCCAGTGTCTGTTGAATTCCAACACAGGCACACATTCTACTTAGTGAGGTACTGATTAGGTGATCACCTGAACCGAATCTTATTTAACAAGGAAAAGTATAAAAACCACTGCTGTGGTCATCACTATCCTCTTGCAATAGGACCAGCTGGATGGCAAAAACAGTGCTAGTAGTACCTCAAAAGTAATTCGAATCAAAAAAATAGCTATTGACCATGCCAAAAGAGTTGAAAAGAAAAGTTTTGAGTGAGGAAAAGAAGGGTTCAATTCTGGCTTTACTGGCAGAGGGATACTGTGAGCGTCATGTTGCTTCCATCCCTAAAATTTCAAAGATGGAGGTTCAAAAGAACAAGGTCAAGTAGCAGACATTGGGGACAACAAAGCTACAGACTGGCAGAGGGCGAAAATGACTTTCCACTGACCGAGATGACCGCCAACTCATTCGAATGTCACTCAACAACCGTAGGATGACATCAAGTGACCTACAAAAAGAATGGCAAACGGCAGCTGGGGTGAAGTGCACGGTGAGGACGGTTCAAAATAGGTTCCTAGGGGCAGGGCTGAAGTCGTGCAAAGCTCGAAAAACGCCCTTCATCAATGAGAAGCAAGGAATAGCCAGGCTGAGGTTTGCAAAAGACCATAAGGATTGGACCGTAGAGGACTGGAGTAAGGTCATCTTCTCTGATGAGTCCAATTTTCAGCTTTGCCCAACATCTGGTCGTCTAATGGTTAGACGGAGACCTGGAGAGGCCTACAAGCCACAGTGTCTCCCACCCACTGTGAAATTTGGTGGAGGATCGGTAATGATCTGGGGGTTCTTCAGCAAGACTGGAATTGGGCAGATTTGTCTTTATGAAGGATTCTTGAATCAAGCCACGTACAAGGTTGTCCTGGAAGGACACTTGCTTCCTTCTGCTCTGACAATGTTCCCCAACTCTGAGGATTGGTTTTTCCAGCAGGACAATGCTCCATGCCACACAGCCAGGTCAATCAAGGTGTGGATGGAGAACCATCAGATCAAGACCCTGTCATGGCCAGCCCAATCTCCAGACCTGAACCCAACTGAAAACCTCTGGAATGTGATCAAGTGGAAGATGGATGGTCACAAGCCATCAAACAAAGCCGAGCTGCTTGAATTTTTGCGCCAGGAGTGGCATAAAGTTACCCAACAGCAATGTGAAAGAATGGAGGAGAGCATCCCAAGACACATGAAAGCTGTGATTGAAAATCAGGGTTATTCCACAAAATATTGATTTCTGTACTCTTCCTGAGTTAAAACATTAGTATTGTGTTGTTTAAAAAATTAATATGAACGTCTTCTGTTTGTATTATTTGACGTCTGAAAACACTGAATCTTTGTTGTTATTTTGACCAGTTGTCATTTTGTGCAAATAATGCTCTAAATGACAATATTTTTATTCGAAATTTGGGAGAAATGTCAGTAGTTTATGGAATAAAACAAAAATGTTCATTTTACTCAAACGCATACCTATAAATAGTAAAACCAGAAAAACTGATAATTTTGCAGTGGTCTCTTAATTTTTTCCAGACCATTATATATGTGTGTGTGTGTGTGTGTATGTATATATATATATATATATATATATATATATATATATATATATATATATATATATATATATATATATGGAGATGATAAATGTTGCTTCTCGGATGCCCATTCAAATGAATGAGAAAAAGGGAAAAACTATCTGACCCAAGCTCCAAAAGCTCAAAATGGGAGACACTTCCTCCCCACTTATCCCCTTCCCTCCCATACAAGGAAATGAAAAATTGAGACTTACTGATTAAAGCACTTCTGCCCCCCAACATAATCACAGTCCTTTCATATTTTCATTATACTCAAAGAGCGAACCAACGAATATTTGTCCAGGTTCTTTAGGGAATAACTTAATTTTCTTGTTACATTCATTTCCATCGAGTACATTCACAAAGAATAACTTGGAACTTGATTCTTGGTTTAAGTATCTTTGTTGAGCAGAGATAAAATGATAAACTTCTGTTAATGCTCTTGTTTGACCACCTACTGAGCCACATATCATTTTATCGATTCCTTATATTTTTCAGTCTTTCCAAATTCAACATTATTTATGATTTTATGAAAGTATGATATTTATTTTATGAAAGTTCTTCTCAAAATCATTTGAAGCAAGCTGTTTTATTTTGTGTTAAAATGAGTTCGCTTGGTTGAGAACCAAGCCCCCAAAGCAAAAATGCGACTCATTTCCTTTATGAGACACACCCGAAAAAAACACATTGTTTCCACATTTCCATTATGTTATTAACTCGTACTATTTATTGCCAAACGTGAACTTTGGCATGTTTCATTCAGATAATTGAGTATTCAGAGGAGTACTTCGACCTTGCAGATCAATCTTTTTCACAAGAGGAGAGATGAGATCCTTAAACCAATTCATTATTTGTTGTTTTATCCAGAATTAAATCGCTATACGACCAATAATTATTATTTTTATTTTTTTCTGACAGGTTGTCCCCAATAACAACATCGTTGATAACTGATATTGAAAATGAAGCCAACGAATATCAAGAAGAATGGCAGAATATGAATGAAATCTTTATAGATCTTCAATCATTTCGAAGCGAACAAGCCGGGAGGCGACGATGGTTCACGAGCGGTATTTGACGATGTAGATTGTTTCAGAAGTCAAGGATGAGACAATGTGATAATTTTTGACCAAGTTATAAAAATGATCAATATGATGCGGTACGGGTGACAGGTTATTAGCTGCAAAATGTCGAAAACCCAGTTTCGTTCAACAACTTTCAAAATTTGACCTTTGCATAACCTTTAAAGGTCATAAAACAATGTTGTGGACATTAAAATAAGGAAACAGGATATGTGCTGTAGCTTATTGGAGTTAGTTCGTCGAAGAAGGTCGAAAACCCGGTTCGATTCCCACAACTTTGAAAATTTGACCTTTGTGGCCTTTAAAGGTCAAAGGTCAAGGATTATGACCTTTGGTGCAAAACTTCCTCTGGAACATTCCAGGAACAATATAGCATTATATAGGCTCTATGGCATTTCGCACTCCTCGGATTATCCATACTTTGATGAAATCAGTGTAAAAACAAACTTGAAGGGGGCGCCACGTGCAAGGTGTTCGACATAGAGCAAAATGGTTTCAAGACTTTAGGTGGTGAATGACCTCAAGATTATGCATTAAAATATTGTCATCCTAGCTCTCAAAGTTTGGGTGGTCATATGATTTTTATGTTAAAATTTGCAATTTTATAAGTTTTTGACCTTGTGACCTTGATCTTGGGACGAAAATGAAAAATCGGACAACGACAAGTTTTAGATAATTCATTTTGCTATTCAAATACCAAAAGAACCCATTCCATTCACTAAATTCCCGAGGAGAAGATAGATTTTTAATCCGACTACCCCGTAAAAATGGCTATTTTTGGGGCGTGGCTCCACCCACAATGAGCGTAGCAAGCCCTCATCCAGGAAAACACAACTACACATTGATATCGAACACCAAACCAAGTTTCATCAAGATCGGATCAAAATGCACAGTTATGCTCTGGACAGACACACAGAGACACAGACACACAGACAGACACACAGACATAACAAATATAGTGGTCACTCTGGCTGGCGCTCGTGAACCAAAAAACAAAAATTACAAGTGGGCATGGCTCCGCCCACAATGGGCAATCTTAGCTGCTACCCTACTATTTGTCACCGCCCATTTCTTCAAAACCTATCTTCTCCCTCAAAATTGACTCAATCAAGCTGAATTATTTATATGTTGTACATATGGCCAATGCGCACAATTTCTCGAGTGGGAATTTCGATTAAAAATGGAGAAAAAAAATATGAAAAAAACAAAAATTACAAGTGGGCGTGGCTCCGCCCACATTGGGCATGGGATGCCAATCGCCAGAAAGACAAAACTAGGCATTGATTACATCAATTTCAAGTTTCATCCAAATTGGATCACATCCCCTGAAGTTGTGCTCTGGACAGACAGACAGACATACATACAGACACACAGACACAACGAATATAGTGGTCACTGGCTGGCGCTCGTGAACCAACATTATGAAAAAGTTTTACAAGATATTGTTATCTCCTCTCAAAAAGAATTGGATGAAGCTGAAGTTGGATATTATTTTGAGGTTGATTTAAAATATCAAGAAGAACTTCATCTTCTTCTTCTTCTTCCTCTTTCGGCTTGCTCCCGTTAGGGGTCGCCACAGCGGACCAACTGTCTCCATTTCGCTCTATCCTCCACATCTTCCATTGACACTCCAACCACCCGCATGTCCGCCCTCACCGCATCCATGAACCTCTTCTTTGGCCTTCCTCTTCTCCTCCTGCCTGGCGGCTCCATCTTCAACATCCTTCTCCCGATATACTCTGTTTCCCTCCTGTGCACATGTCCAAACCATCTCAATCTCGCCTCTCTCACTTTGTCTCCAAACCGTCCTACCAGTGCTGTCCCTCTAATATACTCATTTCTTATCCTATCCATCCTCGTCACTCCCAACGAGAATCGCAGCATCTTTAACTCTGCCACCTCCAGCTCTGCTTCCTGTCTTTTTGTTAGCGCCACCGCCTCCAAACCATACAACATAGCTGGTCTCACTACCGTCTTGTATACTTTCCCCTTCACTCTTGCAGCTACCCTTCTGTCACAAATCACTCCTGCAACTCTTCTCCACCCACTCCATCCTGCCTGCACTCTCTTTTTCACTTCTCTCCCACACTCTCCATTACTTTGGACAGTTGATCCCAAGTATTTAAACCAATCCACCTTCCCCACCTCAACTCCTTGCAACCGCACCATACCACCACCCTCCCTCTCATTTACGCACATGTACTCCATCTTACTCCTACTGACTAACATTCCCCTTCTCTCCAGTGCGTACCTCCACCTCTCAAGGCTCGATTCAGCCTGCTCCCTACTCTCCCTACAGATCATGATGTCATCCGCGAACATCATGGTCCATGGAGACTCCAGTCTGATCTCGTCCGTCAACCTGTCCATCACCATTGCAAACAGGAAAGGGCTCAGAGTCGATCCTTGGTGCAATCCCACTTTAACCTTAAACCGGTCCGTCATTCCTACCGCACACCTCACCGCTGTCACACTGTCCTCATACATATCCTGCACGATCCTCACATACTTCTCCAACACTCCCGACTTCCTCATACAATACCACAACTCCTCTCTTGGCACCCTATCATAAGCTTTCTCTAAATCCACAAACACACAATGTAACTCTTTCTGGCCTTCCCTATACTTCTCCATCAACATTCTCAAAGCAAACATCGCATCAGTGGTGCTCTTTCCTGGCATAAACCCATATTGCTGCTCACAGATCATCACCTCTCCTCTCAACCGAGCTTCCACTACTCTTTCCCACAACTTCATGGTGTGGCTTAACAACTTTATCCCTCTGTAATTTCCACAGCTCTGCACATCACCCTTATTCTTGAAAATCGGGACCAGTACACTTAATCTCCACTCCTCCGGCATCCTCTCACTTTCCAAGACCTTATTAAACAATCTGGTTAACAACCCCACTGCCATCTCTCCTAAGCACTTCCATGCCTCCACTGGTATACCATCTGGGCCAACTGCCTTTCCACTTTTCATCTTCTTCATAGCAGTCCTCACTTCATCCTTACTGATCCACCCCACTTCCAGATTCACTATCTCCACCTCTTCCAACCTTCTCTCTCTCTCATTTTCTTCATTCATCAGCTCCTCAAAGTACTCCATCCACCTTCTCAACACACTCTCCTCGCTTGTCAGCACATTCCCACTTGCGTCCTTTATCACCCTAACCTGCAGCACATCCTTCCCAGCTCGGTCCCTCTGTCTTGCCAATCGGTATAAATCCTTTTCCCCTTCTTTTGTATCCAACTTCTCATACAGCTCGTCATATGCCTTTTCCTTGGCCTTAGCCACCTCTCTTTTTGCTTTTCGACGCCACTCCTTATACTCCTGCCGACTTTCTTCATCTCTCTGACTATCCCACTTCTTTTTCGCCAACCCCTTCTTCCTTATACTTTCCTGTACTTCCTCATTCCACCACCAAGTCTCCTTATCTTCCTTCCTCTGTCCAGATGTCACACCAAGTACCTTCCGAGCAATCTCCCTCACAACTTCTGCTGTCGTTGCCCAATCATCCCACCCATCTTTACCACCATCCAACGCTTGTCTCACCTCCTCCCTAAATTTCACGCAACAGTCTTCCTCCTTCAGCTTCCACCATCTGGTCCTTGGTTCAGCCCTCACTCTCTTCCTCAACCTCACCTCTAAAGTCATCCTACAGACCACCAATCGATGCTGTCGAGCTACACTCTCCCCTGCCACAACCTTACAGTCACTAATCTCTTTCAGGTTGCATCTCCGACTTAATATGTAATCCACCTGTGTGAACTTTCCTCCACTCTTGTATGTCACCCTGTGTTCCTCCTTCTTCTTGAAATACGTGTTTACCACTGCCATTTCCATTCTTTTTGCAAACTCTACCACCATTTGCCCTTCCACATTTCTCTTGTTGAGACCGTACCTCCCCATCACCTCCTCATCCTCTTTATTCCCTTCCCCAACATGTCCATTGAAATCTGCTCCAATCACCACTCTTTCATCCTTGGATACACTCTCCACCACTTCATCTAACTCACTCCAGAAATCTTCTTTATATACCATCTCACACCCCATATGTGGGGCATATGCACTGATGACATTAATCATCACCCCTTCAATTTCCAACTTCACACTCATCACTCGGTCAGACACCCTCCTCACCTCCAATACCCTCTTGACATGATCTTCCTTCAGGATTATCCCGACACCATTTCTCCTCCCATCCACACCATGGTAGAACAGTTTGAAACCACCTCCAATGCTCCTCGCCTTACTCCCCATTCACTTGGTCTCTTGTACACACAGTATGTCCACCTTTCTTCTCTCCATCATATCGGCCAACTCTCGCCCTTTGCCAGTCATCGTCCCAACATTCAGAGTTCCAACTCTCACCTCCACACTTCTACCCTTCCCCCTCTCCCACTGCCTCCGGACTCGCCTTCCCCGTCTCCTTCTCCTCCTTCGCCCAGCAGTAGCACAATTTCCACTGGTACGCTGCTGACCACCGGTACCGGTGGCGGTCGTTGGTAACCCGGGCCTCGACCGATCCGGTATGGAAATTCGTTTTGTTGTCCGCATAATGATTTGGCATAGGTTTTTACGCCGGATGCCCTTCCTGACGCAACCCTGGTCGCCTCTTACGACACACAGGGATATGGTACACCTATTCTAACCAGGGCATACACCGGGCCCAGTACAACTGGTGCTCATTTCGCCGACCTCGGAAGGATGGCAGGCTGAGTCAACCCCCTGGTGTTTTCGACTTGGTTTATATATATTTATTTATATATATATATATATATATATATATATATATATATATATATATATATATATATATATATATATTTATATATATATATTTATATATATATATATATATACATATACATACATATATTAATTCAGTGTCCCAACGGGGCTTGAACTCAGGACCTCTTGGGTCCCAAGCCACTGCCCTTACCACTGCGCCAACACCAGGCATTACCTTACCAGGCCTTACCAGGCAACAACACCATCAAGAAGAACTTCATAACAAACATAAAGACCTCCCCGATGCCCCTGATAAAGAAAGTCCAAGAACAGAATGGTTAAGTGATTACCAACAGTCATTTAATATAAAAGGTAATTCTACAGACAAACTACTTACTACATTAAATGATAAAGAAAGTTCTGTTTTGCATCAAAGGAACTTGAGACAATATTTATTTGCTGCGTTGAGAGTGAGGAAAATTCATAGGATTTTGAAATTTAAACAGTCATTGGTTTAATAAGTATATTGATTTTAATACATAATGGAGAACAGAAGCAAAAACAGACTTTAAGAAGGACTTTTATAAATTAATGAATAATGCTGTATTTGGAAAGACTATGGAAAATGTTAGGAATAAGCAAAATATAAGACTTGCTACATCTTGGAAACAGGCTTTAAAGTTAATTAATAGACCAAGTTTTCAGCGATCAGAGGTGTTTTCAGCCAACTTTTGTGCTATTCATTTGAAAAAAGAGAGTATTGAAATGGATAAACCTATTTAAATGGGAACATCAATTATTGGCTTGTCAAAGTCGTTAATGTATGACTTACTTTACTAATTTAAAACCAAAGTAGAAGGAGAATATATCTGTTATATATGGATATATCTGCTATATCTGTTATATAGTTTTATCTATCTATAATTCCAGCAGTGTGTGTGTGTGTGTGTGTGTGTGTGTGTGTGTGTGTGTGTGTGTGTGTGTGTGTGTGTGTGTGTGTGAGTGTGTCTGTGACCGCCGTTTCTCGACAACCACTGGTCCGATCTAATTGAAACTTGCCACGTATATTGCTGAGGCCCTGAGGATGTGCCTTTTCAAGGTTTGATATTAATCGGACAAGTACTTCCCAAGTTATGGCCATGTATTTACCAAACCAATGACAAGACACGTTGTTGCGTGGGCGTGGCCGATGGGGAAGGGAAGCTCAGCTGCGTTCGCCATTACGGGTTACAACTTACGGGTTTCCGGAGAGTGATGACTTCGTGTATTCTAATAATTTCTCGATTTCTTATGCGCATTTAGAGATAAACACAATGCCGCAAGTTATGATCGTTTTCATATGAGACGGTGCATAAATTTCGGTAACATCAGAGTGCTGGTATGCTCCGAACCAGGAACTAAATTTTTTTTCTCTCTTCTCTTCTCTTTTTCCTTGCGATGACATTGCGAAAAGGCAAAATACGTTGGCGCTAATTGAATAATTGGCCATTAAAACCTAAATTGCGAATCATCGTAACTGTGATATGCGAACTTCCACGCCACGCATGTACGGGCACGCGAGAGCGAAGAAACGGCCTGTGTGGTTGTTGTTTGTTGCTCGCAGTTGGAATATTTATTATTATTATTTTTTTACGGGCACGTACTAGTATTAGAAATTAAGACAAGTGATGTCTATGAGGATATGATTGATAATATTGATATATATGATACAATTCATTATAAGTCAGATGATTTATTGTTTTCATCAAAGAATAAAATGGTTATTGGTAAGTTTAAAGATTAATTGGGTGGGAAGGTAATGAGTGAATTTAGAGGATTGAGATCAGTCTTATGCTGATAAGTACATTGAAAATAATAATATTGAAGGGTGACATAAGAAGCTGAAGAGAGTATAAAAATATATAATCAAGGAAACAATTAACTTTATACATTATTACAACTGTTTAACCTTAAAGAAGGAAGACATTTGAAAAATGAACACAATAAGAAGTTATAAACATCAATTATATACAGAAGAGGTCAATAAGAAAGCATTAGGAGCTTTTGATTATAAAATATATATTTTAGAGGATGGAATCAATAATCTCCCTTATTGTTATAAGTAGTATAAGTGTTAAGATAATTAAGTGTTGAGATATTGGGTTGCGGATTTTTACAGGCTATCGCTGTCTTTTACTGATTTATAAATGATAGAACCAAGCAATAACCAAACCAAAGAGTGGAGATGTAATCAGCCTTGTTATTTAAAATAATGGGAAACATAATGAATGTGAGAAATATCAAATAAGTCTTCTTGAAGAAATAACCAGGGTAAAAGTAGATATAACAAATAAGCGCATAAATTTAATGACAAATAAGTTGGAGGATGTAAAGAAAAAAAAAATCCTTGAATGGACTGAAAACTTTGATGGTTATCAATTGAACAATGGAAAAACAATTTACTACAATCTCAAAATGATATGTGGCTCAGGAAGTGGTCAAACAAGAGCATTAAGAGAAGTTTATTATTTCATCTCTGCTCAACAAAGATACTTAAACCAAGAACCTTGTTCCAAGTTATTCTTTGTGAATATACTCGATGGAAATGAATGTTATAAGAAAATTAAATTATTCCCTAAAGTAGAACGTGGTAAAATATTCGTTGGTTCGCTCTTTGAGTATAATGAAAACATGAAAGGACTGTGATTATGTTGGGGGCGGGGGAGGCGGCGGGGGGGGGGGGAGAAGTGCTTTAATGAGCAAGTCTCAATTTTTCATTTGCTTGTATGGGAGGTAGAGTGGGGCAACAACAACAAAAGTTTTGATGGCAGTGGAAAATGGCTGCCACAGCCATCGGCGGCTGAATTTGAGATGGCCCAATATCCAAATCTGTTCATAATATGTTAGGCTACTAGTGTGCCAAATTTGGTGCTTTCCTCACAAAATGCACAATTGTTATGCTAAGTTGCCCCACTAGTAATGGGATAGGTTGGGAGAAAGTGTGTCTCCCATTTTGGGGCTTGGGTGAGATAGTTTTCCCTTTTTCCCCATTCATTTGAATGGGAGTCCCAGAAGCAGCATTTATCATCTACTCCCATTGTTTGTCCAAGTCCCCCTTGATATTGGCCTTCAACTCTGCTGTTGGTGTTTCCCCCCTCTCTCTCCTGTTCCTTTTGGCCTGCTGCATCCTGATTTGTTATGTGTACTAGTACTAGCTCTTCCGTCAGCCTCGACTATGTGTACAAAACAAATTAAGATGAAAAGTGTGGCATTGCTGGCTGAGGTGTCAGTTGACCTAAATAACATGGAAATTAGAAAGATGTCCCAAGTTCCAGGAATTGATAAAAGAAGTGAAGAGAACCCTTCAAACTAAACAGTCCATCATTCTGCTGCTCGTTAATTGTCGGAGCAACTTGAGTGATAATGCAGAATGACACTTATACAAAGCAATACACTAAATATATTTTTAAATGAACTGCAATTCAAGGCTGTCCAGAGTTCATTGACAATCTTTAAAAGAGCTCTTGGAACAAAAATGTGAGAACAGAACATGCTCAAGTGTCAAAACATCACCCTCGTAAAAAGAAAGGGCATATTTTGGGCCCTGTGAGGGCTTGTTGCACCTTATGACATCCCCTAAAGGAGAAATTACAACCAATGAAAATGCTTGAATTGCTTGTCCTGCAGTTTTTACCAATCCCAACCTTCCTTCTTCACATTTACTTGATGTGGTTGAATAGGAGTTGTTTTAACAACTCCACAAGTTACAACAGAGAACACACCACTGGCAATCAAGCTTGATGACAGTTCCTAAAGTCTATCATAATGCTCGTTAAACTTCCAACAGTATCGTTGGTATCTCATCAGGTAAATCTTGCTTCTCAAATACCTGCCCATGGCTATTCAAAGCAGATCTAAACGGAACTTCATGTTCAGTCTGATCGGTGCCATCGGACAATCAGATATATTGATGTATTGGTGAAACTTGCCTGATGCTCTTTGTAAATGGTCTTGGTAAATATGCACTATCCTTCAAAGGTAAACTGCATCAAGGCCGAGTAGAAGTATTTATGCATCCTCTCAAGATGGTTGCTGGAGATGCTTTCATTTATCTCTTGGAGAAATGCATCTTATCTCTTTTTGTGATAATAATGTGAGCTCAGTTTTAATCCTATCATCTCATCACCTACTTATGCGGTTTACAGACTATGTTGAGAAACCTTCTCCCAAACTGGCTTTACAAAATGGGATTGCAGTCATCTGCAAATGATGAATCCATTGTTTTGATTTGCACTCTGCTTATTTAACACCCAGTAAGCCAAGCTTTTCATAGTTGTTGGAGCTTGTGTTTGATCCTTCCTGCAACAATTCTTGCATTGTTCAGGACAGGCCTGTCAAACCGAGCTGTCTGCATTATCATGCTGTTCTGCCTGGTAATGGTGTTCAGTCTAGTAATGGTACTGGCACAATTTGTAAATCCCGGTGATGAGTTGTCATTGTGGCCTTCTCAAACTACAAAGTTTGCGATCATTTTGAGTGAGGAATGATCATCCATACATATCGATGGAAATGACTTCTTGTACTCCTAGCAAACAGTTCCTTTCTGCTGAAATGTTTCACCACAACTGACGGCTTCACCTTACTTCATGAAGTTATACATTAGCTGAACTATCCATACCTAGTCATGTCGTCTTCGCCTACACATGAAGGTTATCCAAAAGCAATATTTAAAATGTCTCTTTTTATTCGTAGGATAGACAATTAGTAGAGTTCCCACAATAGGGTCCCGTGACCGTTTTTCCGGGACCAAGGTTTGAAAGTTGATTTTAGTCAATTTGAGGGTGCTGATTAAAATGAGCTGGGGTGAACCTCGTGAAAATGTGGGCTAACTCAGCCAGATGCGAAAATTCAAAATGGCCACCATGCTACTTCCAGTATATCAAAAATTGCATATCTTTGGTTCTACATGTCCGATTTTTATGATTTTTGGGTTAAAATATATGTTTTGAAGGTCAAGGATGTCATATATTACCATTCCAGATTGTTATATTTAAGGGTTAAGTCACAAAATATGAAATATAACTTTTCAGGGGACAAATCCAAGATTGTCGTCGAGTAACATCTGGAAAATAGTATAAAATCAATTTTCTTCTCATAATATTATTGGCAGTGAATCTTTTCATGCAAGTAAATGTTTGTTTATATGTGGGAGTGCACAACAAATTGAGACAAGAAGAGAAGGACGCAATCATCGTCTTTATTTTCAGAACATGATGTGTACATAATATCAATTTCTCAACTTTTACACTGTTCAGGTCGGTTATACCATTCTTTTGTATGTCCCTCCTGTACTTTATCTAGAACAGTAATACGATGAAAGAATATCAACATTCCTTCATTTTGTCTGTAGAGCAACAGTGTTTCAATGGAAAAATGAAGTGAAACATGAATTATCTGAATTCCCGGCAATTGACGCTTTCCCGGTAAGTATTCTTGTAATTTGCATTGACCAGTTTGATGTACTGTCCAAACTGTCTTTTATCTAAGACAGTCATAATTAAATAATATTAACATCTCTTATATTTTGACTGTGGCAATGTTTTTACAGTTGTAAATGAAATGAAATGAAATCTCCATTGAAACACATACATGTAATCCTTCAGTCACTATCTGAGTCGCTGGCTCCAGAGTCACAAACTTCATCATTACTTTCAGCCTCATCATCGTGCAACAATGTTTGTTCTTGTTCAACCAAGTCATGTAAACTTCTTGGGAGTGCATCATGGGTATACCTCACTGACACACATCTACCGTCTTTCATTGTCCATCCATGGTTGGTGGGATTTGGGGGTGCATCTGGCTTGTCATAGTTTAGTTAAATGTAAACTTGATAGTTAACTCGCGTCACATGCAGATTGTGAGAATCTGGATCTGGTGGGATGTGGGATGTGGACTAGTTTTTCATCTGACCCCACTTCCGTGCTCTGGTTTCACCTAACGTTTTACTGATTGTGTCATTATAGATGTGTCTAATAGTGAATGTGGCCATTTGCTGAAGCACCTCTTGTGTCACTGGAAGTGTTTTGCCAACATCTTTCAAAAGATTACGTGCCTTCTGAGTTCCTGTTCCTTTTTCTTAAACTATGTTTTTCCCATGTCCATAGAAGCCAGATGTATCAGATCCACTATGGATGTGTTATGGGATTAATATTTCAGCTCAATCATCAGAGCAAAGGTCTCTACAGCTGATGATTTTGTCTTTCCGTTTGATAGCAAGGGTGCCCTCCAGTTGATGTGCAACATATGCAGAAAGAATCACTACATCTGTGTCCTCGGCATCAATCACGACTGTCTCCATTTTTCCTGCTTTTCGGATTTGCGAATAGATGAAGAACAGCATTGTGGCCGCTTCAATGTGACTACATTCAACTTCTTCCATCCTTTCTCCGGAGGAGATGTTCCAACAATTTTGCCTGATGGAGTACACAAAGTCAATTTCTCTATGATTCTTTACAAGCTTGGTGAACTCATCCTTTAGAAACTTTTGCAGCCTTTGTTTGTTTCTCTGATTGCTAAACAGCACCTGGAAGTTCTTTGTGGCAGGAAACCTATCTGATGTTTTCATGTACACATTTCTGGACCCATCTCTATATGCTGTTGTGGATTTACGACGCTCATGCTCACTGTCTTTGATGGAATTTTCCACACCATAGGCATCGTTTACAAAAACAATCTGGCTTGCTCTGATACAACATCTGCCTTCTATGGACATGGGAAAAACAGTTTCTGAAAAAGGAACAGGAACTCAGGCGGCACGTAATCTTTTGAAAGATGTTGGCAAAACACTTCCAGTGACACAAGAGGTGCTTCATCAAAAGGCCACATTCACTATTAGACACATTTATAATGACACAATCAGTAAAATGTTAGATGAAGCCAGATCACGGAAGTGGGGTCAGATGAAAAACAAGTCCATGTCCCGCATCCCACCAGATCCAGATTCTCACAATCTGCATGTGACGCGAGTTAACTTCCAAGTTTACATTCAACTAAACTATGACAAGCCGGATGTACCCCCAAATCCAACCAACCATGGATGGACAATGAAAGACGGTAGGTGTGTGTCAGTGTGGTATACCCATGATGCACTCCCAATAAGTTTACATGACTTTGTTGAACAAGAACAGACATTGTTGCACGATGATGAGGCTGAAAGTAATGATGAAGTTTGTGACTCTGGAGCCAGCGACTCAGATAGTGACTGAAGGATTACATGTATGTGTTTCAATGGAGATTTCATTTCATTTCATTTACAACTGTAAAAACATTGCCACAGTCAAAATATAAGAGATGTTAATATTATTTTATTATGACTGTCTTGAGCCATTCCATGTAACTTTCTCTAGCGGTCACGCGAGTCACAGATTTCAAAGTGCTTTCATTCAATGAAGAATGATTCATTTGGAATTTTATTTCTGCAGGCTTGTACAACGTTGGGCCCTTTGGATGTGGGCCAAAAATAAATCTGAATAATCATTCTTCATTGAATGACAGCACTTTGAAGTCTGTGACTCGCATGACCACTGTAGAAAGTTACATGGAATGGCTCTCTTAGATAAAAGACAGTTTGGACAGTACATCAAACTTTGGTCAATGCAAATTACAAGAATACTTACCGGGAAAGCGTCAACTGCCGGGAATTCAGATAATTCATGTTTTATTTCATTTTTCCATTGAAACACTGTTGCTCTACAGACAAAATGAAGGAATGTTGATATTCTTTCATCGTATTACTGTTCTAGATAAAATACAGGAGGGACATACAAAAGAATGGTATAACCGACCTGAACAGTGTAAAAGTTGAGAAATTGATATTATGTACACATCATGTTCTGAAAATAAAGACAATGATTGCGTCCTTCTCTTCTTGTCTCAATTTGTTGTGCACTCCCACATATAAACAAGCATTTACTTGCATGAAAAGATTCACTGCCAATAATATTATGAGAAGAAATTGATTTTTTTACTATTTTCCAGATGTTACTCGACGACAATCTTGGATTTGGCCCCCGAAAAGTTATCTTTCATATTTTGTGACTTAACCCTTATTAAATAACAATATGGATTGGTAATATATGACATCCTTGACCTTCAAAACATATATTTTGACCCAAAAATCATAAAAATCGGACATGTAGAACCAACGATATGCAATTTTTGATATACTGGAAGTAGCATGGCGGCCATTTTGAATTTTCGCATCTGGCCGAGTTAGCCCACATTTTCACGAGGTTTACCCCAGCTCATTTTAATCAGCACCCTCAAATTGACTAAAATCAACCTTCAAACCTTGGTCCCAGAAAAACGGTCACGGGACCCTATTGTGGGAACTCTACTAAAAATTGTAGCTCATGCAAACTTTGAGCGATCAGGCAGACCATTACATAAAATAATGGAATGAGTTAAACATGTTTTAAGTAGTAATTGCATTCCTTGGAGCTGAAGTTGTATCACCAATTGTCATTCGCTGTCTAGTGCAGAGCAGTCGTTTATTGTGAACGTTCCGTTGTTAACTATACTTATTTGTTCAGATGCAGCAAAGAACTGTGGGGTCGTAACATTGGCTGAGGGTTGGCTGAACTGCTGATGTAATGTCCTTTGCTGGTTCAGGTAGGAATTTGGAATTTTTTCATGGTTCCGCCAATAGCTCACCTATTCTTCATGAAATACACCATGGGGTCTTCAACATCCACCAACGAGTGCTGGCAGACAGGACTCCCGTTTAACGTCCATCAGAGGGACGGCACACACATTGATGAATCACCCTGCCTGTGAAAAACCGGGATGACAGTTTATAGCTGGGTCAGGATTCAAACCCAGGCTGGACAGCTCAGAAGCGAGTGTGTATACCCTTCAGCCATCCTGTTATCCCCTTTAACTGTACCATGAGCCACTGAGTAATTTGAACGGTGTGGTTCGCGGTCACATACAGCATACTTTGTGGCCAGCAAAAGCTGTGATGAGTCAACTCGGGGGGATGTTGATAAACTGATCTGCATCAAATGAGCTTCACTTGGTGTAAATTGAGTAAGGCGCATATTGAAAATGCAGAGCAGCACATGCATTGGAGATGCCATCATTATAGATCTTGATTGCTCCGAACCGTTTTTGTCATTGGTGTTTCACACTAAGATGGCATCATTCCATCTCTTTTGAGTCACCTTTGTGGAGAATATTTTGATGATGGTTATGCCAGAGAGAACTTTATTGATGAATCATCGTAATACCTGGAGATGCATAACCATTGTTTTATATTAGTGTGTGCAGATAATAAAATGTGTCAGTTGTATCATAAGAAGAGATATTTGAGTTTCAGAACCTCAGTCGCCACAATATGAGAATGAGAATAACAAAGCAAAAATCAAAATCTGAAATGAGCAATCGAAACGTTTACCTGAGTCCCACAACGTTTCATGAATTCATGAGGTACTCTCACACGTCAAGCATTCACACCTTTCCTTTCATGCTGACACTGCACTTATCAGAGTTTCCCGATGGAATTCTCGACTCTCTTCCATCTCCACATTGTACCCTACTCTCTAACCTCAAACTCCCCACCTCTACCACCTCCTCACTCAACCTCTAGAGCCATGAACCACCTATCATTCTGAGGGGGTTTCATCAACTTGGGACTCTGATCCAAGCTAAGATCAGCATCGGACGGAAAATCAATTTGCAATTACGCTCTTGCATAAATAATTCATCACAGTGGGCATCTTTCTCAAGAGCCTGTACCATGCAGGACTAATGCAATTAATAGCTGGTTAAATATTTATTTGTGGAACTCCAGATGGAAAACAAATCTTGACGAGTGGAAGCGACTAGTGGAAGGGATGATGACAGGTGGGGAATATGCTTTTGTTGTTGCGTTGAAGAATGTGTCAGAATGATTTAATCAGACGTCACCCTCTCTGGACGTAAACATACAAACAAGAAAGATCTTATAAAGTCCGGAAAAATTAGTCACCATTGTCGCCTTCTTTTTTGTTGTTTATTTCTTCTGGATTGTTTTTTCATCGAATTATCAGAGCTCAGGTTAAGATCCTACTTTACTTGCATGTCAGGTGCAACTAGAACGGCACACGGTAGAGTGCACACCTCCGCTAGGCTCAACAGTTTACGTTTTGTATCCCACTGATAGGCCGGATCTGGATCCATACGTTAACCCAAATAGAATCGGCTTGTTCTTATCACCTACTCAACTTATCCACCTAATTTTGTCATAATAATCTGTCCACCTCTTTTGTAGATATCGTGCTATATATCGTTTTTGGCCCTATCTCTCAATGGTGAAGAATCACTTTTATATTATAAGATGTGAACCAAGCTGTGACAACTCCTGAGTTGTTTATTAGTCCCCTGCCGGTTTCACCAGAGTGGACTATTGGTTTGCTCTCTGTCTGTTTGTCCATCCGTCCTTCCCATCTGTGGGTTTTCAGACTTTTTTTCCACATACCCTTTAACATATTCAACTAAAACTTGGTACTTTGCTTTATTATTATATGCTACAGAAAAGTTTGAGTTTCAGGGAGTTTCTTATATTTTTCACAGAGTTATGCCCTTTTTGGACTTTGAAAATATCACATCGGTCAGGTCATGTATTGCAAAGCAATTCTTGTTTAAGTAGAAACTTTAGGCATCTGAACAGCAGGCTCGGGAAACACAAACCATGAGGTTTATAGGCATGTTAGGGATGCGAAGGAAGGTTTATCGTCAAGGCTTCAGGTCCACTTGAAATATAATTTAAAAGGACCAGGAGATCCATGGAGGTGCATTGTTGATGGAGTACTTGCAGTTGATGGACATTGTGCTCATCATTACTGTGGATGTGGTGTTTAATCAACTGCTGCTAGTGATCGGTCCTCAAGCTTTTCTCAGGCTGTCCTGTGCCTGGCCTGTTCCCTTTGGTTTGAGCTGACTGTGTTTACATTATATTTCGCCCAGGTACACAGCTGAATGTAGGTAATTTGGTCACAGTAATTCGGTCACGAGGTAATTTGGTCACGAGGTAATTCGGTCACGAGGTAATTCGGTCACGAGGTAATTTGGTCACAGTAATTCGGCCACGAGGTAATTTGGTCACAGTAATTCGGTCACGAGGTAATTTGGTCACAAGGTAATTTGATCACGAGGTAATTTGGTCACGGTATTATTATTATTTATTATTCACTGCATTTAAGGCCAGTAAGGCCCAGGAGCAGAAATAAACATTTTCACTTCATGGCCGGCGAATCTTGTTGGCATAATGACGTATTGACCAAGTTTACCGACTACTATAATGGAATCTGAATTCAAAAGTTGAGAGAGACAGAATCTCTCCAATGTTGTTTGGAATATATATATATTCTACCAAGATTATCGTAATTCGGACATTCAAGCATGAAATGAAATTCATCTTCGACTATATACGGCAAGTCTCAACGATGCTGTTATAAAACGATTTTATTAATTTTCCCGGAAGAGCGTCGATTTTAGACGAATCAGCGCGCGTTCCAGACATGTCTTTACCAGGGCCCGGTACGGACCCGGGTTCGAGGTTGCCTCATCAGCGCCTCGATTGGTCACAGCTCAGCCAGCTCCGCGAACACCAGCCATGCCATCCATATATGGTGATGTTCATGCCAATCGACCACCTTATATGGTCGTATTATATTGTAATGGGACATCATGCGACTTTCCTGGAAATTTGGGTAATGACTGAACAACATTGACAGCATATAAATCACAATTCATTCTTGATTCTCATTGATAAGACAATTATTAAAAGTGTGTCTTTGTGATTCAAATAACGATGGCTCCAGCGACGAGGTCTACACGGAATGGATTGTAGTTGTGTCATGAAGGGTACATGTATACCAAGAAAGTGACCCGACCTGACAAAATTTGGTGGAAGTGTGTGAAGAATACTTCTGATCAGTGTCGCGGAGCCATTTCTACTGACTTGAACCATGGTAACATTCAGCCAGGAGGTATCCTGCATAATCATCTGCCATGTGTGGAAAAAGTGGAAGTGGTTAAAGTCAGAGTCACCATGAAATGGAGGGCAGGTGCAACGAGGGAGAATCCAGGGCAAATTTATCAGGACGAGCTGATTGACTTGCCTGCCGGTGCCCGTCCCTACAAGCCACAACCAGATGTCATAAAATGAACGCTCCTTAACCAGCGACCGGCGCTGCGGGATTCCGCAGGATTGGACCAACTTGGACCATTGCCAGATAATTTGAGAACTACGGTTTGGGGAGAACCTTTCCTGATTTACGACAACGGTGCCAACAATCACAACAGGGTGCTCGTTTTTTCAAGTCCTCAATGCTTGGAAAAACTTGGTAACGTGGACACGGTTTATATGGACGGTAACTTCGCAATGGCACCAGCCATATTTTCGCAAGTATATTGTGTACGTATCCCATTCGGCCAAGATAACTTTATTACCGCAGCCTACGCACTTCTACCTAACAAGAGGTGGGTCACCTACGAGGAATTTCTTACTTCGATTGTTGATGCATGCCAAGGCGTCAACGTAGTCTTCTCTCCTTTACGCACCATGACAGATTTTGAAGATGGCATGATGTGAGCAGTACGAGCTATCCTGGGTGCAAACACCATAACCCAAGGATGCTTCTACCACCTGACACAGAGCACGTGGCGGAAAATACAAGAATTCGGTTTGGCCGCTCAATATCGTCAGGATGACGATCTACAACTTTTTTGTTCGCAAATGGACGGCCTGGCTTTTTTGCCAATTATCGATGTGCCTGCCGGTATGGTACATCTGCGGGCTATCTGTCCTCCAGCAGCCCAACCCCTGATAGACTACTTCGACAGAACCTACGTGTCTGGTGGAAATGGAGTCCAGCCGATCTTTCCTCCACACACATGGAACGTTCATCAACAAACACTGGATTACAATCCTCGGACCAACAACGTTGTGGAGGGCTGGAACAATAAAATGCGTGTAGCGATGAATTACCACCACCCAACCACGTCCAAAGTTGTAGAATGGTTCAGAAAGGAAGCCGTAGAGGTGGATAGTGTCATCGCCCAGGATGCCATCGGGAATGTCAGGAGGCAGCGAGTGAAGCAGGAGTACGTGGAAATGCAGAGACGGCTGGTATCACTTATTGGTGACCTCCAGTCTGGTAGAAAAGACATTCCCCAGTTCCTTCATGGAGTTGGCTTCAACATCAAACTGACCAGGAGGCTGGACAATAAGGTGACACTGTCTCATAGAATTACAAAGTTACTTTGAGTAAATTACAGATTTACAAATTAATATTAGTGTAATTCTATGAGACAGTGTAACTCCGCAGTATTAATTAGTAAACTACTGTAACATTAATTTGTAAATCTGTAATTGAGACAACCAGAGACAATAAATGTTAATTTGAAACAATTTAATCTGTTAATAGTGGCACAAATACAAGTTTTATAACGGCATCGTTGAGACTTGTCGTATATAGTCGAAGATGAATTTCATTTCATGCTTGAATGTCCGAATTACGATAATCTTCGTAGAATATATATTCCAAACAACATCGGAGAGATTCTGTCTCTCTCAACTTTTGAATTCCGATTCCATTATAGTCGTCAGTAAACTTGGTCAATACATCATTATGCCAACAAGATTCGCCGACCATGAAATGAAAATGTTTATTACTGCTCTTGGGCCTTACTGGCCTTAAATGCAGTGAATAATAAATAATAATAATAATACTGTGACCAAATTACCTCGTGACCGAATTACTGTGACCAAATTACCTTGTGACCGAATTACTGTGACCAAATTACCTTGTGACCGTTTTACCATGACCAAGTTTCCGGTGACCAAATTTCCTGTGACCAAATTACTGCGCCCAGCACAGGTGCCCAGGTGCCTGACAACCTTCTACATGTTCCTCTGACTTATGATAGGTAATGTTTGGCAGTAAAGTCATGCCCTGAGTCAGCATACTCGGTCATCATCTATATATCATTTCTCTAACTTAATTATGCAACTTGTTACTGCAATACAATGCATTGATGGTCATTCCACATTAAAGCAATTCAGGAGGTATTAAGTGTTAAGGTCTTTAAACGCTATTCCCATAAGCTTTGTGGCGGAAGGCTGAAACTTAAAAAAACTATGAAAATGGTAATGGGGACCAAGAATGTCGCCACAACATACTGGCTCGCTTTCACTCTGGCATATCTAATGCTCTGGCATATCAAACGATAGATCCTTATCTAATGATGTCACATTATTAAAGGAATATACCCTCTGGTAGCATCCCAGGATCTCTGTTGCAATGGCCACCTAAATTGCGGTTTGATCAAACGTCAGGTCCTTTGTTACCTCTCTCTCTCTTTCGAGTGCAGCCTATGTCTGCTGGTTGCATCATTGGTTGGGACGCACCTGTGCCGCTGATGCAGTGTCCCCCTTACCAGTACACTGGTGCTCATTTTGCTGACCTCGGAAGGATGACAAGCTGAGTCAACCTCCTGGTGTATTTTAATTCATCGGCCAACTTGGCTTGACCTCAGGACCCTAGGATCCCAAGCCGCCACCCTACCCACTAAGCCAACACCAGGCTTTCTTTGTTACCTAACCACCTTGCATTCCCTAAAGGCCCTGTCACACCTTGACGTTTTAGCCAGCGTATGGCAAGGTATCAAAATGTATGTAAAACGCTGGCATATGCTGAACTATTAATGTTTTTTTTTGCAGTTTTGGACGTACTCATAACGAGTTGGATGTATGCATAACGTATTAGTAATGTACACAGAACGTTTCGATAACATATAGATAACATATCAACGAATGCTGAGCGTGTTGTTGGAGTTCACAACCTATGCCCAACGATAGTCTAACTTATGCATAGCGCGTCAGCGTATCGCCGACGATCACGTGGCGTAGCCTATTAAAAGGCTGCGGCTCGACGATTCAAATCATAAGCGTAATAGACATCGAAGTGTCAAGCCGCTGTCACACCTTGACGTTTTAGCCAGCGTATGCCGACGTATGAAAAATTTGCCAAATACGCTGACACACGTCAAATACGTTATGGGTAAGTTTTGTATTCATTAAGAGCACGCTGAAGCACGCTGGCATACGTAGCAGTACGCCGAGTTCGTCGACAAATTTTCAGCATGTTGAAAATTTTTCCACGTATGTCGGTGTATGACACACGTTCCGCATACACTGGTCATAAGTTGTAGGCACGTTACGCGATCGTTGACACACGTCGACACACGTTACTTGTAAGTTACTCATAAGTCGAAACACGTCGAGGTAATGTTTAGCGTCAGTGTTCCAGACTCCCTGGTATTTTTGGGGTTTTTTTTCTTCGGCATGACGGTGATGTTGACACTTCAATTTCTCGTGCGGTTATGATTTAAATCATTGAGCGGCAGCCTATTAATTATATTATATTGTTGCGGTTGAGGAAATTCGCAAACCACCATTCAGGTCCCGTAGGTGAGATATCTCTGTAAGTACATGTGTAGTTAGCCCCAAACCCGTTGTTTAGAGGGAATAAATGTGATTCATTCGGGCTGCGATCCTTTAAGATAGCCGTTTTTCTGTTCTATCTTTATTTTTAACCAACCACATCTCAACCGCCATCACACAACAACCACCAACTGCAACGCCGCTTCACAACAACAACAACGCCAACAGCCACGACCTTTACTTTCACAACTCGCTCCCGCAAACATCGCATCACCGCCATTTCCAAACGTCACCATGGCCATGGACCAGCACTTTAAACCCTCCACCACCTTCGCCTCTCCTTCTGCGGCCATTCCCGCGCCGCTTGTGGGCGCCGGGCGTCGGGCTGTCCTGGCCTCGTGCGGGACGCGCGCCGAGCCCCGGGTGCAAATAGCGGCCTTTCCAAGGAGAAGTCAGATCAGGAATGATACACGCCCACTTCTGATCCGTCCAATCAGCAAGCGCGGGGCGGTTTGGCCCCGCCTCTAGGCGCGTCGGAGTAGAATCGAAATATGCAAATTCGAGGATCAGGGGAGACTCACGCCCCTTTTTCTCTGTCCAATGGGCGAGCGTGGCTCTTCCCCCGAGCTCGTTCTGATCCAGAAATTTGCATATGGGTTCTCCTACACCACTATAAAGCGCCGAGCGCGGGGCGAATTCAGTCAGTTTTGGGCTCGGGCGAGTTGGAGAAGTGTGGCAGCGGCAGAGTTTTTCATCAAGGGAGTTGGAGAAGAGTCAAGGCGAGTTGGAGAAGTGTGGCAGTGGCAGAGTGTGGCAACAGCAGTCAAGTCGGGTCTGGAGGAGAGTCAGTCTGTCAGAGGTCGGAGTCTGTCGGTGTTCGGAGTCTGTCGGGGAGCTGCAGAGAGGGGAAGCCGGGAGCGCGGTCGAGGTCGCAGTGGAGTCGCTCGTCGCGGGACCCAAGCAAGCCAGCTATCCTCTTTCCCCAGAGCATCAACAATTCCCCCCTTTCCCCCCCCCCCCCCCCGCGCTGAGATAGTGCGAAAAGGGGGGCCCCGTTCCCACCCCACTCCAAGCAGTGCCAACGAAACCCGCGAAGGAGTGCGGAGTCGGGGCACCGCCGCCACATTTGCGGCTCATCACAAGACGGGTAGGCTCCACCCGGTCTCGCCGCCCACAGGCCCGTCTGTCCCCTTGTATTTGAGGGTGGCTATTTTCTTTTGCTTTTGAGTATATGTGTTGTCGGCGCCGTCTGTAAAGTAAAACTGTGTAAGTGTTGCCGTGTGCTTGCGTAGTCGGTGGTATCTCTGCATTGTTGTGTTTCTTTCGTTGCAATTGCTTTTGGTGCATAATTGTTGTAATTGTATATGTGTGCTTTCCGTGTGCCGTGGAATAAATGTGCCTCATGTTGAAATGTTTTCCCGTTTCGCTTCGTCTTTTCTTTAATTGAATCTCCATCTTACTTCACGTAAAGGGTTGGTAGTGGGCTTAATACGCCCGATAATTAATCGGAACCGTCGAGGTCGACGATATAACACCGCTCGGTTATCCCGATAGTACGGAACAGGTCGCTTCAGTGGCCTGTGTCCGGAGTCGACCTGCGGCGAGGTGCGATCGCCCGGTCTACCCTCCGTGTGGGTACTTAGGTAGGTCGAATTTGGCGAACAACCCTATCCCACGCGGGGGGCCGATTGGCACGATCGTGGTGAGGCCGAAAGGCCCACCCGTGACTAGTTCCCGGCGTTAGTCCGAGAGGGTCACGACAGAATTGTCCGTCCGGTGGGCGACGTGCCGCGATTCGAGTTACGTGGCCGCTCGCACGCCGGCGGGCGAGAATTCGCAACAATATTATAACCGCACTAGAAATTGAAGTGTCAACATCACTGTCATACCGACAAAAAGGAAAAAAAAAAACCAGGGCGTCTGGAACACTGACGCTAAACATTACCTCGACATGTTTCGACTTATGAGTAACTTACAAGTAACGTGTGTCGACGTGTGTCAACAATCGCGTAATGTGCCTACAACTTATGGCCAGCGTATGCGGAATGTGTGAGTCATACACTGGCATACGTCGAAAAATTTCAAGCATGTTAAAATTTGTCGACGAGCTCGGCGTACTACAACGTATGCCAGCGTACTACGACGTATGCCAGCGTGCTCTTAACGTATACAAAACTTACCCATAACGTATTCGACGTGTGCCAGCGTTTTAGACAAATTTTTCATACGTCGGCATACGCTGGCTAAATCGTCAAGGTGTGACAGGGCCTTTCGCGATGCACATTCCACATGTAATGGCTCATCGCCCTCAATGTGTTAACTCGCTGTCAGCTTATTCTGGCAATTGAGGTCGTTAATGAAGCATCACCGCTATGCAGTCCTTGTGACTAGTTCTCGAGGATTCTCTTGTCCATCGGACCTCGGGGAGAGTGGCACAAACCACCTGGACTCGTGACATGTTTCCATCACAAAGTGGAGACATCTGAAATATGAATACATTTTGGATTTCAACACCTGCAGGGTTATTCCATGTTAATATTTTGCATAGAGGTTTAGACGACTGGTACTCGGCACGAGACTTCAAATATGTAAAGGTACTCTGCGATGGTCGTACATGACATCCATTTATCATACTTGTACATGCCAGCCACATAAATGGTTGTCACGCGATTTCTGAAACAATTTGTCATTCAAATGCTTGCATGATTTTTGGAAAAAAATTTTTTATTTGGGATTAAGTATTTATTACTTATTACCCATGAGGGGAGGGGATGGCACAATTGAGCAGGTAAAAATGAATTGTGAAGGGAGATAGGGAAAGTAGGGAATAAAAGTCTGGAGGGGTTGGAATAAGGAAAGGGATAGGTTGAGGGACACATGGAAGGGTGTTGGACATGTCCAAAAACTCAACCATATTTGGATACATGAATGAAGACAGGTTCCTCTGCAGAACAACATCTCCAAACAATTTTTGTCAAAACATTTCATGTGCAAGCATGAGTATATAAACCAGTGAAACAGAAACATCTCGTCAATCCCAAAAGACACGAGCAAAACTGTTCCATCACTGTGTTTGCTTTTGAAATTAATCTCACGATTTTCTCCACAGCATTTATTGTGGAATTACGGGTTAGCTTCCCATGGGGAGGTCAACACTGGTCATGCCTCATTCATGTAATCGCACTGAGGCAGCCGAACCAAAGAGGATACGCAGATTCACACAGAACCAAAACCCTGCTCACAATTTAAATCAGAACCTTCCCGACTATTCCATTGTTTAACTTGAAGGGCACATGGTGGAGCGCATACCTCCGCCACGTAATGCCTGATCCACGAGAACATATCGGGCCCATTACCTTTTTGAAATATCATGCTATACAGAACTATATCGTTTTTGGCCCGATCTCTCAATGGTGGAGAATACAGCCTAAAACCCTATTTGCTCGACCTATAGTTGCCTTGCATTGTGCTACCTGTTTACCTCCCGTATCTATTACCACCCCCAGATCCTTCTCCTGTGTGACACGCTCCAAAATTACCCCTTGCATCCTGTAATCTCTATTTTCATTGCTCTTTCCCATCCCCAACACCTTACACTTTCTGTGGTTTCTTTGTGTACCTCCTTGATGATATCACATTTATTCGTGACATATTAGTATTCTTCCTTAGTTAAGGTAAGTCGTGCCCTGAAAACTATTTCTCAGCTCAATAACAAAGTCTCTTTTGTTGTCTTGAGACTTGAGTACATTACGACTTTGAAAGTACAAAAAGCCGAAATTACTGAGTGCGAACAAACAATCTTGGACGTTAAAGATTCCACAGCATGTTAGAAAAAAAGTAGGCCATTGTCATACTTGTACTTTACAGGCAGGTTGTCTACACATCCTTTTGGAAGTGCATTTAGCCAAAACAACTGAGTGCTAACACATTATGGTGGGTGTTAAAGATCTCTTGGAGCATTAGGAAAAAAAATACACCGCTGTCATTCTGGAACTTTACAAGTAGGGTGTAATTGCATCCTTTGGAATGTACTTATTCACTTATCTTTTGTCCCATTGGGACATGAGGCCGCTATGAGCTTTTGTTATTTACTCTATCCTTTGCTAAATTCTGTGTAAAACTCACCTTGGTAGACCCATCTCTACCACAGTACCATCCCAAGTTGTTATTGGCCTGCTTGGTTTCCTCTTTATTGAAGTTGTCCATATCAGGTCAAGCCATCTGAGGCGGTGACACTTGAGGTCAAGGGCAATGCTTTGACACCCAGTTATTTCATGGAAGTCTTTGTTGGATATCTCATTGGGCCAGAAGATGCAGCAGATGTTCTGATGGCATCCTTTGTGGAAGGGCTCCACTTTGCTCATGTCCAAGTTCATCACTCACCAACACTCAGTCAGAGAGAAGAACAGACTTAACATTGCTGCTATAAAGTCTTATCTTTATCTTCAGGCTGCACTGCTTCGTCTTCCAGATGGGATGAAGTTGAGTGAATGCATAATGAACATTGCGGAGTCTTTCTTTGATGTCTTTCTTGGTTCCATTGTCTTTGCTGATGAGGTTACCAAGGTATATACAATCCTCTAGAGTTTCTAGATCTTCTCCATTTACTGTAATGGGTGGAGAAGGCATCTCATTGATGTTCATCACCTGGGGCTTGGTGGTAGTGTTACGGATAAATATAAATCCCATAAATATAAATCCTATATTAATCCTATATTATTGGAAATGTTAGGTTGCGTATAAAGATATGATTTTGATAATTCGGGGACAAAGGCAACTCGAGTTTCAATGAAGTAATTAAATGAGATGTAATGTGGGAAAAAGGATTCGTGCACAGACATCATGATGCGTCATTAGCATCATTATGACGATGTTGCATCATTGAATCATTATGAGTTAGCATCATCATCATCGTAGCATCATCATTATGAGTCATTAGGATTAGCCTGTGTCAACAGCACTTTGAAGATGACCGGTGTTGAGGCTGCATGCTTTATTGGTCAACAGGATCATTTCACTTTGTGAACGAATTGGGTAAAAGTTTTGTTATGGAATCCGACGCTCTCGACCAATGTTTAAGCTGTGGTCAATCTTTCCATTCAGACAGTGTCGCCTTGCTTCGAGATTGACCTTGTGAGTTTGCCATAAAAAGGTAAAGCAAGGAATGATCGGGAGATGGTAAGAGAGGACACGAGAAGGACTGAAAGATTGAGAGAAGGAGAGAGAAGGAAGGAAGATCAGGAGAAAGCAGATGTAACTTGGTGGGGATCTTAGAGGTGATCCGGAGATCCAGCTCTAACCATGTACGGAGCTTTGGAACGGGGGAGTGCTGCACAGTTGGAGATAGGCAGCGACAGTCTCGTGAGCTTTTACACTGTGACCACAGACCTGGTGTATGGCTTCACTCTTGCTGGCCGATCGGTTGTGCTCATGAAGAGCCAACACAGCATGCCGGTGTGCTTACCTTGGTTGCTGTGTGCCAAGGTCACTCCCTCCCTTCACTTCGTGCCTTCTCGCAGTTCGACTAGAGAAGTGGTGAAATCTCCACTGCATGATCATTCCCGTGGGGCTCACATGCTCTACACACATAGCTGTTCACCAATCTGCAAGGTTCGTTTCTGCATGGTCATTCATGTTAACGCAAACTTCATCTACATGGTAAAACTAAAAGTTTGTGCCGCAAGGCAAAGGTTCACAGATCTGCACACTTGTTTGACATGGTAAGAGGTTTAATTGCACGATCGGACATGGCAGGATCTTAGCTTTGGTTCATGGCATGAATCCTGGTCAAAGGGGGTGTATATAAACATGAATATAAAGTTGCCTTTGTAAAAGGGTGCCTTTGTGAAGAGTTGTTGAAGTATTTGAAACTGCATTGAAATATATGTGTGCAACTTTTATTTGATTAAGCATTGACCGTGACTTGAACTTTCATGTGCGGAAGTTTGTAGTTACTGATGAACTTTTCATTGAATTTTGATTGAATTGCGATTCCATCCTTTCTGATTGATATTAGAGCATTGTAACAGTGGGTTTTAAATAAATTGCATTTCAAAGTTCCTTCTTTTGTTTGTCGCTGGTTCACCTGGTTGATGGTCACTACATTGAAAAGTTTAAAGTGATTGTTTATATTATCTCTGCCATGCTCTCCCTCTGAGTACTCAAGGGACACTCGTCTCGCGATCCGGAGTCAGTACGTAACAGTAGTAATGTTTCGACCTGTCCTTCTGGCAAAGCTGGCTAGCCTGTCAGTTTTCACTTGCTGATGGGAATGCATTGATGACAAATCAGCTGTCTTCAGCATATTCTACATCTTCAAGTTGGGTGAGAGTGGTACACTGTTTGCTTTAAGGTCAATCTTTTATTCTCATGATACAGTCAATGTCAACTTCAAACAGAAAGAGGATAGGTGACATGATACCTCCTTGGCAAACTCCTGACTCCACATGGAACCACTCTGATGGGGAATTGTTCACGAAGACACTGCATTCAAAGTGTTCAAAGAATTTGCTTATGAGGATAACCATCTTCCGTGGAATTCCAGAAGATCTCAGTCTTCCACAGACTTTCTCTATGTACAACTATCAAATGCCTTCTTGAAGTCAAGAAGTTGATGTAAAGAGGTGTATTCCATTCTAAGCACTATTCGATTATGTACTGTCGTGCAAAGATTTGGTTAATGCACCCTCTTCCTGCTTTGAATCCTGCTTGCTCCTGTTTCACCTTGATGCCAATAACCTTGTCAATCCTGTTGAGGAGTATCCTGCAGAAGACCTTGCAGGGGATTGAGAGTGGTGTTATCCCATGCCAGTTGTTACAGTTTATTTGTGAGACACAGGCACACAGACAACCTGTTTTGCAGCTTGACAATGGGGCCTTTTGTCCAGACATCAGGAATAACATCCTTGGTCCAAACCATTCTGAAGAGGTGAATGAGCTTCCTTGTGGCAGTGCTGTTGTCAGCTTTAAGCATATCAGTGTGGATGGAATCAATGCCAGGTGCTTTTCCACTCTTCATGGCTTTGATGGCAACTATGACTTCTTCTTCAGAGGTTGCTTCAATGTTGATCTTGAGGCTATTACCTGCTGATGGAGGGTCAGATGGTTCATCTGGCTGTGCTCTGTTCAAGAATCCTTCGAAAGGTCGAACCATTCTTGCTGCTTGCTGATGTTCTGTTGGTACAACATATCCTATTTATCCTTCACAGGCACAGAACATGGTCGGTGTTTTTAACCACACAGTTGTTTGGTGATTGTACACACCTTGCTTATCTCTCCCCCTACTACAGCCTATTCAGCATCACCAACTAACTCTGCTAAAAATGACCTCTCATCTTTGCATGCACCGTTCTTGACTTCATTCTCTTTGACCATGTAATCTTGCTGGACCTGTTCCAGGAGCCGAGGTGACTTGGCGTTCAACAGCTCTTCCTTCAACTGCTTCCATTCATCAGTTTTCTTCCATGACCCTGATGGTTACCAATATATATATATATATATATATATATATATATATATATATATATATATATATATATATATATATATATGTATATATATGTATGTATATATATATATGTATATATATATATATATTTACCATGTATATGTATGTATATATATGTATATATATATATATATATATATATATATATATATATATATATATATATATATATATATATATATATATATATATATATATATATATATATATATATATATATATATATATATATATATATATATATATATATATATATATATATATATATATATATATATATATATATATATATATATATATATATATATATATATATATATATATATATATATATATATATATATATATATATATATATATATATATATATATATATATATATATAT
>NC_140976.1:56447241-56454741 GCF_056783735.1 Eptatretus burgeri | reverse complement strand
ATGTTATTCGCTGCGGCAAGGTTTGTGGTGTGGCGGTTTGTAGGGGTGGCGTGGCCGGTGGTTGGCATGGTGATTGAGAAGGTGGTTAGGTGATTGGCGGGGTGGAGAAGGTGGTGAGGTGATGTGGTTGGTGAGTCGGTGCAAAATAACGATAGCAAAAGAATAACGGCTCACTCAAAGATCACAGCCCTGATAACACGAAAAATTCCCTTTAATTATCGGTGGGGAAATCTACCTGAACACACACTTAGCGATATAACTGATCTTGGGGATATCCTTTATGGTGTCCTGTGAATTTCCACAGCCGTAGCAATATATATATATATATATATATATATATATATATATATATATATATATATATATATATATATATATATATATATATATATATATATATATATATATATATATATATATATATATATATATATATATATATATATATATATATATATATATATATATATATATATATGTATATTTTTATATGTATATATATATATATATATATATATATATATATATATATATATATATACATATATACATATATATATACATATATACACATGCATATATATACATATATACACATACACATATATATATATATATACACACATTGTTACGAATTTGGAATTCAATTGCACGCAACATACAGGTTCCCTTAGTCAGCTATGTCGATAAGTGCATGTTCCCGAGATAGCTCACCTTTCATTGTTTAAATGTTCAGAGATCGATAAGATCTGCTGCGGTTCGATTTAATAGTTAGGGAGCAAACAATGGAGACATCCCTCCCCCTCTTCTGCGAAGAGGAAGAAGAACCCTGCGGTGATGTCAACAACTCCCTCCCACATGTAGTTGAGCGGGGGTGGATCACGAGGGCATGAGTCACGCCGGGTGTGGGGGAGGGGGTGCAAAGGATTTTAGAGGACATCTTTTCTTTGTTTGAAAAGAGTTCGTGGGAGTCCCATGGCAGAGTTCGTGAAAAGTCCCGTAAAAAGAGTCCCAAAAGAGTTTGTGGGAGTCCCGTGGTAGGGCTGAGTTTGTGGGCTGAGTTCGTGGTAGTCCCTTGGGCAGAGTTCGTGTACTGAGTCTCTTGGGAGGAGTAAGCTTTTTTGCTTCGGAGAGAGCAGTCGTTCAGCCATCGGGTCCTGCTTGGCTTGCTTGGCTTGAGGCCTTCGGAAGCTTTTTGCTTCGGCTGGCTCAGTGAGCTTCGGCTGCTGCTTTGTTTTGGAAGGAACTTGAGCCGGTTGTTCGGCTCGAGCTGCGAGTGGAGGCTTCTTCCTCTTCTTCCTTTTCCTCTTGGTTCGTGGAGCTTGTCGTTCTCCATTTTGTTTCCGGGCTTGTTGCGACACGTCGGCCTCTTCTTGGAGTTGGTTCCTCGGGGAAGCGACAATCGACAGGAAGGATCGGCTCCTCATCTCACTGACACGTGTTGAGAAGCGCGGGAGGATTCGTGGAGCTCGGGAAGGATCGCGGCGATTGGATCCAGCTCGCACTCGCTGGAGCCCGGGTCCGGACAAGTTGAAGACCACACGAGGTGGAAAGGTTCGAGTCAAGCTCTGAGTTTCAGCTCACCTGTCCTCCGAGCTGGAGCTCGTGATTAAAGGCCTCAGCCACCATTTATTGTGTGTGTGTGTGTGTGTGTGTGTGCGTGTGCGCGCGCGCGCGCGCGTACGTGTGTCCGTGGGCCCGTCTTATAAGTAGGAACTGCTGTTAAGTGTAAATGACTGTACATAATAAGTAGACGGTTGTAGTTCTTTTGTCGGGCTTTTGTTGCTTGTCTAATTGCATACGTGTTTTGCCTTATTTAATTGCATACGTGTTTCATTATAATAAATGTCCTTGTGTGAATGTAAACCTGCTCGTTGCGTCCATTCCCTCATTGACTGAACATTTTGTGTGTTGGGAGTTAGAAAGCCGTTGGTTTGCCATAATAGGGGGACATTTGGACCGACGGTTCTCGGTGATTACACCGCTCGGAATCGCGCACGGACAAGCTCGCCTCGGCGGTTTGTTCCGTACGAGATCCGTCGAGGGTGGAATACCCCAGTAGTTGGATCACGTGGGTATTTAGGTACATTGAAGATTGGCAATCGACCCTAGCCCACGTGATCTGCCGATTGGCGTATTTCGGTTCTTGTACAAGGACCCGTCGCTCGGAGTTATCCGGGCGGCAATCTATATTCCGGGCGATCGGTCGTGCCGACTCGACTTGCGGCTCCGTTCAGAGCGGTCGGTTGGCGGCCGACCCCCCCCCCCGGCCTGTAACAATATATATATATATATATATATATATATATATATATATTGTTACGGAAATGGCCCTTATTGGACTACTAAATATAGGATTAGGTCAGATCCCCCATTAAATTCCTGTTTAGCTAGGTTGTGTGGTAAAGGGGACATTGTATGTGTGTCGGGAGGTTGTTGTTTTATTGTTTGTGCCGTGGTGGAGGACCGAGAGATCCCTCTTATTCCTACCCCATCCCGGGATAGGCCCCTCCCAGTCAGCTGAGGGGGTGTGGCCTGGAGAGAGGGTGTGGCTGGAGGGAGGAAGTGACGCAAAGGGGAGGGGTTTTGGTTGGTTTCGCCGAGAGAGGCGTGCTTGTGGAAGGACAGAGAAAACGAAGACCTCAGGTTCAGGCTCAGTTTGGCAGTATGGAAAACTGCAGGTGGTTGAGAGGTTGCCCATGTGTCAAAGGAGCGAACGAAGGCTTCTTGAAATGAGAATTGTGTTTGGAGAACAGTTGCTCTCGAGAGGGTGCTCGTGTTTCACAGCGAACGCATGTAAGAGAGGCTGCCTGCACGTCGAATCGGCGATCTACTCTAAGGAAAGAAAAGGTGATTCGACAGAGAGAGGAACTGAGAGGATAAAGCGGAAGTCGGGCTTTGAGGTGGGAAGGCAGGAGAGGAGACGCCGGAGCCTCTGATGGTCCCTGCTCACACCAACGGCTCGTCACGTTTGCTGATCCGCTTGCCGGAGCCCGGCACCTCGATTTGGGCCTTGTCTGGAGAACAGTCCAGGCCTGGATTTGTATGCTGGACTGTGAGAGAGATCGGCTGAGACCCATTGTCGACATTGCACGGGGCCGGAACGCGCTGAGGAGGGTGTGCGCACGTGGTGACTTGAGAAGGAAGAGTACGGCGCCCCATCTTGCCACGCGGCGCGTTCGAGCTGGGAGTTTGAATCCGTGGACATCCGCTTGTTGCGAGCGACATTCGTGCTTTTGACACTGTCCTCTCGTCCATGAAACCTCACCAAGTACTGTCTTGTCTTGCATGCATGCTGTCTGTCTTTGTCTGCACGTTGTCTAAGGCATATTTCGGTAGCGACCCCCTCGAAACCTGTAGTCCGTGGTTCCCTAGTTAAGAACGGGTTGAGGATTGTTAATATAAACATTGTCGTGAATTTTGCTTGTGTTGTGATCCCCGAAGTTCCCCAATAAATCTGGTTAATTCGTATGAAGGTGCCGCTATGGATTAATTTGTGTTGCGTCGATGAACGATCCGTTGGATTGGCATGTAAAACCAAAATGGTTACAGACTGGCAGAAAACGCTCGGCATCTGACATAACCAGTCTGTAACCAGGGGTTCTATTTCCCCAACTGGCAAGGTACAAGGATTACGTTAGTATCGCGATTGAAGGCGCTGACACGAGGCCTCTGCTGAGCCGGCCGGCATTATAGATCCCGGAGACTGCCGGAGTGGGTTGAGAATCCCTCTGTCACTGAATCCTTTACACTGGCTGTCAGGAGTGGGACGACAAACTCTCCGCTTCCACCTCCGTAAATTTGCAGAACACCAATTGTGTTAACAATTGGTAGTCGGGAGCGGGATATTTGGACCGGTGGTGCATTTCGCACCCCGGACATTGGTTACAAAAAAAAATGGTCCAAATTTGATTTGATTTTATGCTTGAGCAGATCGGAGGAAAAACTTGCAAATTATAAAGAAAATGGAGTCGCAAAATGGCGGCGCAGCTCCATCTCGGCGCGACACGAAGCGGGAGTGGACTAATAGTAGCACAACGAGCCGCAAGGCACAAAGGAAACGCTCCCGCCCACCGGGTCAGGCCACGTGGACACGGTGTATGCCAGGGCAAACGAAGCAGGACGACGACACGCATATTCATGAGCTTCACGCATGATTGTCGGATGCCTTGGGGCAGTGGAGGTGTGGTGATAACTCTATAGAGGAATTGCAGATTTAATTGGACGAGGCACAGCGGCGCGAAGACGAGGTTCAGGAAGATTGTGTGCACAAGGAGTCACAACAATTGGCCGATGCACAGGAACGAATTTGGGGGCTGGAAAAGGACATCGCCAACGCAGACTGGGTTCATGAGGATTATGTGCACAGGGAATCACAACAATTGGCCGATGCACAGGAACAAATTTGGGAGCTGGAAGAGGACTTAGCCAACACAGGCATGGAAGTACATGGAGAAACGACGAAAGTAGAATGGTTTCGTGGGTTTTTGGTACAAAAGGCGAGCGAACTGAATAAAAGAAAAGAGGAGGAGCAAATTAGTAACTCTCGGGATAGGAAGAGCTTGGAGGAAGAATGGGAAACAAAGCTGGAAGAGGAAAAATGGAAACACCATTTGGAACTGAAACAACTGAAGGAAGAGGTAAGATCAGGCAATCAGATAAGAGAAAGCCGAGAACAGAAGATAAAAAGAGGAGAGAAATCTTTGGAGCAAAGGAAGGAAGAATTGTTGGAAAAGTCAAGACAGTTCAAAGAACTACAGGGAGAAATGAGTAATGTATAGTGGAGTACCTATGAGTTGGAACAAGAGAAGAGCAAACTGAACAAAAGAATAGAGGAGGAGCAAATTAGTAACTCCCAGGATAAAGAGAACTTGGAAGAAGAATGGAAAACGAAACAGGAAAAGGAAAAACGGAAACACGATTTGGAATTGAGACAACTGAAGGAAGAGGTAAGAACAGGCAATCGGAAAAGAGAAATCCTAGAACTGAAGATAGAAATAGAAAAGGAATGTCAGGAACACCTAAAGGAATACAGTAAGAAAAGGGATGAATTGAAGGAGGAAGCATACAAAAGAGGTATTAGTGGGGCAACTTTGCTAAATATAGCATAACAATTGTGCATTTTGTGAGGAAAGCACCAAATTTGGCACACTAGTAGCCTATCATATTATGAACAGATTTGGATATTGGGCCATCTCAAATTCAGCCGCTGATGGCTGTGACAGCCATTTTTCAAAATGGCCACCAGTGGTTACTGTTATGACACATATCTGCTTTACTGGAGAGGAATGCAGGTCGATAGTGAAAGTTTATTTACTAATAAAGGTCCAATAATGGTCAAAGAAAGTAACAATTTGATTTGGTTGAGAAAAAAAAGTTAAAGTGGACTAATTAGTCTGATTAAGACACAGATTCTGAATGAAAACCAATGATAAACATTCATAGCACTATTGGCTTGGCACATGGTAGTAGAAGTGGTGTGCGTGCATATTGACCCCGGAATCGCGCACAGTTGAGTTGCCAGCTTACACTTGTTGACTCGATTCATTGTTATTTTGTTCTGTGCCCATAGAGTTCTCTATGCTATCCCATTGTAACTGTAGTTCATCAAGTTGAGTTTGGTTTGCAGGGTGCAGTTTGGTCATAGGATTATCTCAGTCACGGATTACCAGGTTACGAGGTTCTGCATGTATTTCCGTTCTGCCTTCACAGCGCCAGTTCCAGTTTGCTACTGAGTGAGGAAGTTCTCTCTTCGTACCGGCGTGCTGGCGAGATATCTTTACCATGATAACTCGTTAGTTTTCGGGTTATCTTTGTTCGATTGACGGCAATGCCAAACCATTTGTAAGTAGTTTTCTATTCTAGTTTCCATTTTCATGGCTAAGCTAATTTGTTTTGGTCAGTTTGTTGAGTAACCCTTCCGTTTTCTGAAACTGCGTTTTCATTGACTCTTACAGTCAATCGCAACACATCTCAGCACATCGGATCGAAGTAACCTAAATATGGATGAATTCGGTCATATTGGGAATGAAGCCATGTAACTCAGATGATAGGTGTGAATTGTCTATGTACCGTCACCAGCGTCTGTAGAAGATTTTACAAGTGGCAATAGTATTTATGACTATGGGCGAGGAGAAAACCAGTTTAATTCACAACTAATTTATCCTACATTGTGTCATTGCAGATCCTGATGGTGGTGGTTTTTGGTGAGCAGAAGATACCTAGTGTAACATTGAACAACTTGACCATGTCCAAGAGCTTCCAAATGGTTGGCCTTGAGCGCCCTGTCCCATCAACATCAACGCACCCAACTCAGACTAACTGGAAGCTGTGTATCATTTGCCAAGAGGACAAAGCAGAGTCTCTGACATGTCCTTCACAGTCCAAGCGAAAAGACTCTGGGAGTGGGTACAGTTCACTCGCAGCCAATTTGATCAGATTCAGTGAGCTTGGACAACTTCCAGGAACACTTCTGAGCAAGCCACCGCTGCTAGACCTGGCCTTGCTCGCCCCATGCAGCCACGAAGAAGCTGACAGTCGACTGTTGTTGCATGCATCCCATGCAGCCAACCATGGTCACCACAAGATACTGATCAAGACAGTTGACACTGATGTTGTGGTGTTGGCTGTGTCATTGGCCCAGGGACTGCAACCAGAAGATGAAATGTGGCTAGCATTTGGCACTGGGAAGAGTTTTTGGTCCCTGGCAGCCCATGAAATAGCAGCTGACCTTGGACCAGAGAAGGCACAGGCACTCCCAATGTTTCACGCTCTGACTGGGTGTTACACTGTATCTAGCTTTGCTGGACATGGTAAGAAGACTGCTTGGACAATCTGGACCGTTCTGCAGAACTTACAGACGCACTGCTGAAGCTAACCTCTGCACCAAGTGGCATGCCAGACGATGTCATGCACACCATCGAGAGGTTCGTCATATTGCTCTATGACAGAACCAGCACGTGCAATGACATTGACAAGGCCCGGAAGAAACTCTTCGCGAAGAAGAACAACGTGCAGCTGATCCCGCCAACCAAGGCAGCTCTGGAGGAGCATGTGAAGAGGGTGGCCTACCAAGGAGGCCAGGTGTGGGGTCAAACACTGCTACCAATGCCAGAGCTGCCTCCTCCATCCAGCTGGGGCTGGGTCAAGAATGACTAGGGGGTGTACGAGCCACACTGGACGAAGCTACCCAAAGCAGCCCACACCTGCTCTGAGCCAGTATTGTGCAACTGCAAGAACAGCTGTGTGAAGCGTTGCAAGTGCAAAAAGGCCACACTTGAATGCACAGCTTTGTGTGTGTGTGAGGGAGAGTGCTCACAAAATTGAGAGAATATTAACAGAGCAGACTGTCACTGATGGTTTGTATATGTGTAGTTAGTATATAGATATATATATATATATATATATATATATATATATATATATATATATATATATATATATACATATATATATATATATATATATTGTTGCGGATTCGCGCCCGCCGGCGTGCGGACG
>NC_140976.1:56349741-56444741 GCF_056783735.1 Eptatretus burgeri | reverse complement strand
AGTGGAAATTGTGCTACTGCTGGGCGAAGGAGGATAAGGAGATGGGGAAGACGAGTCCGTAGGCAGTGGGAGAGGGGGAAGGGTCGAAGTGTGCAGGTGAGAGTTGGAACTCTGAATGTTGGGACGATGACTGGCAAAGGGCGAGAGGTGGCTGATATGATGGAGAGAAGAAAGGTGGACATACTGTGTGTACAAGAGACCAAGTGGATGGGGAGTAAGGCTCGGAGCATTGGATGTGGTTTCAAACTGTTCTACCATGCTGTGGATGGGAGGAGAAATGGTGTCGGGATAATCCTGAAGGAACATTATGTCAAGAGGGTATTGGAGGTGAGGAGAGTGTCTGACCGAGTGATGAGTGTGAAGTTGGAAGTTGAAGGGGTGATGATGAATGTCATCAGTGCATATGCCCCACATATGGGGTGTGAGATGGAGTATAAAGAAGATTTCTGGAGTGAGTTAGATGAAGTGGTGGAGAGTGTATTCAAGGATGAAAGAGTGGTGATTGGAGCAGATTTCAATGGGCATGTTGGGGAAGGGAATAAAGAGGATGAGGAGGTGATGAGTAGGTATGGTCTCAACAAGAGAAATGTGGAAGGGCAAATGGTGGTAGAGTTTGCAAAAAGAATGGAAATGGCAGTGGTAAATCTGTATTTCAAGAAGAAGGAGGAACACAGGGTAACATACAAGAGTGGAGGAAAGTGCACACATGTGGATTACATCTTAAGCAGGAGATGCAACCTGAAAGAGATTAGTGACTGTAAGGTGGTGGCAGGGGAGAGTGTAGCTCGACAGCATAGATTGGTGGTCTGTAGGATGACTTTGGAGGTGAGGTTGAGGAAGAGAGTGAGGGCTGAACCAAGGACCAGATGGTGGAAGCTGAAGGAGGAAGACTGTTGTGTGAAATTTAGGGAGGAGGTGAGACAGGCGTTGGATGGTGGTAAAGATGGGTGGGATGATTTGGCAACAACAGCAGAAGTTGTGAGGGAAATAGCTAGGAAGGTACTTGGAGTGACATCTGGACAGAGGAAGGAAGATAAGGAGACTTGTTGGTGGAATGAGGAAGTACAGGAAAGTATAAGGAAGAAGGGGGTGGCGAAAAAGAAGTGGGATCGTCAGAGAGATGAAGAAAGTAGGCAGGAGTACAAGGAGTGGCGGCGAAAGGCAAAAAGAGAGGTGGCAAAGGCCAAGGAAAAGGCATATGACGAGCTGTATGACAAGTTGGATACAAACGAAGGGGAAAAGGATTTATACCGATTGGCAAGACAGAGGGACCGAGCTGGGAAGGATGTGCTGCAGGTTAGGGTGATAAAGGACGGAAATGGGAATGTGCTGACGAGCGAGGAGAGTGTGTTGAGAAGGTGGATGGAGTACTTTGAGGAGCTGATGAATGAAGAAAATGAGAGAGAGAAGGTTGGAAGAGGTGGAGATAGTGAATCAGGAAGTGGGGTGGATCAGTAAGGATGAAATGAGGACTGCTATGAAGAAGATGAAAAGTGGAAAGGTGGTTGGCCCAGATGGTATACCAGTGGAGGCATGGAAGTGCTTAGGAGAGATGGCAGTGGGGTTGTTAACCAGATTGTTTAATGAAGTCTTGGAAAGTGAGAGGATGCCGGAGGAGTGGAGATGAAGTGTACTGGTTCTGATTTTCAAGAATAAGGGTGATGTGCAGAGCTGTGGAAATTACAGAGGGATGAAGTTGTTAAGCCACACCATGAAGTTGTGGGAAAGAGTAGTGGAAGCTCGGTTGAGAGGAGAGGTGACGATCTGTGAGCAGCAATATGGGTTTATGCCAGGAAAGAGCACCACTGATGCAATGTTTCCTTTGAGAATGTTGATGGAGAAGTATAGGGACGGCCAGAAGGAGTTACATTGTGTGTTTGTGGATTTAGAGAAAGCTTATGATAGGGTGCCAAGAGAGGAGTTGTGGCATTGTATGAGGAAGTCGGGAGTGGTGGAGAAGTATGTGAGGATCGTGCAGGATATGTATGAGGACAGTGTGACAGCGGTGAGGTGTGCGGTAGGAATGACGGACCGGTTTAAGGTAAAAGTGGGATTGCACCAAGGATCGACTCTGAGCCCTTTCCTGTTTGCAATGGTGATGGACAGGTTGACGGACGAGATCAGACTGGAGTCCCCATGGACTATGATGTTTGCGGATGACATCATGATCTGTAGGGAGAGTAGGGAGCAGGCTGAGGCGAGCCTCGAGAGGTGGAGGTACGCACTGGAGAGAAGGGGAATGATAGTCAGTCGGAGTAAGACAGAGAACATGTGCGTAAATGAGAGGGAGGGTGGTGGTATGGTGTGGTTGCAAGGAGTTGAGGTGGGGAAGGTGGATGGGTTTAAATACTTGGGATCTACTGTCCAAAGAAATGGAGAGTGTTGGAGAGAAGTGAAAAAGGGAGTGCAGGCAGGATGGAGTGGGTAGAGAAGAGTTGCAGGAGTGATTTGTGACAGAAGGGTAGCTGCAAGAGTGAAGGGGAAAGTACATAAGATGGTAGTGAGACCAGCTATGTTGTATGGTTTGGAGGCGGTGGCACTAACCAAAAGACAGGAAGCGGAGCTGGAGGTGGCAGAGTTAAAGATACTGCGATTCTCGTTGGGAGTGACGAGGATGGACAGGATAAGGAATGAGTATATTAGAGGGACAGCGCAGGTAGGACGGTTTGGAGACAAAGTGAGAGAGGCGAGATTGAGATGGTGTGGACATGTGCTCAGGAGGGAAGCGGAGTATATCAGGAGAAGGATGTTGAAGATGGAGCCGCCAGACAGGAGGAGAAGAGGAAGGCCAAAGAAGAGGTTCATGGATACGGTGAGGGCAGACATGTGAGGATATAGCGAAATGGAGACGGTTGATCCGCTGTGGTGACCCCTCACGGGAACGATCCGAAAGAAGAAGATATATATATATATATATATATATATATATATATATATATATATATATATATATATATATATGTATATATATGTATATATATATATATATATATATATATATGTATATATATATATATATATATATATATATATATATATATATATATATATATGTATATGTATATATATATATATATATATGTATATGTGTATATATATATATATATATATATATATATATATATATATGAGCCTGGTGTTGGCTTAGTGGTTAGGGTGGCGGCTTGGGATCCCAGGGTCCTGAGTTCAAGCCCCGTTGGCTGCTGAATTAACACCAGGGGGTTGACTCAGCCTGTCATCCTTCCGAGGTCGGCGAAATGAGTACCAGTTGTACTGGGCCCGGTGTATGCCCCGGTTAGAATAGGTGTACCATATCCCTGTGTGTCGTAAGAGGCGACCAGGGTTGGCGTCAGGAAGGGCATCCGGCCATAAAACATTGCCTCAAGAAAAAGCCCAACCCCTGCACAGCAGGGAAAAATGGCTGTAAAAACGGTCATATATATATATATATATATATATATATATATATATATATATATATATATATATATATATATATATATATATGTCTTCTTTCTAAAACAATGACTTTATGTCGTTTATTTGCGTACCTCCTTGATGATATCCCATTTCTTCATGACATCTTGGTCTTCTTCCTTCGTGAAGGTAGATGGTGCCCCTCAAACTATTTCTCAGCTCCATAACAAAGTCTCTTTTGTTGTTTTGACACGAGTACATTGAGACTTGGGAAGTACATGAAGCCAAAATTACTGAATGTGAACAAACTATGGTGGACATGAGAGACCCAAGTGTAATGGGGGGGGGGGGGAGGAGCCCATTGTCACACCAGTCCTTGACAGGCAGGGTAAAGTACGAGTGTGACAATGGGTGTCATTACATCATTACATCCTTTATGATGGACATAAATCCAAATTTTCTGAGTGCTACCACATGCTGGTGCATGTTTGAAATATCATGGTGTATTGGGAAAAAAAGTAGGCTGCTGTGCTTGTTCCTTGGTGAACTTATTTTGACTGGCCAATGACTTGAATGGAAAGTACTTTAATATACTTGAATGTACTTTTAATTGTACTTGAATGGAAAGTCGTTTCTGCCTTTCACAGTCATGCAAAGCCTCGGTCACAATAAATCCCAGATGGACAAAAAGAAATCCCTTGCAAGTCTCACCATTATCAATGTGCCATAGTCTTTACAAAGCGCCCTTGCTGCCAAAACATTCTCTCGGTAAGGGTATTGTTGGGTGATTTGTTGTTGTCGTCCCAGCAGTTATTCAGGGAATGCATTTTATTCTTATTCATGGTGTCAGCAGTAACTCATGTACTCTTTGCTAAATACAAATACGAAACACGAACTTTTCTAAATACTCTAATGTCCACCAACTGCATGCAGAACACCAGGATGATGGTTTTACTGCAGGTGGGTCGAGATTTGAAGCCAGACAAGACGACTCAATGGCGAGTGTGCATCCCAACGTCGTGGTTATCCTGCCTGCTCCTTGCAAGTATCGAAGGACATTCCATATGGAGTTGAGTTCGGTTGGACAGCACTCTATTGGAGCTTTGCATGTGGAATTGGGTTTGCTTGACTCTGCTGAAGGAGAACCACAATTGTTTGCATGTTGATCAAAAAGTTTTATGGTCCTGCCTTCCAAGAACACTTTGTTGTTATAAATGTGCTCTGCAGTTGCAGGTGTGAATCAAAGCAGCCTATCCATTATTTACTATCTTTACCTCTACCACCGAAGGTGGACGGAGGTTATGTTTTAATCTCTCAATGTCTGTCTGTTTGTCTGTAAGCAGGACATCTTAAAGAGTTATTGACGGATTCAGACGAAACTTGCTGGCGAGGTTGCGTGTGCGCCAAGGACGAATTGATTCGATTTTGGTGAAGATCCGGATCTAGATCTGGCGACTCTAATTTTTTGAGTGATTCTTCACAATTGAGAGATTGGGCTAAACCAATATATAGCACGATATCTCAAAAAGTTGTGGACAGATTCGGTTGAAACTTGGTGGACAGGTTGGGTGTGTGTCGAGAACGAATAGATTTGATTTTGCTGAAGATCCGAATCTGTCTGTTTTCAAGAGTTTTTCTTTTTTAATTTCAAAGTGATCCTTCACCATTGAGAGATTGGGCCAAAAACGATAAATGGCGCGATATTTCAAAAATGTATTCTGCCCGATATGTTCTCGTGGATCAGGCATTACATGGCGGAGGTATGCACTCTACCGAGTGCCCTTCTACTTCCTGTATGTATTTATCATATCTACCCTGTGTGTAAGTCCATTGGGACCATAATGAATTCCCCGTGGGATACTTAATGCAGTGGAATAACTAACATGCTTTAAATTGTTTGAGTTTGAACCAATTATTATTTGTTTCCCTGTATTTCTTCCGTTCACGGTATTCCTTCATCACACAGGACCATGTTGGATTTGTTGACACACTTGTCACTAATTAAATGTTAGGCTCTCAGTGCTGGCAAACGAAAGGCCATGCTTTAACAGTAAACACACATATGGCTAAGCACAGAGAATGACTTATGAAACCTCTCTGTGATGTCAGTAATCACTTGCATTTTAGGTTCATCATCTGCTTGCTTTTGTAAAACGGTTGTTTGTATAGGATTTTGTAACTTGCTCTGAAATATTTTACAATGCCTCTCTGGCTATAATCCATTAATGCATAATTATTGTTTGACATTTTGCTTTACAAGAGTTCAGCCTGATGAAGGTGTCTGATTTGGCTCAACTATCTGATAAACCATGGCATCAACTATGATACATGCAATAGGAGTAAGTGGAACTTGAAGGAATCATGACAGCCACAGGAAGTGGCGGGCCAGGAATCTCTTTATTCCACACTGCATATTAATACGCAATGCTGGACATACACCACATTTCCTCCCATATTGATCTAATCCCACACCAATGGGTCAATCAACACGATAATAAATGAACATTTTACTCATTAGATTAACCCCAGAGAATAGCATAATCAAAGACATTGCAAGAGCATTATAACAATAGAACACTGCAATCAATCACTTCCAACAGGTAACTGATATGTAGCATCGAGTGGATTGAGCCCAGGGGTGAAACCTACCATGGCTCGAGATTTTGGGAGGATTATGCTGCCCACAACTGAATCACTTCACATATACAATCTCTCTGGGGGCATTATGGTGTCTCTGCGGATAGCGCCTTGTCTCCAGAGCTGGAAATGACCTCAGTGGGAAATGCTTCCGCTGGTGCAGATGTCATCTTGGTTGACCCCGACCCCTCTGACTCCATTCTTACAGGAGGATCTGCTGATTGGAAGGGTTGAACTTCACAGCTAAGTCCGGTATTCCATATTTGGTCCACATGCCGTTTCCAGATGCAGGGTCCAACTGCAACATCATAATTTAAGGGACATCGTTACCGTGCTTAGTCATAATCTGTATGGACCTTACAGCACCAGTTACCCACTTGTTGTCCCGACGGTTGTCATGCACAAGACCAAGCTGTCCCACCAAAAATTCAGGCACGTTTCCTTCACCTCCACCAAGGGCCCATTGAAAAAGTCTATCAGAGACCCTTTTTCTGATGTCAGGTTTAACTGCATCTAATATAGTAGGCAGTGGTCTGCCAAGAAACATTTTTGCAGGACTCTCTCGAGTTGTTGCATGAGGAGCGTTCCGGTAGGATATCAGGAACCAGGCTAACTTTGCTTCAATGATACCCTCCTCTTCTCTCACAGAGCATAAAGCCTGTTTGAAAGTTTGGACAAAACGTTCAGCCAGCCCGTTTGTGGATGGATGGTAAGGGGCAGACCTAATGTGTTTCATTCCATTTTTTTTTCATGAAGAGGTTAAATTAATCCAATGTGAACTGAGGACCATTATCAGATACTAGCTGTTCAGGTATGCCATTCCTGGAAAAATTTCACAGTTTGATGATTGCCTGTTGGAATGTAGTTGACTTAATGACGTAAATTTCTGGCCATTTGGAATGTGCATCAACCACCACCAGGAAAATGATGTCAAGAAACGGCCCAGCATAATCCATGTGTATCCTCTGCCATGGGCCCAAGGGCCACTCCCATGGATGCAAAGGTGACACCTGTGGCATGTTCTAGTGTCGCTGACACCCATCACAGCACTCAGCTTTCTGTTCGATGTCCTTATCAATTGAGGGCCACCATACATAGCTACGTGCTAATGCCTTCATCTTTACGACCTCAATCTGTCCTTCATGTAGCTGTCCCAGCACACAACTGTGCAATGATTGGGGTACAACTACATGTGTCCCCCACAATGGGCTGACAATTCAACCTTTCAGTTGTAGAAACCTGTGGCACCTGTGGCCTTTGTAGCAGAAGTAAAGTTGTAGAAGGTTATTGGGCTATCTCTGCACTGTCGCTTTTGTAAATAACTGTATTTTGTTTTGCTGCACATACAAATTCCTTGCTTTCCCCTGCTGTACATTTTGTGAATGAACCTTTTTTTAATGTGCCACATAATTTTCCTGGCCTTGTTGTAATAATTGCTTGTTATAAATGTACCCAGTTCATTTTCATGTTTTCCTTCATTGGTCCTGCATGGTTCGCACATTAACTTAGCCCGGAAGTTCTACCACAACAATTTGTTTATGAGCCGGTGAGTACTTGGCAGCTTTGCTCAGCTGCACCTGATATTAGGGTTGGGTAAATAGTGAAGTTTTTTTCGGTTGTGTCTTCGCATGGCATTTTTTATGGCCATTTTCGATGCTGAATCTGAAAACGTTGGAATTTTTTTTTACCTCTGATGACCTTTGACCCCCGGAACTTTAATTTATTAAAAATGGCGACCAAAAATGATATTTTTATGAATTTCTGACCAAATGAGAGAAAATAAGGCTTGTAATATATTAATTCATAGGTTTTTCCGATCAGGAAATATGAAAATGACACTTATGTAATGATTTGATGATTTTTAAAACACAATTTTTGAAAACGCCAGAATATTTTGCTAAAATTGAACTGTTTTTGTCATTCTCAGATCAACATAAGACCGAGATCACACCAGTGCTGCCAACAAAATTTCATTAATGTTATCCTGCACGGATTCATCAGGTTTGATAGCATTCTTTATAGAGTTGTGTAGCTCGGTCAAACTGAATTTTGAGTGTGGAATTTCCCTGCTCCATCCTTCACACATCTTTGTTGGCGTATGTCTGGGGCTACAGTTAAGTGTAAATATGTCACTTCCACTAAAAGTTCTTTCTCCGATAGTGTACTCAGTAAATCTAGACTGTCTGGGGTCAAATGTCCTTTGTGCTTTTTGCAAGTTTGTATAGTATTCAATAGCCTAGTATTTTTCTTTTTCTTCAAGTCTTCCTTTTTCCTTAGGACCAGTCCTTTTGATGCCTGTACAGTCAAAATGAAATCTTTCTCCAGCTTTCTAACAGCAAGAGTCTGTTCTGATTTATGGGCCCATTTAAATCATTCCTTTGTCTCTTCGCGTGTCATCTCCATGAATGCTGAGTCGACCAAAAGGCCATTCGTGGCAATGATATTCTTCCTGGACATGGACATTACTGATTCCGTTCCTCCACTGACTTTTATTCGATGATCAAGCCGGGCGAATTCTGATTCACAACCTAAGTTTGTGACGGGGGCTAGTTCCATTTTCGAGTAGTTAGGAGAGGGCATATCCTTTATTCCTTCTGCATTAGGTACCCCTGGTATTTCTGAGAAGAATTTCATTTCAGAGAGCTGGCGATGTAAGGAATTGATGACTTCGTCGACCACAGCAGCCAAAAGGCGTTCTTTCCCACTCCCATTCCTTGAATTGTCATGGATTTCAGCCAGTTCGCGTAGTTTCCTAGCAAAAAAGTCTTTCACTCCTCCCCAGTTTCTCTGTCCTCGGTATAAATCTTTTTCATCCTTGTCATCAATGCCCAAAAGTTTCATCAATGGGAATATGATAATATTTCCCACTTGTTCGTACACCTCGCAGCAGAAAACGAACCAAGCACTTTGGACATACGTAGAGACACCAAGGATCAGCTTATTCGATTGAATGTCCACTACAGCATCGAAGAATTCCATGATTGATGTTCTCATTTTGAGAAACTGTTTAGCGATCTTGGCTATTCTACCGAACCAATTCGCAGTGAACCCTTTGAAGACACAATGTTCAATACCGTTCTGCTCCATCCATTCCATATATTGGGGATACGACACAGAGTGAGACGCATGACTCGGACTCAGAAGTTTTGCGATTGCTATTTCGCCGAGTCTATGAACACTAGATCCGGGGGAGCAAAATACCTTTTCTCCAGCAGAAAGTTTCAGAAGATTCTGTACTCCAATCTTCTGTTCCAGATTTCGGAAAACCTTATCACATCCATGATCAATAGCAAGTATCAAATATGCTGAGCACTTCAGGATTTTTTCTGAATCTTCACCCAAGTTCTCAAGCAGTACTTTGCAGTCCGCGGCTCTGTCTGTTATCCAGAAGTCTATTGCCGCTTTGATTTCATCTAGAGTTGAGTCCGCGAGCAGAGCCAGACAATTGACTTTAAATTAGTATGCCTTGGCCCCATCCTGACTTGAATGACTGATATTTTTCCGTGTATCCAGTTGTAAGAAATATTCGCTCTCCGGGGCCAAAGACAGTGATATGATCGGCCTTAACGTCATATAGTTTATTCCCTCCAGGTTTGGTCGTAGTTTTTGTCAAAAATCATTTTAGATCACATTTTCGGCCCTAAATTACTTGATTTCAGTCCTATGCAACATCCAATCAATTTGAAAATGTGATTAGCGTATTCCTTGACCTGAAAAACATATGAAATGATATATTACAAGCCTTATTAGTCACATTAGAGAAGGAAAACATGAAAAAGGTCAATTTTTGGCCGCCATATTGAATAAATTAAGGTTCCGGGGGTTAAAGGTCATCGGAGGTATAAAAAATTCGACCGGATTCGGAATCAGCATGGAAAACGGCCGGAGAAAATGCTATGCACAAAATTTCAATCATATTTACCCAACCCTACTGATATGGTAAGTTTAACGCAAGTACGCATCGAAGGCACATGACCCTAATTGGCCGGCCATCCACAGGTAAGGTATCACGTGAAGTAGTGTAACCCTACTCGGATTGATTGCGCCAATCGGTATCCATGATTGCCCAGAAAGCTGCCAGTGCATAGAGTTATCTGTGCCCGGTCACCTCAAGACAAGCCGTTCTAGAGAGACCCAAGCGCTTCCCCTCGTGGCAAGCCCTGAACCCTGAGTCTGCAACAATATAATTTTGTGTACTCCGACCGTGTCCATCACGCTTTATTCTAAAGTGTTCTGTCTGTCATACCATTGGAGCCACCACATTTAAGTTCCAAATCCTGCTTCTTCCTCTTCCCTCCTGGAAAGACAGGATTTGTGATGGACATCTTTATGATTAAACGGACAAAAAATTTTGATCCAAGTAAATCAATTGTTCATTTTCCAATGGTACTGTTGTTGTTCTTCTTCTCCTGTTAGGGGTCGCCACAGCTGATCATCCGTTATGATCCGCATACTGATTTGGCATAGGTTTTACGCCGGATGCCCTTCCTGACGCAACCCTGGTCGCCTCTTACGACACAGGGATAAGGATTGGGTTTCGCCATGATTCCAGCCTGCACTACACCCTCTCATAGCGCGGCCCAGCGCAGAGTCCAGTCCTCAAGCGATCCTCCAACCCAAGCCTCCGAGTAGCCGGATTACAGGCGCACGCGCTACACCCGGTATCGTTTTCCAACGGTACCATTTCTGATTATTCTACAATGGCAGAAACCCTATAAAATATAGCTTCACACACACACACACACACACACACACACACACACACACACACACACACACACACACACACACACACACACACACACACACACACACACACACACACACACACACCACCAATTCTCCTATTTTCATATTACTCTCCCTCCTTCAACCATGAAGCCATTTGTGTGTTTGATATTTTGTGTTTATCAATTTATTCTCCTATCCATTCCATCAGTTCTATCATTGTCGGTTCCATTGCTTTCTTCCAGTCAACTGACACACATGAAGATGGATACTTTAAGACCTGGGAAGGCTCTGTTCCACCTTTCAAAACCCACATATGGGAATAATAACCAATGACAGATGCACACAGACAGTCACAGACAGACAGACACACACACAGACAAACACACGCACGCTTCTTCTTCTTGTAATAGATAATGTGTGATGTGCATACGAAACATTCTATGAACGACATTCTCACAATATTCCAAAACATGAAAAAAAAAGTATAATGACGTGTCCAAATAAATGTACAAAACAATGAAACATTTGAGCATCTCTTCTTTTAAGAGATCTGAACATTTGAACATCTGAGCTTATTATTTATTCTTGATTGTCTACATATTCTCATTGCACCTTTTTGAGGTTTTAAAATGAAAAATGATTGATTAAAAAAAAAATCAATATTTTATACTTACCATGTGTCAGACTATAACTGTGTCTGGTTAGTTCATCCTTTTACCCCCCCCCCCTCTCCCATAGGTTCTGTTTTAGGTTTCAAAATAGAAAATTTGTTTTATTTTCTGGAAAATATCATGAGCACAAGTAGTGCAAGAGAGGGCTGGCAGGGTGGCCTCGAGGTGTGCACACTCGCCTCTAAGCTTTCAATCAGGTCAGGTATGGGAGCATGTGCCAGAAGCTTTCAATCCTCCGGTGTGAATCCCGACTTAGCTATAAACTGCCATCCCAGTGTTTCACCAGTGGGATGATTCATCAATGTGTAGCCTTGTCTTCCTTCGGATGGACGTTAGACTGGACGTTCCATCTGTTGGCATTACTTGATGGACCTTAAAAATACCATGGTGTCCTTCGTGAGGACTGGGTGAGCTATCACCGGCACCCTGTGGAAATTACAAATTCCTGCCCCGACTTCATGAGCTGGAGTGGCGACTCGGCCAGGATTGTAGCTTAGTAACTGCATTGGATACATCTACGCTTTGCATAAGCGTAGGTGTATCCGATGTTGATGATGATGACCATTATGGTAGGAGGAGGCTACTTGGCCCACTTTCCCTGTGTCATTTCCACATCCCAGAACTGATGGGATCCATTGTAGGGAAGACAAATGATACAACAAAACCCAAGCAGAAATGTGTGTTTCTGTTATCGTTTTATCCCTGTGTTGTTAATTATATTTTGAATCTATTCCCATATCCTTTTGGTGTGTATTGTCAAATCAGAGTTGAAGTGTCTGCCTGAACTCCCATGGTCTCGGGTAGAAAGCATCCCTCATTTCCTTAAGGCTGATGCATGTCTAATAAGGTTTTTTTCATTCTGGGTGTTCTCATTTCTCACTTCTTAACTTTTTAATTTTTATTTTACTTCCTCCTCTTATTTTCCAAAAATATTTTTGACTTAACATGAAGAAATCACCAACTCATTCAACCTCATAGTTCCTTCCTTCGCTCATCTTTTATATTTTTCATTCTCAATATGTCCTACTATACGTCATGTGCTTATTATTTTTAAAGACATTTTAAAAAGTTTCATTTTCTGAATTTGTCCGTCATTAATTCCACACATCTTATGACCTTTCCTGGCCTGATCACTTAAAGCTGGGGTGTGTTACATTATGAATATGTTTGCTATCGCTTGCCAAGCCAGCCGTTCCTTATCAATCATTTTGTTGGAGTGCTTGCTTGAGTGCTTAACCCACCTGAGTAGAAGATTAATGGGGCTTCTGAGGCAGCCATTCAAATGAATGGGGAAAAAGGGAAAAGCTCTCTGACTCAAGGCCCAAAAGTCCAAAATAGGAGACTGATCTCTGCCCCATTGAGCAAATGTAAAATTGAGACTTACTGATAAAAACATTTCTTTTCCTTCATATTTTCATTCCACTCAAAGAGTGAACCAATGAATATTTGTCCATTTTCTACTTTTGGGAATAATTTCATTTTACTTTAATATAAAACCCCATTACCACTTAGATGTTTAATAATTTGTTTCATTCCTTCTGGATTAGATTCTACTATCCCAAAACCACCAGATTTTAGTTTCTTTAACTCACTCTTATAATGTGAATATTTTGTTGTACCAAGAGAAACCTCCTCAAATATTTGACCTTCATTGCTCAATCGCATATGTTCCTCTACTGAAATATAGTAATAATCTTCACCTTATACTTCTCCAAGTCTTATTGCTCCCATTGTTGTTGATAAAATACAAACTCCATGGTGCTTTTTAAGCAAATTAAAAATATTCTCATTTGTACTATACAAGAACCTTGATTTATGAAAGTTTTTTCCAGAAGCAGTTTTACTCACAAGATTTATAATAATAGTTGTCATTTATATATGTAATTGTTTATAAAATAAAAATATATATCCCTTAATATCTCATCTTGTTTCACAACAATATATTTATATTTTTCAGTCATGTGCTTTATATAATCCCCAAATTCCTTTTTACTACATAATGTAGAACAATTGTCTCTCCAAAAATTGTTTATATCTATTGAATTTAACTTGAATAAAATAAAAGTATGAGCATTGTTTCTTATGGAGCAACGAGGGAGTTGAAAGTATGATTGACTAAGATAAATACAATTACAAGAAGAATGTCTCCCTCTTGTGTAGTCGCTGTCCATCACCGTTTGGTTTCTCTCATTAACAAAATCATCAAAGATAACGAGGTTCTTTTTTGATTTATCCAAATCTTGGGAAGAAGGTGTATCATTTATTTTTATATCTCTGTGTATCACAAAATAGTTGTATTATATCTTCAATGTTGTAATCATTTAGTTTGTTTTGTAGTTTAAATAAACCGATTATATCTTCTTTTTGAAGACCAGCATGAAAACCTTGTGAGAGTAGTTGATACTCAGGTTGAAAACTCGACTTTGTGAAAATTATTAAATTATCATAATCTAAAAAGTTGGGAGTGAGGAGCATCTTTAAAAGTAAGCAGGTTTTTCCACATCCACTTGAACCAACTATGAGACATCTTCATGGATTTGGAAGATTTTTATGGTTGTTAAATTTTATCTTATTTTCCCAAATGAGTAAAAAATCATTCATTTACATATTTGGAAAACAGGTTATTTAATTTATTATGGGCTTTTTTAGAAACTCTATATTTTATCCTAAGTTCGGGTTTATTTTCAAGATAATCCAGTGTTTTATTTACACAATATCTTGTGTTCATATTTCCCTGAAAATGGCAATCGTGAATAATATATAACAACAATCCTTTGAACATTTCTCGAATACGTTCAGTTTCTTCCCTTGTAAGGAGAGGTGTGTGATCACCCTCATACTTTACATTCATTTCTCGAATCAATCTTGTAAAGTAATTCATTTTTGGTGTAAATCTAAAAGAATTATATTCCTTTTTATATTTTTTATTCTCTGTAATTAGAAGATAATCATAGAATATAAATTGTTTATCGTCTTTTGACTCTGTGTTTAATCCCACTCTATCACATGCAGGACAATTCTCAAATTTTTCATATGGAGAATCAGGGAATTCAGGGGGCTCAAGATCTAGTATACTATTCATATTTATAAAGTAAAACTTTACTTCAAATAAAATTCATCTTCAGTATCATCTTCAGTGCTTTCACAATCATCTATAAAACTACTTTCATAACTATCGTTTGAACACAAACTCTTGGTATCATAACTGTCGTTTGAACACAAACTCTCGGTATCATAACTGTCATCACTCTCATTCTCTTCCAAATCTTCAGTTGAATAATGACTCATATTTAATTCGTAGAAAAAAACATTACCATCTATATCTATATACTTTTTTTTTCATGAACAGATTCAACTACGACATTTTTTATATTAAAGTTAATTTTAAAATGATCCTGAATTACTATTGAATGAAATGTCATTTCACCTGATATATTGACATCCTTTATTTCATCAGGATTTACATCTTTCGGGTTGTTGAAAAAAATACAAATTTCTCCTTGCATATTACAGATGGTCTTATATTTTCTTTCCAAAGCTTCATCCATAAGGTTTTTCTTTTTTGATACTTTTTCTTGTTTCATTGCTTTTTCTCATATTGAATATATTGTCAGAAGGAGAGGAGAAACTTTTGTTAGACATACTTCAATTGATGTTCTTTCAAATAAAATAAAAGCCCTTCCACTGAAGGAAATTGAAGAACTCATTATTCACCACAATTGTTTTTATCCAATAGCTGTTATATTTATCTTTATTCAATTTTACATCCTTGACATATTTCTCAGTATCTTTTACAAATGAAGAGATTGATTGAAACTTGTCTTTTGTGTCTTGATACATTGTATTTATCAAGTGAAAAAAGTTGGAGGATAAAATGGTTTCAAGCAAAGATTCACCTATGAATTAAATGAAATTTTCATCAACAAAATTATATTTTAAGCAAAGTTTTATTGCTTAAATGTGGTGAATACAACATACTGTGATGTTTGTAATCATAAATATAAATGTTATAAAAAAACACCTTCAAACCAATAAACACACATTCAAACTTTTCAGACAAATATCTCCACTTGACCAAGAAACAAAACTTTATGATAGATGTGATAATGATATTCTTAATTTTTTTAAAAAAATAAACACCTTCAATCACGCAAACACAAGAACAATGAATAAAGGGAAGGTGCCCCTAAATTCTCCATTGAAAACACTGATGGGGCATTTAAAGGACATATAAAAATGAGATTGTTTTGCTTTCAAGACCCTGGACCATCTTCAATCATGGAAGCTGTTGATGTGGTTAAACAAAGTATTGAAACTATAATTAAAAACACATTAAGTGAAATGGAAACTTTAAAGATTTATATGGAAGTAAAATTGAATATGGTAAGGCAAGGCGATGAAACTACTCCCTATATGAGGACAAACCCTCACTTTATCTCATCATTTCAAGATTTTGAATGATGTGATGTTTTCGATGAACTCCAGAGACAAAAACAAGATGTTGATAACACTGGAGTAGGTAGTAGATTTACATTTACAAAAATAATCTTTTTAGAAATACATGTCTGAACATCAGATCCTCTTCAACATTTTTCTAATCTTGATTTACCAAAAGAGATTAAACTTAAGAAAGCGGTTGTTAATATTCAAAACAAAGATAATAAATGTTTTCTATAGTCTGTTCTTGCTCACCTACATCCTCCACAATGGAATCCTGAAAGGGTTGAACATTATAAGAAATATGAGAATACATTAAATGTTAAAGATTTAAAGTTTCCAATGTCATTGAGAGATATTCCGAAATTTGAGAAAATGAATAATCTATCTGTTAATGTATATGGATGAAGGGATACAAACAAAGTTCAGATGTTAAAAATTTCAAACAACTATAAAAATGATGAAACACACATTGACCTTCTCTACTTTACTTCAAAGGAAAAATCATATTATGGTTTCATCAAAAATTTATCAAGATTAACCAAATCACAACGACATAAGAGAAAATGTAAAACGTGTCCTTGTAAAAGATGTCTCAACTCCTTTCACACAAAAGAACGATTAAATCAACATTCAAAATATTGTAGTAATCATAAATCAACCAGAATCAATTTACCAAATGCAGGTTCAAACATATCATTCAAAGATTTTAACAAACCTATAAAACATCCGTTTGTGATATATGCTGATTTTGAAAGTATCCTTCAAGAGATAGATACTGTTTCTCCAAATCCAAATAAATCATACACAAATAAATATCAAAAACATACTCCTTGTGGTTTCTGTTATTATATCAAATCATCTGTTGGTGATGAATACAACAAGTGAGAACTTTATAGAGGAGAAGATACCTCAGTCAAGTTTGTAAGACGATTGGAAAAAGACTGTATAAGACTAAGTGAAATAATGGTTAAAACCTATAAACCAATGTCATGAACAAAGGGAGAGAAAAAGGAATTTAGAAAGAACAGTACCTGTCATATTTATGAGGAGAAAATTGAGGGAGAGGTCAAGGTTTGGGATCACTGTCATCTTCCTAGTAAATATAGAGGTCCAGCTCATTCCCGTTGTAATCTTAATTACAAGCCTCCAAACTTTATTCCTGTCTTTCTTCACAACAACACCCACTATGACACACATCTATTTATAAATGAAATTTTAAAGACATCTGGATATATTTCTGCCATTCCGAACAAAGATCAAAAATACATCTCATTCACAAAAACAATTCATACATCCCCCAGAACCCATATCAGATTTATTGACACATATAAGTTTATGGCAAGTCCATTATCTGACTTAGCATCAAATACTAAATACTTACCGAATCTTAAATCACATTTCTCAAATCAAGAAGAGATTGATCTCTTATGATAAAGGGAATATATCTGTATGACTATGTAGATTCATTTGAGACGTTTCAAGAAACACAACTTCTTTCAAGGGAAAGTTTCTCTGGAAAGTTGAATAAAACTCATATTTCCGATAGAGATTATACAGAAGCTAGAAAGGTTTGGGAGAAGTTTGATTTAAAGAATCTTGGAGAATATCATGATTTGTATCTTAAAACTGATGTATTGGTATTGGCTGATGTGTTTGAAACTTTTAGAACAGTCTGTCCCAATAAAAATTCTTATGGATGAGACCCCGTTCACTATTACACAGCCCCGGGTTTGGCTTGGAGTGCTATGTTAAAAATGACAAAACAAAATTTGGAATTAATCAGTGATATAGATATGCTTTTAATGATAGAGAAGGCTAAAAGAGGAGGAATATCTGAAGGATGTTCCAAGAGATATGCTAAAGCAAATAACATACATCTTCCTGATTACAATAAGAATGAGGCCAACTCTTACCTGATGTATTATGATGCTAACAATTTGTATGGGTGGGCTATGTCGCAATCTTTACCTTATGGAAAACTTAAATGGGTTAAAGAAAAACATTATGAAAAAGTTTTACAAGACATTGTTGTCTCTTCTCAAAAATAATTGAATGAAGCTGAAGTTGGATATTATTTTGAGGTTGATATAAACTATCCAGAAGAACTTCATCACAATCATAAAGACCTACTTTATGCCCCTGATAAAGAAAGTCCAAGAAAGGAATGGTTAAGTGATTACCAACAGTCATTCAATATAAAAGATAAGAGCCTGGTGTTGGCGCAGTGGTTAGGGCAGCGGCTTGGGATCCAAAAGGTCCTGAGTTCAAGCCCCGTTGGGCCACTGAACTAATACACCAGGGGGTTGACTCAGCCTGTCATCCTTCCGAGGTCGGCGAAATGAGTACCAGTGTACTGGGCCGGTGTATACCCTGGTTAAAATAGGTGTACCATTTCCCTGTGTCGTAAGAGGCGACCAGGGTTGCGTCAGGAAGGGCATCCGGCGTAAAACATGTGCCAAATCACTATGCGGATCATAACAGATGATCCGCTGTGGCGACCCCTAACGGGAGCAGCCTAAAGAAGAAGAAGAAGATTCAAAATAAAAGGTAAATCTCCAGAAAAACTACTTACTACATTAAATTCTCAAGAAAGTTATGTTTTGCATCAAAGCAACTTGAGACAATATATATCTGCTGGGTTGAGTGAGGAAAATTCATTGGATTTTGAAATTTAAACAAAGTCATTGCTTAAAGAAGAATATTGATTTTAATACAAAAAGGAGAACAGAAGCAAAAACAGATTTTGAGAAGGACTTTTATAAATTAATGAACAATGCTGCATTTGGAAAGACTGGAAAATGTTAGGAATCGACAAAGCATAAGACTTGCTACATCTTGGAAACAGGCTTTAAAGTTAATTAATAGACCAAATTTTGAACGAGCGGAGGTGTTTTCAGAGAACTTTTGTGCTATTCATTTGAAAAAAGAGAGTATTGAAATGGATAAACCTATTTATATAGGAACATCAATTCTTGACTTGTCAAAGTCGTTAATGCATGACTCTTTCTATAATAATTTAAAATCATAGTATAAGGATAATGTTTCATTGTTATATATGGATGCAGATATTTTTATATTAGAAATTAAGACAAGTGATGTATATGAGGATATGATTGATAATATATATATATATATATATATATATATATATATATATATTTATTTATATATGATACAAGTAATTATAAATCAGGTAATGTGTTGTTTTCATCAAAGAATCAAAAGGTTATTGGTAAGTTTAAAGATGAATTGGGTGGGAAGGTCATGAGTGAATTTATAGGATTGAGATCAAAGGCTTATGCTTTTACATATATTGATAATAGTAACATTGAAAGGTGTGATAAGAAGCTAAAGGGAATAAAGAAAAATATAATCAAGGAAACAATAAACTTTAAACATTATTACAACTGTTTAACCTTCAAGAAGGAAGAGTACAGAAAAATGAATACAATAAGAAGTTATAAACATCAACTATATACAGAAGAGATAAATATGAAAGCATTAAGAACTTTTGATGATAAAAGATATATTTTAGAGAATGGAATCAATAGTCTCCCTTCTGGTTATAAATATAAGTGTTAAGATATTGGGTTGGAAATTTTAACAGTCTACCACTATCTTTTTACTAATTTATAAATGATAGAACCAAGCAACAACCAAACCAAAGAGTGGAGATGTAATCAGCCTTGGTATTTAAATGGCAAACATAAAGAATGTGAGAAATATCAAATAAGTCTTATTGAAAAAAATTACTGGGGTAAAAGTAGATAAAACAAATAAGTGGATAAATTTAATTACAAATAAGTTGGAGGATGTAAATAAAAAAATTAATATCCTTGAATGGACTGAAAACTTTGATGGTTATCAAATGAACAATGGAAAAACAATTTACTGCAATCTCAAAATGATATGTGGCTCAGGAGGTGGTCAAATAAGAGCATTAAGAGAAGTTTATCATTTCATTTCTGCTCAACAAAAATACTTAAACCAAGAACTAAGTTCCAAAGTAATCTTTGTGAATATACTCGATGGTGATGAATGTAATAGGAAAATGAAGTGATTCCCCAAAGTAGAACATGGACAAATATTCATTGGTTCACTCTTTGAGTGGAATGAAAATATAAAGGGAAAGAAATGCTTTAATCAGTATGTCTCAATTTTACATTTGCTCAATGGGGCAGAGATCACTCTCCTATTTTGGGCTTTTGGGGCTTGAGTCAGTCTCAATTTTACATTTGCTTGTATGGGGGGAGGGAAGGGAATAAATGAGTCTCCTATTTTGGGCTTTTGCTTGTATGGGAGGGGGAGGAATCAGTCTAATATTTTGGGCTTTTTGGGCTTGAGTCAGAGAGTTTTTCCCTTTTTCCCCATTCATTTGAATGGCTGCCTCAGAAGCCCCATTCATCCTCTACTCACCTGGCAAACACCCTTCAAGGTTCTTGGAAATGGACGACACACCTGGCGTCCAAAGTCTGCCGCAGAATGGGCATCATCCATTGATCCAAGTCTTTCCTTGGAAAATAACAGTCGACAAGGTCTTCGTCCATAGCTCATTGAAGCCATGCTCCCCGCTATGGGCTGGAGCCCCAGCAACACATCTGTCTCCCCTGGATTCTTGTGTCATCTAAAGCTCTCAGAATTATTGGAATCTGTCATGTATGAGGCTGAAGCATAACGTCTGTTCTCACATCGCAGGCAGGTCAATTGTCTCTGTTTTCCACCATCTATTCTCCAATATTACTCCTGCGAGCCCACTCTCTGTCCTCCTACCTTCTGCAACAACTCCAGGATGCATGCATTCTTCCAGTAACCCTCTCTCGCTAAAACTTCCTTAATCCAGGTAGATTTCACACCTCAACTCTTTTTATTCCTTCTCCCATCTCGGGAATCACCTTCCCGATGCTGTTCTGTCTCAATCTGCCCTCCAGGACTTCCAGCAAGCAGCTGTGCACTGCCATCTTTTGTCATCCCCAATTCTATTACCCCTATTAACCTTTCATAACTCAACCATCTTGCTTCATTTGTTTCCTCCCCCCTTTTTCCTTCTTCTCTTTTCCTGTTCAGTCATTCCCTTCATGGTTGTTTCATTGTCTGTTTCACCTTGCTGTTTCATGCATCTAGTACCTGTAAAGAAAAAATATGTGAAAGCTGTCCTAAGTGGCTCAGTGATGCATGTAGTTAATTATCAAAAAGCTCTAAAAACTATTTTTCATTGCCATGCTTCATCTGGCTTTGTTACCAAAGGTGGAGGGAGGTGATGTATTCACCCTTGTCTGTTTGTTTGTTAGTAGGATATCTTGAGAAGTTATGGGCAGATTTGGACGAAACTTGGTGAACAAATTGGAAGTGCTACTCGAAAGAATGTTTTCAATTTTGGTGAAGATCTGAATCCGGACACAGACACGAAAATTGTTTAATTTTCAAGTGATTCTTCACCATTGAGAGATGGGGCTAAAAACGATATTGCATGATATCTCAAAACGTTGTGTACGGATTCGGGCGAAGCTTGGTGGACATGTTGAATATGTGACAAAGAAGAATGGATTCGATTTTGCTGAGATCTGGATCTGGAACCAGATACAGTCCTATAATATTTTTGAATTTTTTTAAGTGTTTCTTCTCCAATGAGAGATGGGGTCAAAAACGATATACAGTATAGCATATTTCAAAAAGTTATGGACGAGTTATGACAAAACATGGTGGATGAGTTGATTAGGTGACAAGAACAAGCCAATTAAATTTTACTTCAGGTCCGAATCCATATCCGGCCTATCAGTGGGATCCAAAACGGAAACTGTTCAGCCTGGCGAAGGGATGCGCTCTACCGGGTGCTGTTCTATTTTTCCATATTTAATGCATATGTAATATGTAGATGTCCTCTTTGTCTTTCGAGCAATATTATAATAATTATGAAGTGTCATTGATGCTTCCTAAAATCCATTTCCAAAGTGTTAGTTACGATTGAGCAACTGTCCATCATTATCATGCTATGTGGTATATTATGGAACTCCTCGTAAACCCTTTGCTTGATGAACATCGGTCTTCAAATCTCAAAATGTTGTTTCTTAATTTGGCTTCTCTTAAATACCACATTCGTTTGCAACATGTTTTCCAAATCAATGTAGAATGTTGCTCTCACCTTATTTGCCCCAGAACAAACTTTGAACAAATTATCATAAATTACAATACTGTATCATAACTGGCAACACCAAACATGTCCACCACAACAGAATGTCAGCACATGAGATCCAACGATGATGCGACCAAAGCATATGGACTGCATTTCTTATCACATGCGCTGATGCATGGGCACCCCACCTCGAAGTTAAAGAGAAAAGAGACAAACATGACAAGTCTCCCCAGAAGTTATACTTCACTCCTTGCTTTGTTCCATCCTATTTGTCTTTTCAAAAATGTCACTTCACTCTTTGTCTTCTCTCACCTCAAAGAAAAACTTATATTTACTTTAAAGTTTCTCCTAACTACTTCAAAGACATCAATGTAGCTCTAGTCTGACAGTTCTACTTATCTGAGTATATATATATATATATATATATATATATATATATATATATATATATATATATATATATATATATATATATATATATATATACATTATATCCTGACAAAAGGAAAGCAACAAAGCTTGATGATCAATGATGGGATCCTGTAAGCATGCCATGGACAGTGCAGCTGTTATGGAACATGAACTAATTAATTAACTCAGACATTGCCCCACCACTCCTTTGGACACAGGTGGAAAAAGAGGATAAGACATAAATCAAAGTATTTATTCCCATGATGCATGTTACCTTCTGATATAAATGACCTTATCAAAATAACTTGGGTTCTTGAAGAAACTTTCTTTTGCTCAGGAAGCTAAATTCAGTTTGTAAAGTAAAAAAAAATTGTTCCCCAACTCCTGCATGTTCCCCAGAAAACCTTTCCTGAAAAATGCTGAGCTTTGTAAAGCCTTCATCTCAACAAGAACCTTCAATCTGGTGAGCATCGTCAAAAGCGTCACCATGCGCAGCCGCAGGAGACAAAGCAAACGTGGATAGAGGTAGGAAGAGATTGAACTGCCAGCTTCAAAGATACACAAAGTGGCAAAGATACCAGGTGCAAAATCTGACCTGCTGTTCTGACTTCTAGAATATTTTTGTCAATCGAGTGCAAGTCATGGACAATGGTTTTCCAACTCTGGGCAGGAAAACCAAAGTTCATGTTTCTCCCCAGGTTGAAATGTTTGCTTGACATCTGACCAATCATCATCCGACATTATTGCCACTGGGAAAGCCTTCATAAGAAGCGAATTTTCTGTTGAAAGACAATTACGACACATCTGTGACCATCTCAAATGCTCCATAAAGTTTTACAACATGCTGCATTCAAAAGTAATGAATCACGTGACTTTTATGATTATGTAAAGATAATGCCCAATATCATTTGCTTGAAAGAAATGTAATGAGGTTCACTGTCGATGCACTGGAGACAGATCTCGCAACATTAACCCAAACCAACTTATTCCAAAAGCAAATTTGATCTTCAGAACAAAGCAGACCCAGGTTTTTTGGATTCGCTTTGGCACACTCACATTTATCTGAAACAACAATATATATGTATGTATGTATGTATGTATGTATATATATATATGTATATATATATATGTATATATATATGTATATATATATATATATATATATATATATATATATATATATATATATATATATATATATATATATATATATATATATACTAAGCCTGGTGTTGGCACAGTGTTTAGGGCAGCGGCTTGGGACCCAAAAAGTCATGAGTTCAAGCCCCGTTGGGCCACTGAATATATATTTATATGTACTGCATGTGTGTGTATATGTATGTATATATACACATATATGTGTATATATGTATATACCAAGTCATATAACACCAGGGGGTTGACTCAGCCTGTCATCCTTCCGAGGGCGGCGAAATGAGTACCAGTGTACTGGGCCGGTGTATACCCCGGTTAAAATAGGTGTACCAGATCCCTGTGTCGTAAGAGGCGACCAGGGTTGCGTCAGGAAGGGCATCCGGTGTAAAACATGTGCCAAATCACTATGCGGATCATATGGATGATCCGCTGTGGCGACCCCTAACGGGAGCAGCCGAAAGAAGAAGAAGAAGATATATATATATATATATATATATATATATATATATATATATATATATATATATACAGTGGGGAGAACAAGTATTTGATACACTGCCGATTTTGCAGGTTTTCCCACTTACAAAGCAGGTAGAGGTCTATAATTTTTTAATGTAATCCTGTCGATCACCCTTCCCTTTCCAGAGAGGGACAACAAGGCCCCTCTTCCAGTCAGTTAGGATGATGTCTGTGTTCCAGGCAGAGCACATAACTGCATGCAATGACATGAGTACAGCATTTCCACCAGCCTTGAGAAGTTCAGCATAGAGCTTAACCCCATTTCAACTATTTCACTGCAGCCTGTGTTTCCACAAACAAAGGTGGATCACAGTTGATTGGAGTGTTGGAGTTGATTCTTGGAGATCACAGTTGATTGATTGAGTGATTGGATCACAGTTGATTGGATTGGAGAAATAGGGACAGCAACACGCGAAACATGCAACTTACTCAACAGCTGGTGGATCAGCCTCGAACAGCCGCTCAAAGTAAGTGGCCCAGCGGGCTTTCAGTTTGGTCCCCTCTGTCAAGAGCTCACCACCCTCCGCTCTGACTGAACTACACTGAGGGATGGGCTTGGAGGAATGCAATGCGCAAATTCCCCTGTAAGCAGGACGAGAATCCCTTGATCACATAAAATGCTCAACCCCCTCACAGATTCCTCCCAAACACAGGCCTCCTTGTCCACCTTCAGCACACATACAGTATTGCATCTCAACTCCTTGAACAGTTCAGCTATGCCATTAAGCCTGTCCCTGCTACTTTGGTCAATGCTATCCAGTGTCCCTTGAGAGAAATTTTTTTCTTCACCGCATGGTGAGTTCCAGCTCTTCTGCCAGCAACATCAAGGATGGTGGTCTTGAAGGCACTCCACAACTCTTCAGAATTCTTCAAAGCACCCAGACTCCCCAAATCCCCACTCAACCAGCTCTTCCCCCAGCAACATCAAGGATGGTGGTCTTGAAGGCACTCCACAACTCTTCAGAATTCTCCAAAGCACCCAGACTCCCCAAATCCCACTCAACCTGTTGGCAAACTCCTCAGCTACCATCTCATCTTTGAGCTTGACAACATGTAGCCTTGGCTGGGATGGTGCCATTCTCACAAATTTAAGCTGCAGCTTCAGAGTTGCAACAAGCCTGTGATCGGTATTGAGGAACTGAGCACTCCAGTAGACCCTGCAGTTCTGGATAATCCTCCAGTGACCATCAACGAGAACATTGTCTATCTCCTTGCCACACAACCAATGTTGGAATACCAAGTCCAGAGATGAGTCTTTGGGTGCTGAAACCATGAACCAACCATCCTAAGTCCATGATTTCTTCCAAAGTCAAGGAACTTAGTGCATTCTGGTTTGCCGTTCCAGACCCATGGGGGACCAACACATCTCGTAAGCATCCCTATCAGTTCCAGTCCATGCATTGAAATCCCCCAAGACTGGAAGAGTATCTCGCTGGGGGCACTGATTAACCACAGCCTCGAGCATGGCATTGAATGCATCCTTCACAGTGAGATCTCTCACCTCAGTCAGAGCATATACAGAGACCAGGGAAACGACACCCAAGGAGTGATGAATCCTTAGTCTCATAACATGCTTGTTGACTGGTGTTACCTGAATTATCATTGGAGTCAGTTTATTGGACACAGCTACACCAACTCCTTGGGTATGGTAACCATCAGAGCGACCAGACCAATAGTAGGTGTAACCACCCACCATGATCTCGCCACTATCCTGTTTCCGAACCGCAGAGAGTGCTGCAATACCTATGTTCAAATGCTTGAGCTCAGATGATAACAGAGACAGGTGATCATCCTCTTTTCGGGATAGGAGATTAAACTGCAGTACACCGAGTTTGAAACTAATTTGCCCAAAATTGAACAAACCAGTGCCAAACAAACTTCACAAGTAATGTGTTTGTGGCATAAGACGACACGCATCAACCCATCCGAGGGCCTATTAGTACGAATATCACATAATGTTGTTGTGAAGATGAGGTACAAATGAAATCATCATTTGGCAAACACAATTCAAGTAACCAAAAAAACAGCCATTTGATAACATCACACACACACACACACACACACACACACACACACACACACACACACACACACACACACACACACACACACACACACACACACACACACACACACACACACACACACACACACACACACACACACACACACACACACTATTCGACGAGACATATACAGGCCTTAACATTGGAGGAAGTGCAGTCACTTCAGGCACTCTGGGTACCAACAATGCCACAACAATGGCACTGCCTTTCTTATTGCATTCAGCAGGGAATTTCTCATGGGAATTCTCCATGCACTTATCCTTTATATATCTGAAAATCAAGCACATCCCATTTTTTAAAATCTTTTGTATGACTCGGCTGGGTTTTGAATTGCTGACCTCCAGCCAAGCACAAAATAAAACGAGAGGGGGAGCATTCGGTAGAGTGCAAAACCTCCGCCGCCAATACTGCTGGGTCACTCAAGTTAACCTGATTTCCTATTCATTCAATTTGACGTCAACAGTGCTCACAGAGTTATAGTTTGCAACTTTCCCTTTTACTTTTAACTTTTACATACTCAATTCATTCGTCATAACTAGATTCCTTGAGACAGAATTTAATTTTACGTGGGTATATCCACCTGAACTTCCAAAATCAGCCGCAATTATAATTTTGGCATGTTTTTTTTTTGGAAATCACTTATAACATGTAGAAATGCAAAAAATAATCCAAATTTTGTTGAAAAAAAAGTTGCAAATTTTTTTTTTCTCTCTAACAATTTTTTTTTTTTGGGGGGGGGGGGGTTGGAAATCACTTAAAACATGTAGGAATGCAAAAAAAGAAAATTCAAATATTTTTTCAAAATGGCCGCCATAGCGGCCATATTGGATTTTGGACCAAGTCCAAAATCTAATGGCATGATCCTTGGACCATACCTAATCCCCCCACCAAGTTTCGTCGAAATCCGTCGAGGAGTTTTTCCGTAATACTGTTCACAAACAAACAGAAAGGGGTGAAAACAGTAACCTCCGATTTTCGATGGCGGAGGTTAACAAGTAAAAAGATAAAAAGTGGCAAAGACCCCATTGTTTCAGTAATTTTGCTGAATGGAGTTAAAGGACTGGCACATATTTATGTACAACTAAAACGGCGGACAGCCTACCAGGTGGCCATCTTTGATCAGATTTCAAAATAAAGTGATGGCCACGTGTATGCCATCATGTACTGTGCTTGTGTCAAGCTTGAACAAAATTGAACCCTACATATCTGAGAAAAGGTTGGGGACATATTTAAGAAATGAAATAGCCACTAGTCAGACAACTTTGATATGATCTCGATTAAAAAAAAAATTTGCATGCTTAAGTATGGCATCATTCGTTAATTGTGTGCCAAGTTTGAACAACATCGAACTTATTATTACAAACCCATGACGTTTGTTATTATTCAACTGAATTCAGAATGGGACTAAAATAAATTCAATTCAAATCAAATAGAAGACCAAATCGGTACAGTCCTGCATTCGAGTCATCAGAAGTAACCCGAACAAGTAAAGAGCAAAGATGGAGTCATCAGGAGGAACCTGGGTAGGATTCAGGTTTCAGCTGCTACTCCTCAACCCTCAAACCCATCCAGGCACTGCCAAGTCTGCCATATTCAAATATGTGTATATATATATATATATATATATATATATATATATATATATATATATATATATATATATATATATATATATATATATATATATATATATATATATATATATATATATAGTTGCGGAAATGGCCCTTAGTGCGTTATTAAATATAGAATTAGCCCAGATCCCCCATTAAATGCATGTTTAGCCAGGTTGTTCAGTAAATGGAGACGACATGTGTGTCGGGAGGTATAAGAGGCTGTTCATTGTTCGTACATTGGTGGTGGACCGATAGGTTCTTGTTCTTCCTTCCTCTCTCTGGACAATAGTCCCCGCCCAGCGCTGAGAGGGGGATTGGCCTAGAGAAGGAAGTGAAACTGAGGGGAAGAGCCAGTGGGCTTAGAGGCGAGCGTGCGCCGGGAACAGAAGGTGGAACTGAGAGCACTGAGATCAGTCTGCGATCGGCAGAAGGTGAACCTGAGCATGCCGAGTCTGCTAGTTTGGCAGTGGGAGAGGCTGCCTGCACGTCGAGTCAGGCGATCGACTTTGTGGAGGAGTGGTTTTGGCCGGCGGTGCCTCCTCGGGCACGGACCCAGCCTGCGGAGCCCAACACCTCGATTTGGCCTTGTCTGGTGAACAGGCCAGGCCTGGACTTGTACTCTGGACCTTGGGAGAAACCAGCTGAAACCCACCATCGATCTTTCGCTCTGGTGCAGTCGACCTCGCGGGGTCTGAACGCGCCGAGGCTGTGTGCGTGAGGGCTGCGACACATGGACGAGCGCCATTTTGCCACGCGGCGTGCTAGAGCTTGGGTGCTCGAATCCGTGGACATCGGCTTGTCACGAGCCACATTAGTGCTTTTTACACTTTCCTCTCGTCCATGAAACATCACCAAGTACTCTGTGTCTTGTCTGCATGTTGTTTAAGGCTTATCTCGTTAGGGTCCCTTTCGAAACCCGTAATCCGTAGCTCCCTAGTTAAGAACGGGTAATAGATTAATTATAACATTGTCGTGAATGCTTTGCTTGTGTTGTGTTTCCCCGATGTGTCCCCAATAAATCTGGCTGATTCGTAAGAAGTTTCCGCTTTGAATTAATTCCTGCCGTGCCGAGGAACGATCTGCTCAATTTGGATATACAAACCAAAAATTGTTACAGACTGGCAGAATTCACTCGGTCTCTGACAAAACCAGTCTGTAACCAGGGTCTATTTCCCCAACTGGTAAGGTCCAGGGGTACGTTGGTATCGCGATTCGAGACGCGTGACCCGAGGCCTGTGCCGAACCAGCCAGCGTTATAACCCCGGAGACGGCGGTGGTTAGGGTGGCGCCGAATCTGTAACATTTGGCTGTCAAGAGTAGGGTGCGAAAACCCAAACTGGTTACGGACAGTGATTGACGCACTCGTCCGAATCCGCCCCGCCACCCCCGAACCCGAACCATAACAATATATATATATATATATATATATATATATATATATATATATATATATATATATATATATATATATATATATATATGTCTTCTTCTTCTTTCGGCTGCTCCCGTTAGATGTCGCCACAGCGGATCATCCGTATGATCCGCATAGTGATTTGGCACATGTTTTACACCGGATGCCCTTCCTGACGCAACCCTGGTCGCCTCTTACGACACAGGGATATGGTACACCTATTTTAACCGGGGTATGCACCGGCCCAGTACACTGGAGCTTCATATGCTTCTTACGGAGCCACTCTTAGTTGCCCTGGCTGTGTGTTTCGGGTCGTTGTCATGCTGGAAGACCCAGCCACGCCCCATCTTCAATGCTCTTTTGAAGGGAAGGAGGTTGTTGGCCAAGATCTCGTGATACATGGCCCCATCCTTCTTCCCCTCAATACGGTGCAGTCGTCCTGTCCCCTTTGCAGAAAAGCATCCCCAAATAATGATGTTTCCACCTCCATGCTTCATGGTTGGGGTGGTGTTCTTGGGGTTGTACTCATCCTTCTTCTTCCTCCAAACACGGCGAGTGGAGTTTAAACCAAAAAGCTCTATTTTGGTCTCATCAGACCACATGACCTTCTCCCATTCCTCCTGTGGATCATCCAGATGGTCATTGGCAAACTTCAGACAGGCCTGCACATGCGCTGGCTTGAGCAGAGGGACCTTACGTGCGCTGCAGGATTTTAATCCATGACGGCGTAGTGTGTTACTGATGGTTTATTTTGATACTGTGGTCCCAGCTCTCTTCAGGTCATTGACCAGGTCCTGCCGTGTAGTTCTGAGCTGATCCCTCACCTTTCTCATGATAATTGAGGCTCCACGAGGTGAGATCTTGCATGCAGCCCCAGACCGAGGGAGATTGACTGTTATCTTGAACTTCTTTCATTTTCTAATAATTGTGCCAACAGTTGTTGCCTTCTCACCAAGCTGCTTGCCTATTGTCCTGTCGCCCATCCCAGCCTTGTGCAAGTCTACAATTTTGTCCCTGATGTCCTTCAACAGCTCTCTGGTCTTGCCCGTTGTGGAGAGGTTGGAGTCTGATTGATTGGATGTGGACAGCCTACTTTTATGCAGATAACGAGATCAAACAGGTGCAGTTAATACAGGTAATTAGTGGAGAATGGGAGGGCTTCTTAAAGACAAAACGAACAGGTCTGTGAGAGCCGGAATTCTTACTGGTTGGTAGATGATCAAATACTTATTTCATGCAATAAAATGCAAATTAATTATTTTTTTAAATCATACAATGTGATTTTCAGGATTTTTGTTTTAGATTCCGTCTTTCACAGTTGAAGTGTACCGATGATAAAAATTACAGACCTCTTCGTGCTTTGTAAGTGGGAAAACCTGCAAAATCGGCAGTGTATCAAATACTTGTTCTCCTCTCTGTGTATATGTATATGTATATATATATATATATATATATATATATATATATATATATATATATATATATATATCTTCTTCTTCCTTCGGCTGTTCCCGTTAGGGGCCGCCACAGCGGATCATCCGTATGATCCGCATAGTGATTTGGCGCAGGTTTTACGCCGGATGCCCTTCCTGACACAACCCTGGTCGCCTCTTACGACACAGCGATATGGTACACCTATTTTAACCGGGGTATACACCGGCCCAGTACACTGGTACTCACTTCGCTGACCTCGGAAGGATGACAGGCTGAGTCAACCCCCTGGTGTATTAATTCAGTGGCCCAACGGGGCTTGAACTCAGGACCTTTTGGATCCCAAGCCGCTGCCCTAACCACTGCGCCAACACCAGGCTATACACATTATATATATATATATATATATATATATATATATATATATATATATATATATATATATATATATATATATATATATATATATATATATATATATATATATATTGTTATGGCTGTGGAAATTCGCAAACCACCATTCAGGTCCCTCAGGTGAGATATCTCTGTAAGTACATGTGTAGTTAGCCCAAACCCGTTGTCTAGAGGGAATGCACCACAGCGCCAACCACACTACAACCACGCCACCTCCACCATCTACGCTACCACATCTTCGCCACTCGCCATTCAGTCGGCCCTGTGCGGTTACGATCTCCGGGAACAAACAAAAACCAACAACGATGCTCGGGGGTTTTCCCGCCTGTTATATATAAATATATATATATATATAAATATATACATATATATATATATATATATATATATATATATATATATATATATATATATATATATATATATAGTTGTTGCTCCAGATCCAGGTGTGCTTCAGGACAGGCAGTCACTCAAACCCCCCACTGACCCCCTGAGGCCCTGAATTTTTTTAATGCTGTGAACAAATTTTGGGACATCATGTGTGATGAAGGTCGTGGTGATGTTTCATTGAAATTGTGTGTGTAGTTCGGAGAAGAGAGCAAGTAATTATTTTTGGTCAAAAAACCCCCCTGTCGACTCCCTGAATGAGTGCAGATTTTGATGAAATCAATACACCTTGGTACATGATGGTTGATGAAGGATGTGGTTAAGTTTCATTGAAATTGCATGTGTAGTTTCGGAGAAGATAGCAAATAACTTTGGGGGGGGGGCTCCCGAAACCCCCTTCATCAGTGCAGAATTTGATGTGGTCGATAAACTTTGGTACATCATAGGTGATGAAGGTTGTGTTCAAGTTTCATCAAAATCGTGTTTGTAGTTTCGGAAAAGAGAGCAAATACCTATTTTGGAAGGGGGGGGGTCCAAAAAAACCCCGTAAACCCACTTGATGAGCACAGATTTTGATGCAGTCAATAAACCTTCTTTAGTCATCAGATATAAAGCTTGTGGCCAAGGTTCACCAAAATCGTGTGTTTGCTTCAAACGATAATGACTGGTGTTTACGGACTGATTGACTGACTGACTGACCCACTCACTTACCTACAGATGCTACTCAACCGCATAAGCTCACCTGATTGAAATCTCGGTGAGCTAAAAATTAATGTAATGTGTTAGATAGGATGATGTAATAGACGCTGCATCAACGGCAGTAAATCCTAGAATTAATTTATTTTTCCGACTTTTACAATCTTTATTTTATTTAAATTAAATTATGAGCCTGGTGTGGCTCAGTGGTTAAGGTGGTGGCTTGGGATCCTTGGGGTCCTGAGTTTGAGCCCCGCTGGCTGCTGAGTTAGCATCAGGGGGGTTTACTCAGCCTGTCATCCTTCTGAAGATCGGCGAAATGAGCACCAGTATACTGGTAAATATCCCTGCAGGGTAGAAGGCGACACAAGGGTTGGCGTCAGGAAGGGCATCTGGCCGTAAAAACTTTGCCACAAGAAAGGGTACCATGATTGGAGCCCACAAAAAAGCTGACCCCTGCTCAGGGATAAAGGCTTTTAAATGGTGTGATGATTATTTTATTTAAATTAAATTGCATATTTGAACACTATAGAACACAAATCGCCTTCTTATCACTTCCATGAACGTCCAGTTTTTGCAGCATGTGGACATGTTAAATTGGGTTTTATGTAAGGGTGATGTCCAAGACTGCTTCGACATTTGCCCTAAACTTCCGGAATTTGTTTTTAACAATATTTAAAATCGTTATCTATCTATAATTCCAACAATGTGTGTGTATGTGTGTGTGTGTGTGTGTGTGTGTGTGTGTGTGTGTGTGTGTGTGTGTGTGTGTGTGTGTGTGTGTGTGTGTGTGTGTGTGTGTGTGTGTGTGTGTGTGTGTGTGTGTGTGTGTGTGTGTGACCGCTGTTTCTTGACAACCGCTGGTCCGATCTAATTGAAACTTGCCAGATATATTGCTGGGGACCTGAGGATGTGCCTTTTCAAGGTTTGATATTAATCGGACAAGTGCTTCCCAAGTTATGGCCATTCATTTACGAACCAATGACAGGAACTGTTGCTACGGCCATTTTTTATCAACCAATGACAGGAAGCGTTGCTGCGTAGCCGTGGTCGATGGGGAAGAGAAACATAGCCGCGTTTGCCATTACGGGTTTTTTCTCTTCTCTTCTCTTCTCTTCTCTTCTCTTCTCTTCTCTTCTCTTCTCTTCTCTTCTCTTCTCTTCTCTTCTCTTCTCTTCTCTTCTCTTCTCGTTTTTTCCTTTCGAAAAGGCAAAATACGTTGGCGATAATTGAATAATTGGCCATTAAAAGCCTCCGTATTCTTGCCCTGGACGAGGAAACAAAGAGGAAGCACCGTTTCGTCAGCGATGTTGTTTATGAAGAGGTGCTAACGAGATAAAGGTGTGTACAATCAATGTACATGGAGACGATTTTTATTATTATTTATTTATTGAAGAAAACTTGTTCCAAAAATAATTTATCAAAAAAAGTGCACAGCTTTTTTTGTTTCCAATTGTCAAAACGCTGTTTGTAAGTGTTAAGGAATTCAGCTCTACTCAACATGCTTGCCAACGAAATACATCTCAATTTGGTGGTAAAAACGATTCACAACGACTGGTTTCCTTTCTCATTGCTCTGCAGTCTGCATTCAACCCCTTCATTTGTCATCTCATTGACCTCATTTCATCTATCTATAATTCCAGCAATGTGTGTGTGTGTGTGTGTGTGTGTGTGTGTGTGTGTGTGTGTGTGTGTGTGTGTGTGTGTGTGTGTGTGTGTGTGTGTGTGTGTGTGTGTGTGTGTGTGTGTGTGTGTGTGTGTGTGTGTGTGTGTGTTTCTGTGTTTCTGTGTTTCTGTGTTTCTGTGTTTCTGTGTTTCTGTGTTTCTGTGTTTCTGTGACCGCTGTTTCCCGACAACCACTGGTCCGATCTAATTGAAACTTGACAGGTATATTGCTGGGGCCCTGAGGATGTGCCTTTTCAAGATTTGATATTAATCGGACAAGTGATTCCCAAGTTATGGCCATTTATTTACCAAACCAATGACAGGACACGGTGCTGTGATATCACAATTGACGTCACAATTCTTCTTCTTTTTTTTTTTTTTTGCACGTACAGCCACGCATGTATGGGCACGCACGTACGGGCACGCACGTACAGGCACGTACTAGTTTTATTTAAATTGAAGTATACTAGCAGAGTTCCTGCTCTATGGGCGATCTTCTTTCAAGCGTGCAACATGTTCTTATGACATGTACACTACATGGCCAAAAGTATGTGGACACGCCTTCAAATTAGTTGATTGGCTATTTCAGTCACATCCATTCCTTACAGGTGTATAAAATCGAGCACACAGCCATGCAATCTACATAGACAAATATTGGCAGCAGAATCAGCTGAACTGAAGAGCTCAGTAACTTTCAATGTGGCACCATCATAGGATGCCTCCTTTCCAACAAGTCAGTTCATCAAATTTCTGTCCTGCTAGAGCTGCCCGGGTCAACTTTAAGTGCCGCGAAGTGGGAGGCTCCACTAGCTCACAGAACGCGACCGCCGAATGCTGAAGCATGTAGCATGGAAAAAATCGTCTGTCGTCGGTTGTATCACTCACCACTGAATTCCAAACTGACTCTGGAACAATGTCAGCACAAGCACTGTCAGTTGAGAGCTTCATGAAATGGGTTTCCATGGCCGAGCAGCCACACACAAGCCGAAGATCACCATGCACAATGCCAAGCTTTGGCTGGAGTGGTGTAAAGCTCACCACCATTGCACTCTGGAGCAGTGGAAACATGTTCTCTGGAGTGATGAATCATGCTTCACCATCTGGCAGTCCAATGGATGAATCTTGGTTTGGCGGAACCCAGGAGAACGTGACCTGCCCGAATGCATAGTGCCAATTGTATGTTTGGTGGAGGAGGAATAATGCTCTGAGGCTGTTTTTCATAGTTCAGGTTAGGCCCCTTAGTTCCATTGAAGGGAAATCTAAATGCTACAGCATACAATGACATTCGAGAGCGAGACGATTCTGTGCTTCCGACTTTGTGGCAACAGTTTGGGGATGGCCCTTTCCCATTTCAGCATGACAATGTCCCTGTGCACAAAGCGAGGTCCATACAGAAATGGTTTGTCGAGATCGGTGTGGAAGATCCTGACTGGCCTACACAGAGCCCTGACCTCAACCCCATCAAACACCTTTGGGATGAATTGGAATGCCGACTGTGAACCAGACTTCACCAATGCTCTTGTGGCTGAATGGAAACAAATCCCCCGCAACAAGGTTCCAAAATCTAATGGAATGCCTTCACAGAAGAGTAGAGGCTGTTTTCACTGCAAAGTGGGGGGGGGGGGCAACTCCGTATTAATGCCCATTATTTTGGAATGAGATGTTGGATGAGCAGGTGTCCAGATACTTTTGGCCACATATAAGTGCACTTTATTTGGGCAGTGTATAGGCAACTGACATCTGCTTCAATCGCTCCCGAAAATAAAATAAAAATCACTCGGGTTATATGCATGAAGCAAAAACATACCGACTGCTTATAATTCGAAACGCCTCACTGCACTGGAAACAGTGGGGACAGGAATACTGCGCTGGAACTGGTGGGGACTTGTAATATCCTTCCCCCATCTGGAAACGGCACTACACGATACACATTTACATGGAGAATTTGTGTTCCCCACCCCACCCCAAGACCACCATCAAAGATAAAAACACCCATATGCACTAATTGGGGTCATGCTGATCCTATGTAGGAAGTCTGGACTGGATATAATCAGCCCAGAACTGTAGGAGAAGTCGCACGACAGACAAACAAGCACCCACCAGTCCATGAGTTATAGTATGGAGGATACCTGAACACTACATGGGGTAACGTGTTCTATGAACTCTCTAGTTTTTCCTGTACAAGGCTCATGGATGAGCTTTTACATGTATCACATCGGACAAGGTTCGGAAACGAGTGTTTCTAGCTGCCCAAATTGAGAGGACAATTGAAGACGATGGATAAACAACCATAGGGGCCTTTATTCTTTGTATACATAGTCGAGGCTCGTAGAGGAGTTAGAACATAGAATGGATCAGGACGTAACAACAAAAGGAACAGAAGAAAGAGTGGAGGGTGAGGGCTGGGGGGGGGGGGACACAAAGAGCAGGGTTGAGGGACAATATAGAGGAAGATAGACAAACAAGGGATGTGGGGAAGAATGAGGGGTGGGCAAGGAAGCATGTGATGGACAAGGAGATATAGAAGCAAACTCTCAGGAAGAAAGACTGGAAATTTGAAGGGATGCCATCATCATGAGCTATGTGCTCAGATAGGAGCAACAAACACACTAACAAATGTGTAAACCACTCCAAGGCCAATAACTTGGAGATTTCAGCACAACCCAAAAGTATTGTAACCCTTTGGGTCAATATTTTGGGTAAAAGTGACCAAAATGGGAGAATCTTTTGGCTCTGATAATGTTCAAAATGCTGATTGTTCTTCATCGCTCCTCAAATATGAACAAAATGATGAAATTTCATCATTAAATGAGTTCCCTTACAAAGAACTTCAACACAGGATGCCATGAGGCCCATCAAGTCTGTGCTATGATTGCCAACTTATGGTTGTTTCTCCATGATCTACCCTTTTAAATGCTGAGGGTCAAGCAAGGGAGTAGCCTGTACCATTTTTAAAGTCGTTAGTATGACATGGCAAGAGCTCGAACCACCGACCTCCCAGACTCAACTCAGAGTCGACATTCTAGCCATTACTCACCGAGTCTGGTTAATATAGACAGTGGTCGGCATCCTTTTACGAGTGGTGGGCTGAAACAAAATCTGGCTGTCTGGGCATGGGTCACAATCATAACCAAGTAGTCTGAAGTTCGAAGTTCCTTTTTTATTTCCATTTAATCTCTATAATTGAGATATGTATGCAGTTTAAATTTAGTTTGAGGTTCGAAGTTCCTTTTTTATTTCCATTTAATCTCTATAATTGAGATATGTGTGCAGTTTAAATTTAGTTTGAAGTTCGAAGTTCCTTTTTTATTTCCATTTAATCTCTATAATCGAGATATGTATGCAGTGTAAATTTAGAATGGTATGGTTTTAACGTTGGTCTGTCAGTGCGAGCTCTGTGCTTCCATTTCTGTGGCAAGATCGTTGATATTCACCTCAAAAATCTGTCACTGATAGACGTAAATAATGATGCAAATGATCATCAAAATCAAGCTTGAACAAAATTTGACTTGATAAGCTTCATTCTCGAAAAGATATTCTGCCCACAGCTATAAGTGCTTACAAAAACTGTAATCATGGCACCGGCACGGCTCTTTTAAATTAGGGAATGTTGAGTCTGGAAGGCATGCGTAAAGTTTGAGCATGTCACTGGTATCAAAGGCATATTTGAGCATATTATTGGTTTGCAAGTAGGCCAGTTCTCGTTGATAAATCCCTGACGTCTCATCTATTTCATCCTCAAATAGGTTTTGGAACAAATTAATGTCCTTTGAATGTTTGTGGAAGTCTCAAAACCTTTCATGGGATTCCTTCTGTAACTATTTCAAGGCCTTGGTGAATCTATAATGAGGAAAGGACATGCTGCTCTTATTTTCTGATGACACTTGCAACAAGGAAAGTGATGCATTTTTGCTTCACTTGTATGCTTGATGAAAATTCTAAGTTTTACTTCAAAAGCCTTCATATTACACAACATATGGGATATGAGCTTCCCTTTATCCAGCAATCTAATGCTCACTTCTTTGAGATGCTGTGATATGTCAGCCAGGAATGCTCACTCCCAGATGCACTCATGGTCAGATAATTCTTCTGACGTCTTTCCTTTCTCAGTGAGGAAAATGTCAATCTCTCTGCGAAGCTCAAATAAACACTACCAAACTTTTCTCCTCCGAAGCCAACTGACATCGGTATGGAACAAAACATCCCCATACTCGACCTCAATTTCTGACAAATACTGCCAAAACCATCGGTGATTCAATCCATGGCTATGGATGAAATTCACACTCAAAACGACAACAGTAATTACATATTACCAACGCATGATTTTTGCAGCATAGTGACTGCTGGTGTATGATGCAGTGAAGCTGCTTGAGAGGATCAGCATTCAAGCATTCCATCTCTGGGTTAAGGCATCAATTGACCACAGACTTACTTTCAACCATAATCTTGGCACCATCTGTGGTCACGCTTTTCAGATTTTGTCCATTTCAGCTGCAGCATTTCAAGTGTATCATTCAGTGTGTGAATATTGTTATGGTTGTGCAGTCTTCGATCGTCATGGGTATGGGACAAAAACATCTCCCTATTCACCGAGATAATTTGACATGAATCGGCATCTCCAAATGCAATGACTGCAGCAGAATTGCCGACAGGACTAGTCGACCAAAGCTCGTCGAAGTTCCGCACTCAAGGCATGTTAGCACGGACCCAATCTGCCTATCTAATGGATTAATCAGCCATTTAATGTCAGCATGGACACAATCTGCCCACCTAATGGACGAACAATTCCCTTAATGCTATGTAGCCTGCTTTCGATGACACACGGGTTTCCATCAAAACAGGGGTCTGTGCGACGTATTAACAAGAAATTGGGAAAAGGGGAGAAAGCACAGCCTTCCAACAGCGATCACAATTTAATAAATATAGAAAACAATGTGCCTGAAAATTACTACGGCTTAGAAAATACACTTTACTCATTCACTTGGGAAAAATATGGGACACAGGAGGAGACTGACAATACAAACAACTTATCTGCAGAGCTATGCTCATGCACATTGTGTTGGTCTGTCCTCAGCCCAGTCGGCTTCTGGGGTCTTGGCTGGCTGGGTGAGCTACGTTTCTTGTCTCATGGCTTCTCTCCTCTAGCAGTCCACGCAGCTGCTGCTCAGATGGGTCAAGGACCGTTGGCAGGCACCACAACGTGAGCGTAGACCCTGAAGGCTGGACACTGCTGCCACATTCACTACCACACTCATAACTGCAGACCGTGAAGACTCCATGACACCAACCACGACCGCAAACCACCACATCTTTTATAACCCCCTTTCAAGTGCTCGTGGGTTGTGTCATTGGAGAGCACCACCAGACAGTCATCCTTATATGGACATGTTCCTGGCCCATCTCATGGCCTTCTTCTGACCCTGTGATTGTGGCATTGGTCAGCTCATTGGTTATTATGGGGACAAAATACCATACAATGACAGATAATCAACGGGGGAGATCATTCAAGAATGTTGGGAGTGGTGGGGAGGCAGGGCTGAGATACAGACACTTGGACTGAGGAGAGTAGATCTTTCTAAACACGTGCTCGACACGTTTTTTTAATTTATGGGAATTACACCACACTTATGCTAAAATGTACGATGAAATAACGATTCTAATCTGTCCCCTATTTCACCACCAAGACAGGATCCGTAACACTATCCTCCCCTGTAGTTGTCAATTTTAAACTCTGAAGTGAAGCTAATTCTTCATTCACTTCAAACATTTCATTAATCCCTCGCACAATAAGTAGTTGAGCTCTATCATAAACATTAGTGATCCCATAAAGTGCCATTGTAAAGCTATTGAAAGCTTTAGCCTTTTCTTCTAAAATCCTGAGCTCGTCATCAGCCAAATTCTGTTCTGCTGGTAACTGATAGGGAGGACAGACTCAGGTCCTTGAAAGAATTCTTACGATTTGGGCACAACTCAGCAGACATTTTTTGAAAGCATTATTCAACAAAATCTTCTTCAGCAAAATGTCTCCTCCCCTCTGCTATCAAATTAGCAACATGGTATCTCGCTCAAAGAGTAGCCAATTTTTCCTGCAATATATAAAGTTCCTTTCATTTCCAAGATAAAGTCTTGTCTCCTTCAACCATTACTCATAGCTTAGTCTAGACCAGGGGTCGAGAACGTGTGGCTCGCGAGCCAGGTATGGCTCTTTTGATGATTGCATCTGGCTCGCAGATAAAATTGGAGTTTGAAACTTGGAAAGCCCAATATTTCTCGCAGAAGCTTTACCTATAGTTTGAATGGTGTCGTGCTTCATTCACGTGCAGGGCTGAACTTGGCAGAAGGAGAGAAGAAAAAACACCTCCGAATTGTCTGAAGCGGTTTTTGTTTCGTCCAGTCATGCGGCCGACGCGAGTAGTGATTTCGGTTCCTCCAATGACGTGCCGCCGCCGAGACGCGTCACGGAATTCATCTCGACCAATCACGCGCCACCGCTGAGGCGACTCGTGATTTCGGTTCCTCCAATGACGTGCCGCCGCCGAGACGCGTCACGGAATTCATCTCGACCAATCACGCGCCACCACTGAGGCGACAGCATCCCAGAGTCGGCCGGCCGCGCCGCACCTCTCGAGTATGTCAGCCCGTGCGCAGGCCAGCCAGACTCACTTGGGTCAACATCTCCCTCTCTCTCATTTGTTCAAAGCTAACCCTTCAACGAAGAAGATGGCGAAAAGAAAAAAAGATGAGGAGTATCGTACATTTCAGGACGAATGGGCCGAAGAATTCGCCTTTGTGGAGAGAGCAGGTTCTGTGGTGTGTCTAATTTGCAATGACAAAATTGCATCGATGAAACGGTCGAATATAAAGCGGCACTTCGACACGCGCCATGCTACCTTTGCATCAAAATACCCTGTGGGAGACAGCAGAAAGAAAGCGTGCCAAGAGCTACTGAGCAGGGTGCAAGCCAGCCAGCAGCAACTCCGCGTATGGACCCGGCAAGGTGACTATAATTCCGCCAGCTTTGCTGGATCTTTAGCAATAGTGAGGAACGGAAAACCATTCACAGATGGCGAGTATGCAAAAACGTTCATGCTGGATGTCGCCAATGAACTTTTTGATGATCTTCCGAACAAAGACAAGATAATCAAACGGATAAGACATGCCTCTGTCGGCAAGAACTGTTCATGATCGTACCATCATGATGGCAAACCAAGTGGAGGAAACGCAAGTGAAGGACATAAATACAGCGCCGTTCTTTTCCCTGGCTTTGGATGAGTCAACAGACGTAAGCCATTTGTCGCAGTTCAGTGTGATTGCAAGATATGCTGCTGGTGATACACTGCGCGAAGAAAGTCTTGCTGTTCTGCCAATAAAAGGGTCCACAAGAGGTGAGTATTTATTCAAGTCTTTCATGGAGTTCGCTCAAGAAAAAAATCTACGAATGGATAAACTTATCTCGGTGTGTACTGATGGTGCTCCGTGTACGGTGGGGAAAAACAAAGGATTTGTGGCGCTTCTCCGTGAACATGAAAATAGACCCATCCTAAGTTTCCATTGCATTCTACACCAGGAGGCACTTTGTGCTCAGATGTGTGATGGGCAGGTTGGCGAAGTGATGTCGCTGGTCATTCATGTGATCAACTTTATTGTTGCCCGAGCCTTAAATGCTCGCCAGTTTAAAACACTGCTGGATGAAGTTGGAAATAACTATCACGGTCTGCTTTTGCACAGCAATGTGCGTTGGTTGTCAAGAGGGAAGGTGCTTAGCCGTTTTGCGGCTTGCCTGAACGAAATCCGGACTTTCCTTGAAATGAAAGGGATTGAGCATCCTGAGCTAGCCGAAACTGAGTGGCTCCTCAAGTTTTACTATCTCGTGGATATGACTGAACATCTGAACGAGCTCAACGTGAAAATGCAAGGCATTGGAAATACAGTGTTATCCCTTCAACAAGCCGTGTTTGCTTTTGAAAACAAGCTGGAGCTCTTTATCATGGATCTTGAAACAGGTCGTTTACTACATTTTGAAAAACTGAGACAATTTAAAGATGCATGCACAGCAAGTGAGCCCACTCAAAACTTTGATCTCCACCAGTTAGCTGGCTTCACATCCATTCTCCTACAGTCATTCAAAGCACGCTTTGGAGAATTTCGTGAGCACACTCGTCTTTTTAAGTTCATCACCCATCCAAACGAGTGTTCACTGAACACAGCCGACCTGAGTTACATTCCTGGTGTCTCCGTCAGAGATTTTGAAGCAGAAGTGGCTGACCTGAAGGCCTCAGACATGTGGGTGAATAAGTTCAAGTCACTGAATTAAGATTTGGAAAGAATCGCACGACAGAAAGCAGAGTTGGCGAGCAAGCACATGTGGACAGAAATGAAAAAACTTCAACCCGAAGACGAGCTGATTATCAAAACTTGGAACGCGCTTCCTGTCACATACCTCACACTGCAGCGTGTGAGTATTGCTGTATTGACCTTGTTTGGATCTACGTATGCATGTGAGCAGTCATTCTCACATCTTAAAAACATCAAGTCCAACCTACGATCACGTCTAACGGATGAAAGCCTCAACGCTTGCATGAAGCTTAACCTCACCAAGTACCAACCAGACTACAAAGCCATCAGCAAATCCATGCAGCACCAGAAGTCCCATTAATGGTGAGTATTATAACAACATTATTTAAAAGAATAAATTCAGAGGCTTATTATACTCACATGTAGTTGAATTCAGTCTTAAAATATATTATATGGCTCTCACTGAAATAGATTTCCAAATATTTTGCTTTAATGGCTCTCTGAGTCAAAAACGTTCCCGACCCCTGGTCTAGACTCTAGATAGCTTGGAAATAAAGCGATGAGCTTGATGCTGTTTCTGCACTATGGCAGCTATGTCCTTCCTCAAATGTGGTGACAAAAGGTACACAATATTCTTGATGAGGCCTCATTAAATTGCTTAACAGTGTTACCACTACCTCTTTTGGCTGCTCTTTCCTGATTGTTTAATATTGGTGGAATAGAGCTTTGTACAAATTGATGATTTGATGTCCATCTTTACGAGCAATGAATAATCCCAACTGCCTTTACCTACTGCGTGTGTGTGTGTGTGTATGTGTGTGTGTGTGTGTGTGTGTGTGTGTGTGTGTGTGTGTGTGTGTGTGTGTGTGTGTGTCCCTCTGTGTGTCCCCGTGTGTGTCTGTGTGTGTGTAATATTTTGAAACTATTTTCAGTGGTTACTCGGAGACAGTGCTGCATCTAGAAAATCCGAGAGCCGTCATAAGTAACCATTTGAATATTTGAATAACAGCTCGATTCAATGGAAAGTGGGGTGGACATGCAGGGTCGTGGACATGTTATATCTAAGGTAAGACATTCATGATTTAATGTATTATTACCTCCGCCACCGAAGGTCAGGTCAGGTATGGGAGCATGTGCCAGAACAGCGCGTCGCTGCGTCCACTTTCCGCCGGTACTCCAGGGGCCTCCGTCTGGCCATCCCCCAGGCAGATGCCAGGCCCATCCCCATCTCCTTGAGATGATGGTCAACCTGCTGCAACCATGAGGCACGTGGTCGGCCCACTGGCCTCCTCCACTCATGAGACTCCCTCGCTGAGAGAATCTGGTGAGCAGGATCAGCGTCAGGAAAACGAGCCACATGTCCATACAGCCGCAGCTGACGCTCACGGACTATGCAGGTAACAAATCTCATCCGAGTCTCTCTCAGCAACCGCTCGTTGGACACAAAATCCGACCAGCGATAGCCAAGGATTCTCCGAAGAGACCTGGTACCAAAGGAATTAAGTCTCCGTCTCAGATCCTTGGTCAAAGTCCAAGTCTCGCACCCATAGAGCAAGACTGGAAGTACCAAGGACCTGAAGACTCGGACTTTCGTCCTCCCGCACAGGTACCGGCAGCGCCACACCCCATGATCCAGTGAATCCATGACTCCCCAGGCCCGACCCAGACGTCTATTGACCTCCGGCTCACAACCTGCGGAGACATGAATATCACTGCCAAGGTAAGTGAATCTATCCACGACCTCAACATCCTCACCACAAACAGACACAGACAGGACAGCAGCATCCAAGATGTCACCGAAAGCCTGGATCTTTGTTTTGACCCAAGAAATCCGTAATCCCAACGGCTCCGACTCCTCATTCAGCACCTCGAGGGCCCCCAAGAGGATGTCTAAAGTCTCCGCAAAGATGACTGCATCATCTGCAAAATCAAGGTCCGAGATCTTGACATTGCCAAACGATGCACCGCAACTTGATCTCTCCGACATCCTCCCAAAAATCCAGTCCATACAAGTGTTGAAAAGTGTGGGGGCAAGTACACATCCCTGACGAACTCCAGTAACAACTGGAAATAAGTCAGAGGCGGTACCACCACACTTCACAGCACTCTCAGTACCAGAGTAGAGTTCAGACATCAGATCGATCAGTTTCGGTGGCACCCCACGAAGACCAAGAATCCTCCAGAGGACATCCCGATTCACTGAATCGAACGCTTTACAGAGATCAACATAGGCTGCAAGCAGCCCCTGCCGAAACTCTCGTCTGCGTTCAGTGAGGACACGAAGAGCAAGGATACGGTCAATCGTTGACCTCTTCGGTGTAAAGCCTGACTGCTCTGGACGCTGGTGCTCAAGCAGATGGTGGCGAACCCTATCAAGAATTATCCGAGCAAAGACCTTGCCCGGCACTGAGAGCAGCGTCACCCCTCGGTAGTTGTTGCAGTCTTGGCGATCACCCTTCCCTTTCCAGAGAGGGACAACAAGGCCCCTCTTCCAGTCAGTTGGGATGATGCCTGTGTTCCAGGCAGAGCACAAAACTGCATGCAACGACGCGAGTGCAGCATTTCCACCAGCCTTGAGAAGTTCAGCATGGATGCCACAGATCCCTGGAGCTTTGCCCCGTTTCAACTGGTTCACCGCAGCCCGTGTTTCCACAAGCGATGGTGGACCACAGTTGATTCGAGGGTCAGCAACAGGGATTGTAACACCCTTGACGTCCAACTCGACAGCTGGGGGATCAGCCTGGTACAACCGCTCAAAGTAACCGGCCCAGCGGGCCTTCACTTCAGACTCCTCTGTCAAGAGCCTACCACTCTCTGCTCGAACTGCAGTGCTCCGAGGGATGGGCTTGGATGAACGTAATGCGCGAATTCCCCTGTAAGCGGGACGAGAATCACCTGTCCACAGGTGATGCTCTACCCCCTCACAGATTCCTCGCACATAGGCCTCCTTGTCCACCCTCAGTGCACGTACAGTTTTACGCCTCAGCTCCCTGAACAGCTCAGCTCTGCCATTCAGCCTGGCCCTGCGACTCTGGTCAATGGTATCCAGTGTCCCTTGAGAGACAAAATTCTTCTTTGCCCTGCGGTGAACTCCAAGGCATCCACCGGCAACATCAAGGACGGTGGTCTTGAAGGTGCTCCACAACTCTTCAGGACCCCCAAAGCACCCAGACCCCCCAAGTGTCCACTCAGCCTGTTCGCAAACTCCTCAGCTACTCTCTCATCCCTGAGCTTGGCAACATCCAGCCTAGGCTGGGATGGTACCATTCTCCAGGATTTAAGGTGCAGCTTTAGAGTTGCTACAACAAGCCTGTGGTCAGTATTGAGGAACTGAGCACTCCGGTAGACCCTGCAGTTCTGGATCATCCTCCAACGACCGTCAATGAGGACATGGTCAATCTCCTTTGCCACACCGCCAGCGTTGGAATACCAAGTCCAGCGATGAGCTTGCGGGCGCTGAAACCATGAACCAGCCACCCTAAGTCCATGACTTCTTGCAAAGTCAAGGAACTTAGTGCTATTCTGGTTCATAGTTCCTGACCCATGGGGACCAACACGCACCTCATAACCATCCCTATCAGTTCCAGTCGATGCATTGAAATCCCCCAAGACTAGAAGTGTATCTCGTCTGGGGCACTGATCAACCACAGACTCGAGTGTGGCGTAGAATGCATCCTTCACGGTAAGATCACTCGCCTCAGTCGGAGCATAAATAGAGACCAGGGAAATAAATAGAGACCAGGGAAAGAGACCAGGGAAGTTATATCTAAGGTAAGACATTCATGATTTAATGTATTATTACCTCCGCCACCGAAGGTGAAGGAGGTTATGTTTTCACCCCTTTCTGTTTGTTTGTCTGTCTGTTTGTTTGTCTGTTTGTTTGTGTGCAGGATATCTCAAAAAGTTGTGGACGGATCCGGATGACATTTTGTGGACAGGTTCAGTGTGTCAAAGGACGATCACATTAGATTTTGGTGAAGATCCGGATATGGATCTGACTACTGGGATTTTTAAAAGTGATTCTTCACCATTGAGAGATCGGGCCAAAAACGATATATTGCAAGATATCTCAAAAAGTTATGGACGGATTCGGATGAAGCTTGGTAGTCAGGTTGGGTGTGTGACAAGGAAGAACTCATTCGATTTTCGTGAAGATCCAGATCTGACTACTGGAATTTTTAAAGTGATACTTCACCATTGAGAGATTGGGCTAAAAATGATATATAGCACGATATCTCAAGAAGATTGTGGACGGATTCGGACAAAAGTTGGTGGACAGGTTGGGTGTGTTGCAAGGACAAAAATTTTCGATTTTGGTGAAGATCCGAATCCGGATCGGGATTCGAGATTTATTTCATTTTCAAAGTGATTCTTCACCATTGAGAGATGGGGCCAAAAATGATGCAGTACTGTATATCATGATATTTCAAAAATGTATTGGGCCTGATATGTTCTAGTCATCTTGTGGATCAGGCATTACATGGCAGAGGAATGCGCTCTACTGAGTGCCCTTCCAGTTGTATAATGAAATGTGTGATGAGAGTTATAAATATGTGATAATACTGTGATGGTTGTGAACCCCCAGAGAAGAATGATGCACCAACACTTAAAGAATAGACAAAGTTATCTCATGGTATTCTGTTTAGCTCTTAGGAATAGACTTAACTCATGTAGATAGATATGCATTTTGTGACTGTCGGTTATCTTAAGTACATGTTCTTTCCTCTCTACATTTCTGGGCTTGAGCTATTTCTCACATGCCACACACAGACTCACTACAATAGCCCCATGCCCCAGGTGCTGAGTTTGTGGGCACGCAACAGAAAGCGATGAATCATCTCAAAGTGACCGGCATGTTGGACCTCCCCTTTCCTGAAAGCTTCGTGAGTAAGCCAATGACAAGCTGTTACGAGGCAAAGTAGCAAGCGGCGAGAGACACAGGGACAGGTGAAAAAGGGAAATAAATGTCCCACACATCACATAAGTGCATGAGTGTGCTCACTTTACCATTGCATGTGTTTTTGGTTCATGAGTCAATGAGCGACCACTATATTGGGTAGTCGATCCAGTCCAAAAAAAAATTTGAAATTTGTTCTACCCTTATTATCAGTTTTTCCATCGATATGTTTGTTGGGTAGTCGATCCAGTCGAAATATATATATATATATATATATATATATATATATATATATATATATATATATATATATATATATATATATATATGTATGTATGTATATATGTATATATATATATATATATATATATATATATATATATATATATATATATATATATTTTAAAAATTTGAAATTTGCTCTACCCTTATTATCAGTTTTTCCGTCTATGTTGGGTAGTCGATCTAGTCGAAAAAAAAAAATTCCAAAAATGTTTTTTTTTTAATTTATTCTACCCTTATTATCAGTATTTAAAATGGCGATTTCAGTTAATACAATGGCGATTTCGATGAAACTTGGTTGGTAGGTTCATACCATGACCTAGTTGTGTGCAAATGAGAACCGTTGCTATGGACACCACCGTTGCCTAGCAACGGGACTTTGAAATTTTTGAAAAATCATAAAAAATCAATTTTTTTGAAAATTAAAAATCGGGCCAGGAGCGACTGTGGGCAGTACATTCAGCCATATTGTCAAAAATTTCCAGCCGGATCCTATGAAAACTGTCGGAAAAGATAGACTTTGAATGAACCCTGGTCAAAAACAATAAAAAAAATGAAGTTCGTTATATCTCAGAGACTAAGAGTAGGATATACATGAAAGTGGTATGGTAGGTTCATGGTATGTCCTAGTTATGTTTTAGAAAGAACTGTTGCTATGGACCCCTCCGTTGCCTCGCAACGGCCAAAAAAAACTCGAAATGTGGGGGGTATTTTAACGAAAAAACACTGCAGCATTAACCCTTGAAGCTAGAATCATGAATTTTCTTGTGCTTAATCCTCAGGTCATTCCCCATCGAACGGGCCCATCACGTCAGGTTCTATTGGATAGGCGACTACACATATCCGCCTACCGGCTTGTTTGTTATGGGTGTGTTGGGTAGTCGATCCAGTCGAAAAAAAAAATTTATCTACCCTTATTATCAGTATTTTCGTCAATATGTTTGTCTGTTTGTCTGTCTGTTGGGTAGTCGATGTAGTCAAAAAAAGTTTTTTTTTTCAAAAAAAAATTTTTTTTGAGATTTGTTCTACCCTTATTATCAGGATTTAAAATGGCGATTTCAGTTAATACAATGGCGATTTCGATGAAACTTGGATTGGTAGGTTGATACCATGACCTAGTTGTGTGCAAATGAGAACCGTTGCTATGGACACCACCGTTGCCTAGCAACAGGACTTTGAAACTTTTGAAAAAATCATAAAAAATTTATTTTTTCGAAAATCAAAAACCGGGCCACGAGCGACTGTGGGCAGTACATTGAGCCATATTGTCAAAACTTTCCAGCCGGATCCTATGAAAACTGTCGGAGAAGATAGACTTTGAATGAACGAACCCTGGTCGAAAACTAAAAAAAACGAAGTTCGTTATATCTCAGAGACTATGAGTCAGATATACATGAAAGTGGTATGGTAGGTTCATGGTATGTCCTAGTTATGTGTGAGAATGAACTGTTGCTATGGACCCCTCCATTGCCTAGCAACGGCCAAAAAACCTCTAAATGTGGGGGTATATAACGAAAAAACAATCTGCAGCATTAACCCTTGAAGCAAGAATCATGAATTTTCTTGTACGTAATCCACAGGTCATTCCCCAACGAACGGGCCCATCGTGTCAGGTTCTATTGGGTAGTCGACTACCCATGTCCGCCTACCGGCTTGTCTGTCTGTCTGTCCTGAGCATAGCTCCGTGGGTTTTGATCCGATCCTAATAAAATTTGGGTGGGAGGTTTATATAATGATCTAGTTGGGTTTTCCTGAGAATGGTCATGCTGCGATCATTATGGGCGGAGCCACGCCCAAAAAAACATGTGTTTTTAGGGGGTAGCCGATTTCAAGTTACATCTTCTCCGAGGGGGTTTGTTGAATCTGGCAGGGGTTTTGGTATTTGGTTAGCCCAATGGCACCTGCATAGCCCCACGGAGCTCGATTTTTCATTTTCGTCACAAGGTCACAAACTTAGAAAATGTCAAAAAAAATCAATAAATTGGGCATCAAGCTCCTCGGGTTTTCAACCGTTTCGAATGAAAGTTGGTATGCAAGTCGTGCTCTTCGAGTACTTCAACTTTCATCATTTACGTTTTTCCTGATTCCCGCCAGTTTGCCCGTGGCGTCCCCTCGAAGGTCAAAAAATAAAGAAAAATAGCACCGCAAAGCCGGCGTAACCCCTCAGCCCCTTGACGCAAACCAATTTCAAGATAGTGGCCATATTGAAAATCGCAGCACGCCCATTTTCGAAAAAACCTTCCTCTACTCAACCCCAACACACCCAGCAAAAATGGATTTAATTGGACAAGGCGTTCTCGAAATTGATGGAAACCAATTTCAAGATGGTTGCCGTGGCGGCCACAGTGAAAATCGCAGCATGCCCATTTTGGAATGGAACCTTCCTCTACTCAACCCCATTATACCTCGCCAGAATAAAATCAATGTGTGAAGCCGTTCTCAAGTTATTGTCCGGAAACCAAATTCAAATGGCTGCTCTAGCCGCCATATTGGATATCGGATTGCTCTGAATATCGAAAGGAACCTTCCTCTAAACACCCCATTATATCACACAAAAATAAATCAATAAGTCAATCCGTTCTCAAGTTATTGTCCGGAAACCAAATTCAACATGGCTGCCCTAGCTGCCATCTTGGATATCGGATTGTGCTGTATATCGAAAGGAACCTTCCTCTAACCACCCCCATTATACCCCCATGAAAATAAAATCAATCTGTCAAGCCGTTCTCAAGTTATTGTCCGGAAACCAAATTCAAGATGTTTGCCCTAGCCGCCATATTGGATATCGCATTGCACTGATTATCGAAAGCAACCTTCCTCTACCCAGCCCCAACACACACTGCAAAAATGGATTTAATCGGACAAGGCGTTCTCAAAATTGACGGAAACTAAAAGTTGACAGACGCCCGGACGCCCAGAGAATTCAACATGGCTGCCATAGCCGCCATATTGGATATCGGATTGTGCTGTATATCGAAAGGAACCTTCCTCTAACCACCCCCATTATACCCCATGAAAATAAAATCAATCTATCAAGCCGTTCTCAAGTTATTGTCTGGAAACCAAATTCAAGATGGCTGCCCAAGCCGCCATATTGGATATTGCATCGCACTGATTATCGAAAGGAACCTTCCTCTACCCAGCCCCAACACACACTGCAAAAATGGATTTAATCGGACAAGGCGTTCTCCTCGAAAGTGACGGAAACCAAAAGTTGACAGACGTCCGGACAACGCCTATGACGACAATACCCCTTAAGCAATTCGGGCTGAGGGGTAAAAAGGCGACACGTGAACCATCGCCGTCTCCAGACTTGTTTTCCTTATTATCACTCTTTGCTTTATTATCTCTCTTGTTTGCATTGTTATTTCTCTCTCGCTTTGTCACCTCGCTTGGTCTTTCTCTTTATTTCCTTTTGGCCTCTCACTTCACTTCACGTTGCTCGCTCCTTCAGCGCCTTTTCAATTATGTTTTGCGTCTTCTCATCTCCACACACCCACATACCTTTTTCCTCATGCCCCGATGCATCTTCGCTTCAACGCCATTGCCGCATCTCATTGCCCGGCCATACCGTGACTCCTCACCTCAACGCCAGACATTCTCTCACCACAAACTTCCACATAACCTCACATGCAGCTATCCATGCTATCCAGCGCTCAGGGGGAGTGCAAGTGTAGTGGACGTTGGAACTCAGGAAGGAGCATGAGGAAGTCAACATTAGGACCATCAGACTAGACCATTGGGCAGCGGCAACTCAGCCAGGTTGTCAACGCAACCAATTAATGTGTGCTGTGGAAAGCAACAGACCCCACCAATATCTTTCTCTCCTCTTCTTCTTCTTACCCCACCCCCTCCCCTCATCTTTCACTTATTCAGGTGTCTGGTGAAGTGTATAGGTGATAAGGGATTGATTAAGGTTCCGAGGGCGGGTATGTAACTTAGTCGTAATGGGAATGTTGGACATGTTAAATATGCTTGCCTGTAAATACTTGCTTGCCTGTCAATGGCCAATTGACATCTGTTGTGGGGCTGTCAGCACAGTTCCCTATCTGCAGCAGTCATCTCACAGGTATGGTAAACTAACACTGGGCACAAGAATCCGGCCAGAGTTGAGTATGGCAGATGGTGTCCGTGGTCTTTTTTATAGATGCCTTGGACTCTCAGAGTTATCTGAGAGCAGTGAGGTCCGTCACAATAAATGAAATCCTCCAGTGTTTGAAGTCTGTATGGTGTTGCTGCATTGATGGGTTGACTGACTGTCTGGACGCAAATGAGGATTGGGATCTATTGATGTAGGCAATATACGGATGTGGATCCATGACCAAGGTTGTAGATCCACCATATGGAGAGGTACTGGGTTGAAAGGATCGAAAACTTGAGGAATAATAGTGCCCAACTGATGACCCTGGTGGTCGGGAAACTAATCACATGCTTTCAAGTTCAGGTTCTTACTTTAGATAAGGGAACCATGTGTTGAGGTTTACAATTTAGATAAAATTGAATATAGGATGTTGTGAGAAATTATAATTTGCAGCAATCCTTAAAATTTTATTATATTTTTGGAATGGCGGATACTGCACAATTAATAAGTAGAATTGTCAGGTGTGTGTGTGTGTGTGTGTGTGTGTGTGTGTGTGTGTGTGTGTGTGTGTGTGTGTGTGTGTGTGTAATGCAATTGTGAGGAATATAAATTAAAAAACGAGGTGTGTGTGGGTGTTTTGAAAAAGCAGTGTTTTCAATAAAGAAAGAACCACATTATCTCAGAATAACATATTGCTTTACCCTCATGGGCAAACTCCTGTTATAGTCTCAAGGCATACAACATATCTTCATTTTATCCCAGAACTTGCTTTTCATTCGTTTTTAAACAAAGAAATACAAAAGATCATTGGCATTGGATCATTGGCATCTTTTTTTTTTCTTCGGATCATTGGCATCTCCCGCAATGAGGCTGAGTCGTTGGGCCTCTCACTCAATCACCGCAGGTTGGTCGGTGGTCTTTCTGTCTTCTACCGTCTCCTCTCCAGCCTCGCCCCCCCCCACATTTGCTTTCTCTGTGATTTGTCCCCACCATATTTCCGCAGGGCGCTCAAGGTCCACCAACAACCCCCTTCTGGTAAAACTACCAAAATCACGAATCACTGCTCACCTTCACTCTTTCATTCCTCTTTTTCCCCACCTTTGGAATAAACTCGCTCACTCTATTCATTCCAATTCTTCCCTCCAGGTCTTCAAAACAGCTGTTCACCACCACCTCTTATCATCCCCCATCCAAATCCTCGATCTTTTCTACCCCCGATAATCCACCCAAGCCCACCTCCTTCAAATTCCCTGCTTTCCTTCCTGAAAGTCCCTGTAATGTCCATCTTCTATTCCCCATGTTCCCTGTCCCATCCCTCTCCCTTCCACAGATCTCCTAATGTCTCTGTTCCCCCACTGTTTTGTCCTTCCCACTCCCTCCCCTCCTGTCTCATGCCCCCCCCCCTTGATGTGCATTGTCTGTTAGCTCTCATACGAGCCTCGACAAGGTATACAAAAAAAAGAAGAAAAAAAAAAAGATCCACAAATCCCACAATCTATAAAACGTTATTGAACTAGAGAGGTCATAAAACATCGTACCCGAAGTAGTCTTGAGGAAAATGACAAAGGACGGGTCTTTTCAACTCTTGCTTTGCATTTCCAAGCGCAATCTATATTTCAACGAGCCGTGCTTTTATCTGGATCTCGATATTCCCCAAAGCTGAGAGCGTGAGTAGCACACTTGATTGGTCGAGGATGCGTAAAATGGTGTAATATTTTGTCCAATTACTGCTAAACTGGAGGTGTTTGGAAGTGACAACAAGGCCATCTGTGTTCTCCAGTGTTGAAGTATATAATTCAATTGAAATAAAATAAAAGTTTTAAATGTTTAGAAAAACAAAAATCTTTTTTCAGAAGCTTACGCTGTTGATGCACTGTATTTGAAACCACTTTATGTATCACAACAAATTAGTTATTCGTGCCTGTTGTTTGTGTCCTTTATGACATCCCTAAAAACAGTAAGTTTCCTTTTTGGAATGATTTTCAATTTTGTTTGACTGCCAAGCAAGCAGACAAAAACAATTACCTTACTCCTCTGTGTACATGTGTGCACGTTTCACTTATTGCACATCTCAATTTCAATGCAATCGTTTTTTATTCTGTACATGCAATGGTCCTTAAAAAGAATTATTTTTATTAACATGAATGAAAACTTCTCTTGGGGACCAGCTGATTTGCACAGCTGTTTTGCAAGGTTGTTTTCCAAGGCTGTTTTGCACCCAATGCCTTTCGTAATTAAAGTGTGAAGATGGGTGGAGTTGAAATTGGAAATCACCCAGTTGAGCAGAGTTTCATCTGGAGCGCGGTCTGTGCCATGGTGCCACGATATCTGAGGTCGCCCAAGATTTTATGAGGAGAGGTTTATTTTTGCATCCACATAGGTGTAGTCATCCTGATGATCTTTGCTGCTCTATATTCATTATTCTTTCTTATTTTCACCCTCCGCAGAATCATAGTCAAGTGAGTATTAACATTATTGTCTCAGTTTGATCGTATCCTGGTCAGTGGGCGATCTCTGCATTTTGACGTTCATAGCGGTTCTCATGATGTAACGTTCACCATTCTTTTGTGGCGTGAATTGTTCATTTCTCTCTTTTTTTATTGTGACTGTGACTTGGCAAACATCTCGTGGTTTGGTTGTTTTTATTTTGGATTACCGTTGTATTAAAGGAAGCAGTTACAAGACCCCGTCTCCGTGCCTGCACGTGACTCTTCTTTGTATAACGGTTGACACGTGCTGGTGAAATTTTAGCTATCATTAGCTCTGAGCTACGCTTTAACAGAAACCAGCACAGTACAATTTCGACAAATCCTGAGCCAAATTACTTCTAAACCACAGGTTCTCTTTCCGATTGATGTTCAAAATGTAACATGCAATTGAAATTAAGTTGTTCTTTGGTCATTTTTATGTTTTTATTTTTATGTTGAAGGATCCAATCACAGACGAGATAGTCCTCATTGAGGCCAGGCCTGAAATAAAATGACTGCATAGATAGAAGAGTGAAGAAAGAGAATAGTCGAAGAGATTTTGATGATGTTAAAAAGAATGACCGCACTGTGGTCACAAGCTGCGGCACAAATTCTTTTTGTCTCTTCTGTCCAATCAACTCCTTCATCCTTGCTCATGTCCCACGTGTCTTTGTGGTGAAAGCTGGGTCTGAGAATATAAAAAAATTATTACCCACGGCTCAGATTACATTGTTTAATCTGTCTCATTAACCTTGTGCTATGTTTGTCCCATGTTCACATGTGAATGAATAAGATTAAATAGATAAGATCAATAATGATTCTGAACAGGGGGTTTAGTGTGTGTGTGTGTGTGTGTGTGTGTGTGTGTGTGTGTGTGTGTGTGTGTGTGTGTGTGTGTGTGTGTGTGTGTGTGTATGTATGTCCCTCTCCCTCTCTTCCACCCTCCTGTGGTAATATACCATTTGTTCATAAAAACTTGTACGTGGTCATTATAGGGAACTTTGCCACGAAGTACGAGTGAATTGGCTTTAAAAATCCAACAATGGGTTTAAATCCAACAAGCTGTCAGTTTAAATCCAATCCAACAATTTAAAGCACTCTTAAAAGAGGTTATCCGTCACATCTATATCAGAACTGTAATATCAGAATGAGCTGATTCGTCGCACGGTCACAGATGTTTAACCCCAATACGGGGACTTTCAAAAATTATGTAACTATTTTTTTAAAGGAGGCACGTATGGGCTTGATTGACTCGAACACTAATCATTTTTATTCGACATACAATTACATTTTTCGGGGTCTGTTGTGTCGTAAAATCAGCCAACATGTAAGTCTTTTGGCTCAACTGTTTAATGGTGGCTCTCACCTCCTCCACTCACTCGACCGCCCGCTGACATCAGCCTCAGTTCCACCTCGTCAGTTCCGGCTCATCATGCATTCATTCATATTCATCCAACTCCCAATACCACATATTCCTTTTTTTGTGAAAATAACAACTAACAATGAAAAAAAAACAAAGAACATAGGAAGCATCTAATTGTCATGCATTCATCAACATTTATGTAACTCCCAATACCACAGGGTCCCTCATCATGATTAACACTCGACCCAAACAAAGCCAATGGAAATCTGACACAACAAAGCCTGACAGCGTATAATCAGCAGAGGCCGACAAGCCTAATGTGTTAGGCCTACCAGAACACTAAGATGGCAGCCATATCATTTTGTCTGGGTGCTGTGATTGGTGTAGTCAAACGAGATATGCGGTGTGGTCTGGCAACTGTCTGACTAATGGGTGCACATTTCAAAAATCGACCCCAGCAAAAACATCAACAATGCACACCTCTTGTAGACCTGCCGCATGTCACAGGTAAAAATCTGCTTTTTGAAAAATGGAAGGTCACAAGTGTTTGGAAAGACATGAGAAGGGAGTTTTTGCAATGAATGGGAAGAAACAAACATCGTAATGGTCCACCCTTGAGTTGCCAATGACTATACAATGATCATGTGATATAGTGGCTTGTCGAATATTTTGTGGTTTCTCTGATGTCAAAGTTACACAGGCAGCAAGTTCTCGGGAGCAGAAACTGAAATAATATCTCCAGACTGACATCTGCAGACAGACAGACAGACAGACAAAGAGCCAATTGCTTCACCCACTTTTCTTCACTTCACACGGCAGTTTAATTAGGCAACAGCCTTCAGTAACGCAAGTTATGTTTTTCACGTGTTTATTAAAAATACTCACCTGGAGAACCTCATTAAAACTCGTGGTGGATTTGCTGTGAGGACTTGTTCTTTTTATAATACAATTATCAAGACTCGTGAAAGACTTGGACAATAAAGGGCTGCTGGAAGACGTACTGTCAATGGTACATAAGTGCCAGCCAAGGCAATGGTTCACAATCGGTGTGAAACAACAACAACCAGATTGACTGGCATGGAAGACATCATGAGGTCACAGTGAGCTTTGTTTTCCAATTCAGAAGATATACAAATAAGGCTGTACATATGTATCTTACTGTTCCCTTGATCTCCTTCCAATTACTTCATTGCTCTGTTCAATAGAAATGCAAAAATGAAGGTTCATGGAAACAAGATGATTGAAAGAAGAAGAGAAGGTCAACTTACTTACTTACATTGAGGTGATGTGCAAGACAAACAGGCAGAGACAAACAAGCAAGGGAATGAGCAAACAGGAAAATATGAGAGAATGATAGTAACCTGCAGGTAAGAGGAATACCAACAAAGAATAAATTGATTTGGGAGAATGCTAAGGAAGGAGGGTTCATATTTTCATCTTTTAAAAAACAGGAAAAGGTAACAGTCAAACACTTTTGCAAAAAAAAATAATCATTTTAAAAAAAAAGCATTCTTATCCTGAGCGAGTGTCAAGGTAAATAGGGGAATAAATATTTTGGGTGTTGGGATGGAAGACAACATTAGAGAGCAGTATACTGGCTGGCATCTTGAAGTCTCGGAGCAAAGAGTGGGATTGTACCGTCTCGGGAAAAGCAATTCCACAGGCAGGAGAAAAAAAAGGCAAGAGATGAGAGATGAAAAAGGCAGTGAGAGTTGTGTTAAGATAACGAGGTGATTACTGGAAGAATGTTTGTATCTGGAGCGGCTGAGAAGGTATGGAGAGTTGAAAGAGCGCAACTTGAAGCATTTGTTGTGAAACTTACAATCTCTGCTATGTTGCAGCCTTTCACTTTGTTTAGTAGTTGAGGAAGAAGAGAAAGCCACATAATAACTCTGCAAATGAATATTTTGAGAATGAGCAAGAGCGAGAATTGCTTTGATACACTTGTTCCACGCTTTATGGAAGGAACTGAGATTGCCCTCAGTTGGATTTGCTTTCCATGAGGCAAAAGCAAATTGTTTCAGGACAACTGCCTCACCACAACCTCCAGTGAACGATGGGTTGGAGGAAGGGTAGGCCAATTGAAGATGAGACGGGATTTATCTGTGCATGAGAGAGAGCAAGTTTCTTTGAAAGAATTCCGATGATGAGTTGATGTTGGAGAAAGTAGCGATGGGAGACCAGTCTTGAAGTTTGATGGCTGCTCGGAGACCCTGCCAGTCAGCTTGAGTGAAATACCAGATTCGACGGAGCTGAGGTGGTTCTCTAATAACAGCCAGAGAGATGTCCACTTTGACAAGGACGTGGGCAGAAGAACCGACTGGAGCGGAGGAAGAACAGCAGATATTTTCAGGGAAATTTGTCAAAATCAGATCCAGAAGAGATGGCATTCCGTTGGTTGAGAACCACGTCAGGAAAGGCCCTGTGGTGCTGGGTTGAAGTACAGTGGGGAGTAATAAGAGAAGAGGCAGAAGTTGGTTGAGGATTTGAGGAGCTGGAGTGATGAGATGGAGGTGAAAGGGCAGGGGAAGGAGGCAGCTTTGTGGATGTGAGGAGGGGGGGGCAACTTTGAGAAGGGTGAGAGAGGGGGGTGAACGGATGATGAGAAGAAGGACGATTGGGGAGAGGAATACCATGAGAAATCCATGAGAAGGATGATTGGGGAGAGTTGAGGGAGAAAGGTGAGGGGAAAGTTTTTGAGAAACGTGAGAGGGAAGCTTGGATGGGGAAGAGCATGATGGTTGCTTTGAGAGGGAGGGGTGAGAGGGGTGCATTGTCAAAGAAGTTGGAAAAAAAAAGGATGATTGAAGGAAAGCGAACGAGCATAGCAAACTGGAGTTTTTTTAAAATTTTTAATTCAGAAATGCAACTGAAGACATTTCTTGAGAGATGCAATAAAGGCGAATTAAGAGAATGGAGAGAAGAAACGTTGTAACAGTTGGATTTTTTAGACAAGGAATGAAGGAGAGGTCGAATTGAGAGCAGTCTGTTGAAATAGAAATAGAGTAGTGCATTATGATACAGTAATGAGAACTACACGTGTGAAAGAGGAAGATGAAGCATTATAAGAGACCATTTTTACTCGTTTTATTATTATTATTATTATTATTATTATTATTATTATTATTATTATGTTATTTTGATGATTGCATAAGATTAGGTAAAGGAGAGGTTGAAGAAAAAACATTGTGAGGTGATTGGTGAATTTGCATCGGTAAACGCAGGGGGTAGAAGAAGATCCAGCAGAAACACGTGGTTACGGGAGGTGTACAGTTAAAAATGAATATATTTATTTATTTATTTATTTATTTGATTATTTATTTATTTCAAATAAGGATTGCATAAGATTCCGAAAAGGAAAGGTTGAAGTAAAATCGTGGAGGTTGTAAGGTTGAAGAAAGAAATCATGAAGGTCATGGTGAGTGTGTCAGCTCAAATAGAAGGAAGATGGAAACAAAGAAGAAGACGGCGAAGAATCGGTACTCGTGGGTATGGACGGAGAAATGGTTGTCGTGTTTTTTTTGTTATATATATATATATATATATATATATATATATATATATATATATATATATATATATATATATATATATATATATATATATAAATTTAAGACAAGAAACAGAAGGTGTAGTTGGGAGGGATAGATGGGGGTCATTGGGGAAAATCGGAATTGATGGTAATAGCGAGAATACAAATAAAAACGATCATACACCTAGATGGGAAGGATGGGTAGGCCTCAAGGAAAGCCGATAAGACAAGAATGCCAAAAACTCACGAAATAGCATGATTTTTTGAAACAAAATTGAACAAGGAACACACAGTAAACATATAGGTAAGAAAATAAACAGTTAAAACATGACATGTAACGACCGGAAATTTAACTTTGAGAAAGTCAACAGAGACCCCTGAGAGGAGGAGCCCGTGCCTCAAAACCCAAAACCGGAAGTGATCCATAATCACATTTCCTAGTGACAGTGTACAACCTTGAACCTCCGTTGCTGGAAACATCAGTTGTTTTGATGATTCTTACGATGATCCTAATGGGAAATATAAACCCATCAATAGATCATTATCGTTTTCTTTTGAGGCTATGGGTATATGCAACATATTTCCTGATACAAACTTAAAGCTTCTGACTATCACGATGGAGGAATGCCTCTGTCGTTGTGCCGATGTACAGGGAATGTGCACAGGTGGCCTGCAGAGACATTTCAACATTGCACAGTTTTTTTTTCACAAATACAGTGCAGGTTGATGGCTTCGTATCAGGAAAAAGTTGTGCACACCAAGTGAGCAGCTCGTATCAGGCCATGACAAGTATGGACAATAATGAGCGTCCTCTTGCCTGGCCATCAATCTGGGGGTCACAACCATCATCATTGAAGAAATGAACCCCTGTGTCAAGCAAGACCATCACGAAAAATGAGAGTTCTTGCTGATGGAATTTTCTTTCGTCTCAGAAATGTGGAAACAATATTTCACCAGCATATGGTTTCTGTAAAGTGTGGAAAAGTCCAACTTTTTTTTACAGAATCACCTTCACACTGCCTTGCCTTAACATTTCTATGGGTAGTTAGTCCTACTGCAATGAAATGGGACGATATTATTTTTCACCATCTTTTTCTTCTCTGGTGTTGCGGTCCTCCTTTCTTCACCAAATTGAAGCAAATTCCCTGGCCGGGCGACTGAAGAACAACGTTGAACATCATGAGGCTGGAAATCCCCATCTGTTGAAATGATTCCTGAAGCACCATGCACGGAATGAATTTTTCCCCCAAAATAATGTCCTGACCTTTATTAAAGTACACCGAGGAAATTGCCTTGTGAAAACACCAATACAATAACAACAAAATTAAACAAAAAGGAACGTTCTGTGCAGACACGTTAATAATTTGTTTTTTTTTGTCAAACTCGGTTTGATTCTCGAGCGCTTTATGGCCTACACCAAATGTACACCAGTGGGACATGATTGCGCCCATTGACAGAACTGCTATAATAATGAAGATGGGTGTGTGTGGAGGAACTTTGGAGAAGAATAAGCTACAGGCAATGGGGGTGCTGAGGTGGCAAGGCTCTGTTGGGGTTTCAATGTCAGTCCAATTCCTTGTTGCTAAATAAGCTGTCAGGCCATACTTTAATTAAGATTTATGACCTGACAAGTCACCAAACTCATCGTGGCGAAATCCTGGAAGGTAAGCAACTTTACAGGAAGACACATTACAGAGAAGAGAATAACATGTTTACTATTATTATTATTATTATTGTTATTATTATTATTATTATTATTACCATCTGTACAAGCCTTGAGGAAGAATTAATTTATTTCATTCAAAAAATTATTTCCATTGAGGAAGGTACAGAGAAGAATAAAGAGGCAATGGCATGTTACATTTCCCCTGGAGAGGGATTGGAATAATTTTATGTGGGTTGATAAAAGTTCTTCAACTGTCCAGAGAGCCCAGGAACTCAATGTGAATGATATGGATATACGAGTACTGAAACACAAAACTCAAATCCTTCCTCTTCTCCAATGGCTTGATTTCTGATCATCAATTTGGTTTCAGAACAGTTCACTCTACCCTGGATATGCTGCTTCTGCTCTCCCAACAATGGATGGAAGTCCTCAATGCCACAAAGGAAATCCGAGCCGTATCCCTGGACATATCACGTGCTTTTGACACAGTCTGGCACCCTGCCCTGCTCACCAAACTCTCTTCCGATGGTATCCAAGGCCATCTCCACTCATGGCTCGCAGACTTCCTCTCCTGTCACAGTCACCATGTGGTCCTAAATGGAGTTCTTTCATCCCCCCCTTCCTGTCCAGGCTGGAGTTCCTCAAGGTAGAGTTCTGGGCCCTGTTCTTTTTCTGGTTTTCATCAATGATCTCTCCGACTCTCTAGAAAATCCTCTATATCTCTTTGCTGATGACTCCACCCTCTGCCGTACCATCGGTCATCCCTCAGACCAGCAAGCAGCAGCTTCTTCGCTCACTGCAGATCTGGATAAAATCACAAACTGGTCCAACACGTGGAACATGTCTTTCAATCCTGACAACTCTCACACTCTCACTATGTCTCTTTGAAAGGACCATTTAGAATCCCTCCCCCCCATCCACTTTCTCAACAATTCCTCTGGAAGAAGTCCTTTCTTTCAAGCTTCTAGGTCTCACTATCTGCCATGAACTTTCCTGGGAAAGCCACGTTTCAAACCTCGCCTCCAAAGCCAGTCGCTGACTGGGAATCATCCGTCGTGCAAAGTCCTTCCTCGGCCCACCTGAGCTCCTGACCACTTACAAAGCTTTTGTCTGCAGCCTGATGGAGTACTGCTCTCCCCTCTGGGCTGGTGCTCCTGCCTCCCACCTTTCTCGGCTTCACGCTGTAGAAACCAAGGCATTTCAGATCATTGGCATGTCCCACATTGAGGCTGAGTCTTTGGGCCTCTCACTCACCGCGAGTTGGTCGGTGGTCTTTCTGTCTTCTACCGTCTCCTCTCCAGCCTCGCCCCCCCCTGCTCTCTCTGCGATTTGTCCCCACCACATTTCCGCAGGGTGCTCAAGGTCCGCCAACAACCCCCTTCTGGTAAAACTACCAAAATCACGAATCACTGCTCACCTTCACTCTTTCATTCCTCTTTTTTCCCGCCTTTGGAATAAACTCCCTAACTCTCTTCAATCCCATTCTTCCCTCCAGGCCTTCAAAACAGCTGTTCACCAGCACCTCTTATCACCCCCCATCCAAATCCTCGATATTTTCTACCCCCGATAATCCACCCAAGCCCCCCTCCTTCAAATTCCCTGCTTTCCTTCCTGAAAGTCCCTGTAATGTCCATCTTCTATTCCCCATGTTCCTCGCCCCATCCCTATCCCTTCCACAGATCTCCTAATGTCTCTGTTCCCCACTGTTTTGTCCTTCCCACTCCCTCCCCTCTTGTCTCCTGCCCCCTTGATGTGCGTTGTGTGTTAGCTCTCACACGAGCCTCGACAAGGTATACAACTACTACAACTACTACAACTACTACAACAACAACAACAACAATAAAAAAACCTCAGAATTGCTCTTCGTTTTGTGGTGAATATAAATGTATCATTAAATAAACATTCATTCACAGTCATTAAGATTCATTAAACCATTTTCTCTACGTCCTCTGCATCCTATTCCTCCGTGCTGCAAGATTAGCTGAATTGAAAAGTCACTAAATGTGCAGAACAGTCATATGTAGGGAAGGCGTTTCAATTCTGAACATTCAATGCAATGTATTGTCCTCTTTAGCAGATGAGAACCTTCCAAAGCAATATTGCTGCAAGGAATGCAAAGCGGACTTCCGGTTCCGGTGTCGGCGCACGAGGACGAGGACGACTGGGTGGCGAGCTCTCCTTCCAGTTCCTCTCCTTCCAGGCCCTCGAAAGCTAAGTTTCCAGTCCTAAAGCGTTTTGCGTATTTTGTTATCGTGATTGTGTCAGGGTCTGTGGAACTGTACTTATTTTTTTTTCGTGTTGTGTTCATAACAGTTTTAGCGGGTAGTTGAGTTAGTTTATTGAAATAAGCAGGACGAGGCCTCGTGATTAGTTTGGCGTGAAGTCAGTTGGGGCCTTGGGAGTATGGGGATGAAGAAGGTTATAAATAGAGAGCGAAGGACGAAGGATGAGGTGTTCGTAAAATGTCACAGTTTATCAATGTGGGCCATGTCAACAATGGGGTAAGCAGAGGGTTCTTATTGTTGTAGGAAGTGTGAGGAAATCGTCCACTTGAGGAACGTTATTACCGCGTTGAAGGAACGCATCGATAATTTGCAACAAGTAGCAGAATGTAAGGAATTTGTAAATAATACTTGGTTACTGTTGTGGAGTGGGGTTGCTGAGGATATTGGAAATGGTGACGGTGCAATGGGGGCGGGCAGTGGGGATGGTGCAGCGGGGGGGGTAATGGTGACGGGCAGTGGGGATGGTGCAGCGGGGGTGGGGGCAATGGTGACGGGCAGTGGGGATGGTGCATCGGGGGGGGGCAATGGTGACGGGCAGTGGGGATGGTGCATCGGGGGGCAATGGTGACGGGCAGTGGGGATGGTGCATCGGGGGGCAATGGTGACGGGCAGTGGGGATGGTGCAGCAGGGGGGGCAATGGTGACGGTGCAATTGGGAGGGCAGTGAGGACAGTGCAATGGGGGAGGGCAGTGAGGACAGTGCAATGGGGGCGGGCAGCGGGGGTGGGGGGCAATGGTGACGGGCAGTGGGGATGGTGCATCGGGGGGGGCAATGGTGACGGGCAGTGGGGATGGTGCATCGGGGGGGGCAGTGGTGACGGGCAGTGGGGATGGTGCATCGGGGGGCAATGGTGACGGGCAGTGGGGATGGTGCAGCAGGGGGGCAATGGTGACTGTGCAATTGGGAGGGCAGTGAGGACAGTGCAATGGGGGAGGGTAGTGAGGACGGTGCAATGGGGGCGGGCAGTGGGGATGGTGCATGGGGGGGCAATGGTGACGGGCAGTGGGGATGGTGCAGCGGGGCATGGGGGGCAATGGTGACGGGCAGTGGGGATGGTGCATCGGGGGGGCAATGGGGATGGTGCAGTGGGGATGGTGCATCGGGGGAGGGCAGTGGGGATGGTGCAGCGGGGGGGCAATGGTGATGTGCAGTGGGGATGGTGCAGCGGGGGTGGGGGCAATGGTGCCGGGCAGTGGAGATGATGCAGCGGGGGGGGGGGTAATGGTGATGGTGGAACGGGGGCGGGCAGTTGTGACGGAGCAACAGGGGCGGGCAGTGGTGACGGTGCAACGGGGGAGGGCAGTGGTGACGGTGCAACGGGGGAGGGCAGTGGTGACGGTGCAACGAGGACGGGCGGTGTGACACCACAAGGCTACAAGGTGTATCGGTGTGATAGGAAGGAGAGAATAGGAGGAGGAGTAGCAATCTGGGTAAAGGACAGCATTGTATCAAGAGAAAGGTATGACGTTAAGGAAGGAATAAATGTTGAGGATTATGTGTGGGTAGAGATTGTAAAAACAGTAAGATTCTGGTAGGATGCTTTTATCTGGCTCGGGTGGGAAGGAAGAGGAGGAGGAAGGAGGAGTATATCAATAATTAAAAAGGGCATGTGGTAAGGGAAGAGTATTGATTGTGGGGGATTTTAACTTGCCAGGGATAGATTGGGTCCAGGAACAGGGAAAGTGCAGAGCGGATAATGATTTCCTAGTTTTATTCCAAGATTGCTTTTGAACCCAGTTTGTGGATAAGCCCATGAGGGGGAGTGCAGTGTTAGACCTCCTTTTAAGTAACGATCCCAATATGGTGAAGTAGGTGGAAGTTGGGGAGCATTTAGGAGCAAGTGACCAAAACATTCTGTGCAAAGATTCTGGTGAGGTTTAAAGTTCAGGATAGTAGGGTAATGCTATTAGATTTCAGGAAGGCAAACTTTGAGAGTATGAGGAGGGAATTGGGTGGTGTAGATTGTGAGACTAACAGGACAATCAACATTGGAAAAAATGGGAAACCTTCAAGGACCAAATGTGTAGAGTGCATAGTAAGTACATTCCAATAAGGTGTAAAACTAGAAGTAGAAAGAGACCAGGGTGGTTGAGCAGTGAGATAAGGAACGCTATTAAGGAGAAGCAAAAGGCATTTATTAAGTTTAAAATAACAGGACTGGAGTTAGATATACTAGTACGTGCAAAAAAAAAAAGAATTGTGACGTCAATGGTGATGTCACAGCACCATGTCCTGTCATTGGTTGGCAAATAAATGGCCGTAACTTGGGAACCGCTTGTCCGATTAATATTGTTGTGGTTACCAAATTCGCAAACCACCATTCAGGTCCCTTAGGTGAGGTATCTCAGTAAGTACATGTGTAATTAGGCCCAAACCCGTTGTCTAGTGGGAATACATGTCATTTATGCGTGCTGCGACTCTTCAGGATAGCCGTTTTTCTTTTACTATCTTTATTTTGGACCAACCGCCATGATTACCACCACAACCACAACATCAACCACCAACCACAACTCCGCTTCACCACAACCGCCACGACCTTCACGTCACACCTCGCAACCGTCGCATCGCCACCGTTCTTGCGCCGCCTGTGGGTACCGGTGTTGGACTCGTGCAGGGCGCGCGCCGAACAGCGTGTACAAAATCACGGATTTTGTGCTTCAAAAACGGATCAAAAACGACACACGCCCACTTTTTGCCGTCCAATCGGTGAGCGAGGGGCGAATTGGCCCCGCCCCCAGGGCGATCGATATGTGCAAATTTATGGATCAAAAAGCCTTCACGCCCACTTTTTCTCGGGCCAATGGGGAGCGAGGTGAAAGGTCGAAGGGAGGGGGTCAAAGGCGAAGCTACGGGGGGATAAAAGGACCGTGTTCGTCAGTCAGAAGAGAGTCGGAGAGTCCAGAGGCGGAGAGTAGGAGAGTAGGAGAGTCGAGATCAGAGAGTCAAGACTTCGCGGGCGGTGGAGTTGGCAAGAAGGAGCTGGTCGTCGTGTGCGTTGGAGTTGGAACGGAGGGGACGGAGCTGTGGAGAGGCGGCGAGGGCAGACGAGGGGGTGCTCGCGTCGTGCAGGGAGCTGCACCCGAGGGAGGCCGACAGCGCGACCTGGCCGAGGTGGAGACGCTCGTTGCGGGGCAATAAAAATCCTCTATACCCCGAGCATCAGCAACCCCCTCCTGTTTCCCCCCGCGCTGAGATAGTGCGACCAAGGGGGCCCCTTTTCCCACCCCCTACCAGAGACTGTCCGCGAGGCCCGCGGAGTTGAGGCGCCATCGCCGCTCCGCGTCTCATCACCAGACGGGTAGGCGCGACCCGGTCTCGGCCTCAGGCCCGCCTCATCCTTGAGGGTATTTCTTTTCCTTGGTTTTGGGTATGTGTTGTCGGCGCCGTCTGTGAAGTAGAATTGTATAAGTGTTGCCGTGTGCTCGGTAGTCGGTATTAGCTCTGCATTGTGTTTTCGCTTTTATATTTGCTTTTTGTGTAAATGGAATTGTGTTTTTCTTTTCTGTGTGCTTTTGGTGGAGTTGAATATGTGTGCTTTCCGTTCGTCGCAAATAAATGTGCTTTGTGTTGAACTGTTTCCCGCTTCGCTTCGTCATTTCTTTCATTGAATCCTCATCTTGCTTCACGTAAGGGGTTGGTAGTGGGCTGAATACTCCCGATAATTAATCGAACCGTCGAGGTCGACGATAACACCGCTCGGTTATTCTGATAGTACGGAACGGGTCGCTTAAGTGGCCCGTGTCCGAAGTCGACCTGCGGCGAGGTGCGATCGCCCGGTCTACCCTCCGCGTGGGTACTTAGGTAGGTCGAATTTGGCGAGCAACCCTATCCCACGCGGGGGCTGATTGGCTCGATCGCGGTGAGACCGAAAGGTCCACCCGTGACTGGTTCCCGGCGTTAGTCCGAGAGGGTCACGACTGGATTGTCCGTCCGGTGGGCGACGTGCCGCGATTCGAGTTACGTGGCCGTCATGACGCCGGCGGGCGCGAATCCGCAACACTGGTGTCAGGAGTGGGATACAAATTCATCGCCCTCCTCGCGGCACTGGTATCGGAGAACAGGAAAACGGGCTCTCCTGTCTCCGGCTAAATTCACGGGAATCGGTCCAGGGGTGAGAGAAGCGACCCCCGATTCCCTCCAAATTACGAGCGAGCTAAATTAACCCTTTAAGAGAAGCAAGATGGCGTCTCAAGGCGAGCGGGAGCCGGGGGTATTAGAAATGGATGTAGAATGTGTAGAATCCATGGTCCAGGATGGAATCCCCGAGCAGGAAATGTTGATTGTGCAGGAACACGGACTCGCCCAACTGAACCCAGAGCCCGAAATGGGTGCGGCAGCGGCCGCGGTGTATGACACCTCCCCCCCCCTCTCCACCAAAACCCTTCCCCAACCCTTGCTGAAACGGCTCAGCTGAGTGCATCCGACATGGCCCAGCTATGCGCCATGCTGGCGGCAATGAACGAAAAGATGAATGCGAAAATGATCGAAAAAATGGATGCGAATATGAAAAACGAAATGAAAGGCATGAACGAAAAGATGGATACAAACACAAATGAAATGAAAAACGAAATGAAAGGCATGAACGAAAATATGGATACAAATACAAATGAAGTGAAAACGACGATGGATGCGAATACACAGCAAATGAGGGAAGAAATGAAAGAGCTACGGGGTGAGACGCAGAACATGGGCCGATGCCTGCAGGCGGGCATGAAGGCCGTGACAAAGGAAATAATAGTTGAGACAAGGGAGGTAAAGGGTGAAGAGTTGATAGAGACACGGGAGACAGAAAAAATAGAGGGAAGACTACACGATGAAGACGGGGTAAGTGACGCACACACACACACGGAGGTAGTGGAGGATAATGGGGGTGAGCTGGTGGACTGGGTGGAGACCCAGCGCGAGCACCTGGATGGCCTCCTCCAGGAACGAGGGGAGGGAGTATGCCCCCTTGAGGCGAGCCACGACCAGGTGAGTTCGGTCGTGCTTTGCGAGGTTGAGGGGACGAGTGCTGTGGACGGGTGCACGGAGAGCTTGGGGGGTGTAGAGGCCCCGGAGACCCTTGTGGGGACACGAATCCCCAGTGTAGTTGTCCCTGTGTGTGTGGTGCAAGGTGTGAGTGCGGCACCGTGTGTGGAAGCGACCCCGTGTGTGAGTGGTGAGGTGGCGATTGTGCCAGAGTACGTGCTTCCCAGCACGCCGTGTGTGGATGAGGCACCGTGCGTGAGTGTCGCCATGTGTGTGAATGAGGCACCGCGGGTGAGTGCCCTCGCGTGTGTGGATGAGACACGGAGTGTGGATGAGGCACCGCGGTTGAGTGCCCCCGCGTGTGTGGATGAGGCACGGAGTGCGAGTGAGGCACCGCGGGTGAGTGCCCCCGCACGCGTGAGTGAACGGCCGTGTGCAAGGTCGCTGTGTGCAAGGGAGACCGTGTGCGTGAGAGAGCGGTATGTGAGGGAGATGTCGGTTGGCATGCGGGAGCACGCAGCCGCATCTCCCGGTGTGAATGTGATGGAGTGGACTGTGTGCGTCGTAACACGCAGGTGTGCGTGGGTCGAATGGCGACGACGGCGACAGAGGAAAGAAAGCCGAGTAGCGGCTGTAGTTGTTTCGGGGACCGTGCCGGGTTCACCCAGCAGTGAGCACGAGGTTCGTGCTGTGCAACGCACGAGACCGCCACGTGCTCGCTTGCGAGAGTGAAGTCCCGGTCCGGAAACGCACGCGGTGGATTTGCCGATCCCGCGGACGGACAAAGTTTAGGCAGGTAAATGGATTTGGACCGGACGGGTTCTCCACGCGATCGTGTGTGTTAAGCTCCAACGGGCAAAGCACATGTGTTCGCGTGGGGAACCCCTCGAGACGTGGGGCTTGTTTTTTTTTTATGCGCACGGTGACGTCATGGCTGCACGTGTGGTTGGAATCCGGCAGGAGGGGTATCTCTGCCGGATGGTACCGTCCAAGGAGGGACGAGGAACACGTGCAGCTGCATGACGTCACGGGCAGGTGCAAAGTGCGCGAGCTCTGAGTTGCCGCGCTGGTGATGCGCATGAAAAAAAAAAAAAAAGCAAGCCTCACTTTCGGGTGCACAGGATTCCTGGGCACAGGATGGAAACTAGTTAGGGGGAAGGGTTAGCTTAGTTAGACCGACTCCATGGGGCAGGGGTAAGTCCTCATGGAGTCCGTGGAATGGATTAGGTAGAGGGATTGTAGCCAGATTTAGTTTGGGAAATAAAATGATTTATTTGGAGACAGAGACAGACTTTGGATGTGTAGCGGGGACGTAGCTCAGCTACGTAGTGTTAAAAGGAACGTGCTGTAGTTTAAGGGACGACGTGGGAGCACGAGTTAGTTAGGGGAGGTAGTTAGAAGGATGGCAGAGTTCAGCGGTGTGTGTGTTGAAGAGTTGGTGAGTTGTGAGGTGAGTACTTGTTGAGTGAGTGAGGCCAGCGGATCTGTGTGAGTGGAGCGAATGGGGAATGCATGGTGCGATGAGTGATTGGGAGGAGGAGTGACTCCCACCCAAGGGACCCCGGGGTCAGAGTAAAGTGAGTTAGCTGGGTTCGTCAAATTGAAAAATGGAGGTCGTTTTGTTGTTGGTGGGAAAGTAGGCTCGAGACCCATTTGGAGGGGTGCAGGAGCCCTGTTGACGGGCTTGGGAGCGTGGCTGCGAAAGGTGAGTATCGCTGAGTGGGTACCCCGGGCACCAGGCTAGTCGGCCGCGGTAGGCCATGGGCCCATGGGGGGCCGGGATAGAGTAGTGGGCACGGGTGCGCCTGCTTGGTGCGGGGGCCCGGGGCGCCATTAGCCGCGTGGGCAGTGTTGTGGTCACGGGTGACCCTCGGAAAGGGGCCCGGGAGGCCGGCCTGCCACGTGTGCGTTTCAGGGGAGGTGCCATGGGGGGCACTCCCCGGTGTTAGGGAGCTGGTAGGCTCGGAGGCAGTGTAGTGCCCGGGGGTGCCATCGTCGGAGATTCGGCAGAGGGTCGTGCCTGCCAAAGGGAGCCACGTGTCCCAGCCAGGAGACCGTGTGAGGGCACGGGAAGAAAATTGGGGGGCGAGGCCCGAAATTGTGAGGACACCAGCACAGGCGACGGGAATCTGGGTTGTTAGAACCAATAGTTTAAGCGAGAGGCGCTTGTTGAAAGCCCCGGGGTAGTCTAACAGTTAAATGGTTAGGGTAGATTAGGAGATGTACCCCTCCGCACCATCCATCCCCTCGCTGTCGTTGTGGGCCGCTGGACCCACTTGGTGTTAAGATCGCCGAACTCTGGGGAGGCCATCCTGAGGCTTCGTTGGGCCTCGACACAGGACGTTAGCTCTCCCTTGTTCCCCTCCGGGAAGGGAACGTAGGGGTTGGGAGTAGGCTAGGTGACAGGATAGGTTAGCCGAACAAGGACGATAAAGGGGGTTAGGGGACGATTTATAGTGGGGAAGTAAAAATAAAAACAACAAAAAAATAAGTTGGGGCTAAATTGGGGTTTGACAAATTAAGGGAGTGGGTATGTACAGTGACAGGCAAAGGCGATAGGTTGGGAGGGAGACAGGTAGGTAGGTCCGAGCCCGCCTTCCAAGTGGCCAGCACCACCGCACTCCCTCCACCAACCTCCACTGAACGGCAAAGGCTGGCCAACTTCATCTGCAGCTGCTGTGCTGCAAGGCCTGTGCCGGCCAGTTCATCTGCTGGCTGTTTTTCTTCAAGGCCCGTGCCGGCCAGTTCTTCTGCGGGCTGTGTTTGCCTGCTGCCTTTGCCATGCCATGCCCACTGCCCACGTTCACCAGCCCTGTTCAATTTTTGCTTTGCCCACCCTGTTCATTTCCATGTGCGCCAGGATCAAGGCAACAGTTTGCAAGCTGCGAGAACTGCCCTGTTGGCAGCTACAACACGGGCCTGCAGTGGCGGCCCGTGCACCGTGTTTGTGTTCATGCATCCATTCGTTGTGCTCATTGCGTGTGCCACTTGAGCTGGCACGGAGACTGCGTTTGTGCAGCCCATGCACCGTTGTGGTTCACTGCGTTCAGTTCAAAAGGGAAGGCCTTGGACTGCGTGTGAGCAGCCAGCCACGTTCCCTGTCACCTGCATTGTTTGAGCCAGAGACTGCATGCGGGCAGCCTGGCTCCCTGCTAACTGCTTTCTTTTGCAGAGTTCAATGATCCTGGGCCATGGTTTAGTGTAAAATTTGTAAGTTAAGGTTAAGATGTACTGTAAATATGAGTGCGCCCCCGGCATGTCTGTCTAGCGCCGGCAATTTTATTTAAGTCGTCCGTGTGAGTGAGTTTGTTTAGATAGTTACGCAGCCCTCAGGTTATTTATTTTGGGGACACGAATACCATGAATGTCGCACTCAGGGATCCGTAGGTAAAATGTACTAGGGGAAAACTACACATGATGGCACACGAAAATTTGACGACTCGGGACGAGTCTGTAAAAAGGGTAGGGGGTAGTGTTGTGGTTACCAAATTCGCAAACCACCATTCAGGTCCCTTAGGTGAGGTATCTCGGTAAGTACATGTGTAGTTAGGCCCAAACCCGTTGTCTAGTGGGAATACATGTCATTTATGCGTGCTGCGACTCTTCAGGATAGCCGTTTTTCTTTTACTATCTTTATTTTGGACCAACCGCCATGATTACCACCACAACCACAACATCAACCACCAACCACAACGCCGCTTCACCACAACCGCCACGACCTTCACGTCACACCTCGCAACCGTCGCATCGCCACCGTTCTTGCGCCGCCTGTGGGTACCGGTGTTGGACTCGTGCAGGGCGCGCGCCGAACAGCGTGTACAAAATCACGGATTTTGTGCTTCAAAAACGGATCAAAAACGACACACGCCCACTTTTTGCCGTCCAATCGGTGAGCGAGGGGCGAATTGGCCCCGCCCCCAGGGCGATCGATATGTGCAAATTTATGGATCAAAAAGCCTTCACGCCCACTTTTTCTCGGGCCAATGGGGAGCGAGGTGAAAGGTCGAAGGGAGGGGGTCAAAGGCGAAGCTACGGGGGGATAAAAGGACCGTGTTCGTCAGTCAGAAGAGAGTCGGAGAGTCCAGAGGCGGAGAGTAGGAGAGTCGAGATCAGAGAGTCAAGACTTCGCGGGCGGTGGAGTTGGCAAGGAGCTGGTCGTCGTGTGCGTTGGAGTTGGAACGGAGGGGACGGAGCTGTGGAGAGGCGGCGAGGGCAGACGAGGGGGTGCTCGCGTCGTGCAGGGAGCTGCACCCGAGGGAGGCCGACAGCGCGACCTGGCCGAGGTGGAGACGCTCGTTGCGGGGCAATAAAAATCCTCTATACCCCGAGCATCAGCAACCCCCTCCTGTTTCCCCCCGCGCTGAGATAGTGCGACCAAGGGGGCCCCTTTTCCCACCCCCTACCAGAGACTGTCCGCGAGGCCCGCGGAGTTGAGGCGCCATCGCCGCTCCGCGTCTCATCACCAGACGGGTAGGCGCGACCCGGTCTCGGCCTCAGGCCCGCCTCATCCTTGAGGGTATTTCTTTTCCTTGGTTTTGGGTATGTGTTGTCGGCGCCGTCTGTGAAGTAGAATTGTATAAGTGTTGCCGTGTGCTCGGTAGTCGGTATTAGCTCTGCATTGTGTTTTCGCTTTTATATTTGCTTTTTGTGTAAATGGAATTGTGTTTTTCTTTTCTGTGTGCTTTTGGTGGACTTGAATATGTGTGCTTTCCGTTCGTCGCGAATAAATGTGCTTTGTGTTGAACTGTTTCCCGCTTCGCTTCGTCATTTCTTTCATTGAATCCTCATCTTGCTTCACGTAAGGGGTTGGTAGTGGGCTGAATACGCCCGATAATTAATCGAACCGTCGAGGTCGACGATAACACCGCTCGGTTATTCTGATAGTACGGAACGGGTCGCTTAAGTGGCCCGTGTCCGAAGTCGACCTGCGGCGAGGTGCGATCGCCCGGTCTACCCTCCGCGTGGGTACTTAGGTAGGTCGAATTTGGCGAGCAACCCTATCCCACGCGGGGGCTGATTGGCTCGATCGCGGTGAGACCGAAAGGTCCACCCGTGACTGGTTCCCGGCGTTAGTCCGAGAGGGTCACGACTGGATTGTCCGTCCGGTGGGCGACGTGCCGCGATTCGAGTTACGTGGCCGTCAGCACGCCGGTGGGCGCGAATCCGCAACAATATCAAACCTTGAAAAGGCACATCCACAGGTCCCCAGCAATATTCCTGGCAAGTTTCAATTAGATCGGACCAGTGGTTGTCGAGAAACAGTGGTCACAGACACACAGACATACAGAGATTGCTGGAATTATAGATAGATATCACTATCGGAGTAAACAGAGGCAAATTAAGAAAATAACCTGGCAAGCCAAAAGAGAGTATGAGGAGGACATGGCAAAGAATATTAAACATAATAACAAGACTTTCTTTAAGTATATCAGGGGAAAAGAACAAGAAAAGAACAAGACCAGTGTGAGCCCATTGAGGAATAGCACCGGGAGAGTGGTTAGTGATGAAAGTGAGATGGCAGGCTTATTAAACAGGTATTTTTCTTCAATTTTTACACAAGAACAGTCAGGAGAATTGCAAATGGTGGAGAGTATCTATCGAGGAGGTGAGGAAGGGCTTCTACAGAAGATCCAGGTTGGAGTGGAGGAAGTAAAGGAACAGCAAGGTAATCTAAACGAAGATAAGGCTCCGGGTCCACATAATATACACCCGAGAATATTGAGGGAGGTGGCTGAGCAGATAAGTGAGATGTTAACGGATATTTTCAATAGTTCACTGGAGTCAGGACAGGTATATGTCTGGCCATATGAATGGGATACAAAACATAAATATCTAGCCTGGCAGTAGTATGTGCTCTACTGAGTGCTGTTCTTGGTATGCTATGCACGCAAAGTGAAAAGTGGGTTTTTTTTATATACATTGTCAAGGCTCGTATGAGAGTGAACACACAACACACAACAAGGGGGGCAGGAGACAAGATGGGTGGGAGAGGGAAGGACAAAACAGTGGGGAACAGAGTCATTAGGAGATCTGTGGAAGGGAGATCGATGGGGCGGGAGACACAGGGTAAACAAGATGGACACCACAGGACTTTCAGGACATGATGCGACAGGGAACTTTCGGGAAGGAAGGCAGGAAATTTGAAAGAGGTGGGCTTGGGGTGGATGAACGTGGATAGAAAAGATCGTGGTTTTGGATGGGGGAAGATAAGAGATGGTGGCATAGATCTGTTTTGAAGACCTGGAGGGAAGAGTGGGGTGGAAGAGAGTGTGGGAATTTGTTCCAAAGGTGGGGAAAAAAGAGGAATGAAAGAGTGAAGGTGAGCAGTGATTTGTAATTTTGGTAGTTTCACCAGAAGGGGTTGCTGGCGGACCTTTAGCGCCCTGCAGAAATATGGGGGGGGGGACATATTGCAAACAGAGCGGGGTAGGGGGGCGAGAATGGAGAGGAGACGGGAGAAGACAGAAAGACCACCGACCTGCCTGTGGTGGGAGAGTGAGAGACCCAATGACTCAGCCTCATCATGGGAGATACCAATCATCTTAAATGCCTTGGTTTCCACAGCGTGAAGACGAGAATGGTGAGAGGCTGGAGCACCAGCCCAGAGGAGAGAGCAGTATTCCATCAGGCTGTTGACGAAAGCTTTGTATGTGGTCAGGAGCTCAGGTGGGCCAAGGAAGAAACTTGCACGATGGAGGATGCCCAGTCAGTGACTGGCTTTGGAAGCCAGGTCAGAAATGTGGCTTTCCCAGGAAAGATCAAGGCAGATCGTGAGACCCAGATGCTTGATTGAAAGGACTTCTTCCAGAGGATTGTTGAGAAAGTAAAAGGAGGGGGTGGAGGGGTTCCAAACGGTCCTTTCCGAGAGACATAGTGAGTGTGTGATATTTGTCAGGATTGAAAGACATGTTCCACGTGTTGGACCAGTTTGTCATTTTATCCAGATCTGCAGAGAGTGAAGAAGCTGCTGCTGCCAGTCTGAGGGATGACAGATGGTACGGCAGAGGGTGGAGTCATCAGGAAAGACATAAAGAGGAATTTCCAGAGTCAGAAAGATCATTGATGAAAACCATAAAAATAACAGGGCCAAGAACGCTGCCTTGAGGAACTCAATCCTAGACAGGAAGAGGTGGTGAGAGAACTCCATTTAGGGCCACATATTGGCTGTGACAGGAGAGGAAGTCTGCTACCCACGAGTGGAGATGGCCTTCGATACCATAGCAGGGGAGTTTGGTGAGCAGGGCAGGGTGTCAGACTGTGTCAAAAGCACAGGATATGTCGAGGGATATGGCTCTGATTTCATGTCTCGCATTGATTTCCTCCATCCATTGTTGGGAGAGCAGAAGCAGTATATCCAGGGAAGAGTGACCTGGTCTAAAACCAAATTGATGATCGGAAATCGAGCCATTGGAGAAGTGGAAGGATTTAATGTCTGAAGCAATGATCGATTCCATAACCTTGCTGAAGATTGGGAGAAGGCTAATTGGTCTGCAGTTGCAGGGATCTGTTTTTGCACTTTTTTTTCTGCAGAGTGGTAATGTTTGCTGATTTTCAAGCAGATGGCAGATGACCTTGAGCAAATAAGAGGGTGAATAGAACATAGAGAGGGTGAGCAAGAGCAGAGGAGCAGGTTTTTAGGACACGTGGTCTGATGCCGTCTGGACCGGTTGCACAATCTGAGTCGAGGTTTGACGGCAAGCTCTCCACTTTATCAGAAGAAAAGGACACAGAGTCCAGGGACAGCTGGGTACGACTAGGTGAGGTCAGTACAGAAAGTGATGGGTTTCGGACACAAGATTTAAATGCAAACATGGAGTTTAGGCATTCAGCCTTTTTCACGTGCGGTGTCATCAGTGCGGGCATTTGAGGGAAAGGAGGGGATGTAGGGGGAACTTATACCACCAGAAACACATTTGATTAGATGCTACCAAGATTTGGAGGAGGGAGAGAGGTTTGAGAGTTCAGACTTGAGATGAGAAAGATGTTGTTTTCTGGCTCTCCTGAGGGTAGACACATGCTTGTTCCGAGTTTTATGGAAGGAACTGAGATTTCCCTCAGTTGGGTTTGCTTTCCATGAGGCAAAGGCAAGTTGTTTCAGGACAACTGCCTCATCACAATCTTCAGTGTACCATCTGCAGGAGGATGGGTAAGATACCTGAAGATGAGAGGGGATAAATCTGTGAATGAGAGAGAGCAAGTTTCTTTGAAAGAATTCCTAGGACAAGTTGATGTTGGAAAAAGTAGTGATGGAAGGCCAGTCTAGAAGTTTGATGACTGCTTGAAGACCCTGCCGGTCAGCCAGAGTGAAATGGCAGACTCGACGGCGCTGAGGTGGTTCTCTAATAACAGCCAGAGAGATGTCTACTTTGATAAGCATGTGGTCAGATGAAGCAATTGGAGTGGAGGAAGAACAGCAGATATTTTCTGGGAAATTTATCAAAATCGGATCCAGAAGAGATGGAGTACTGTTGGTTGAGACCTGGGTTTGGACTTTGATTGAGTCAGTCCCAATGAATCACAAAAGTCTTTTGCTGAAGTGCCATGGCAGGTGAGAGAGGTACCCACACCCAGCGAACTGGCATGATCACAATTGAAGTCACCACATATGAAGAAGAAAGAGTTCGGATGAGAGGATAGAAGTTGGTCCATGTTTTCGGATGGTGAGGTTTAAATGGACTCATCACTGTTTGGTGGATGGTACAACCCACAAATTTTAAGCAATTGGTTCATGTCCATCCGTCCATCCATATGTCTGTCTCATCATTTTATGATCGTCATTTTATGATTGGGGAACCACTCATTTAAACTGAATGTTATATTTTTAATATGTATCAGAACAGCAATAGAAAGACAAATCTGTCATTTTACCATACGTTGGCTCAGAATTCGTCCCGATTGCACATGCACAGAGAGGAGTGAGATAATATTTTCACTCTGTCTGCTTGTCTGGCAGTCCAACTATATTGAAAATCATTCCAAACAAGAAACTTACTGTTTTAAAGGATGTCATAATGGACACATACAACAGGCACAATTCACAAAGAATGAATGTAACATGTTGGAGAGGGTGGTATAATAGACATTTGGGAAAATGGCGGTAAAACCCAGAATGTTTTTTTTAACCTCTTTAAACTTTTAAACCTCTTTAAATCTTCGATTATTTAAATGGCATGATTAAACTTGAGAACTGTAGAACACAAATCGCCTTCATAATACTTTCAAGAACAATGCTAAATATTGATATATAGTATTAGAGGAGTGGCACATGTATCAGGTCAGGTTTGATGTCAGGTCAGGTTCGATCTGTGACCTGCTACAGGTACCATGTAAACCTGTACTAATCTGTTCCATGGTTGGGTTGTCGGCGACTAAACCGTCTCCCCCACCATGTTTTCTGGTGAGGAGGGTGTTTGGATATGGACACCCAGCAGGATTAAAAACAAAACCTGTCAAAGGGTGGAGGAGCTCCTTGTGAGCCAACGGCCATCCATATCTAGTGCCCAACTGTGTCTGCGGACATCCTCCTGCAGTTGGGTCACTTCTTATTAGGAGGTTGGTGGCAGGATTTGCACTCCAGCCACCTTAAAGCCCTTCATTCCGCAAAACGCAAAAACGCAAAAAAATCTGAAAACCCACTCCGTGGGAGTACCTCCTGTGCAGCTTCCCTTCGCAGGGCAGCTCACCGGATGACGGGATTGGGGCAAAGCCTTCGGGACCCCCAATCTTTGATGATAGGAGGGAAACCACGGGGTAACATCCCTGGGTCAGATTGCGGGAGAGTGTGTCGGAGTGGTGCTGAGGTGTCGTCCACCAGACGGCGGTCTCCTTGGGTTAACCTGAGGCGGTCCCTTCGGGTGGATGCCTGGAATGTCCTATCCCTAAGAGAGGATGATCACCTGTCTATATTATCATCTGAGCTCAAGCGTTTGGACATCGGGATTGCAGCTCTCTCTGAGGTTCGGAGACCAGATTGCGGCGAGATAATGGTGGGTGGTTACACCTACTATTGGTCTGGTCGCTCTGATGGTTACCATACCCAAGGAGTTGCTGTAGCTGTGTCCAATAAGCTGACCCCAATGATAATTGAGGTAACACCGGTCAACGAGCGTATTATGAGATTAAGGATTCGTCACTCCTTAGGTGTCATTTCCCTGGTCTCTGTTTATGCTCCGACTGAGGCGAGTGATCTCACCATGAAGGATGCATTCTACGCCACACTCGAGTCTGTGGTTGATCAGTGCCCCAGACGAGATACACTTCTAGTCTTGGGGGATTTCAATGCATCGACTGGAACTGATAGGGATGGTTGAGGTGTGTGCTGCTCCCCATGGGTCAGGAACTATGAACCAGAATAGCACTAAGTTCCTTGACTTTGCAAGAAGTCATGGACTGAGGGTGGCTGGTTCATGGTTTCAGCGCCCACAAGCTCATCGCTGGACTTGGTATTCCAACGCTGGTGGTGTGGCAAAGGAGATTGACCATGTCCTCATTGACGGTCGTTGGAGGATGATCCAGAACTGCAGGGTCCACCGGAGTGCTCAGTTCCTCAATACTGATCACAGGCTTGTTGTAGCAACTCTAAAGCTGCACCTTAAATCCTGGAGAATGGTACCATCCCAGCCTAGGCTGAATGTTGCCAAGCTCAGGGATGAGAGAGTAGCTGAGGAGTTTGCGAACAGGCTGAGTGGACACTTGGGGGGTCTTTGTGCTTTGGGGGGTCCTGAAGAGTTGTGGAGCGCCTTCAAGACCACCGTCCTTGATGTTGCCGGTGGATGCCTTGGAGCTCACCGCAGGGCAAAGAAGAATTTTGTCTCTCAAGGGACACTGGATACCATTGACCAGAGTCGCAAGGCCAGGCTGAATGGCAGAGCTGAGCTGTTCAGGGAGCTGAGGCGTAAAACTGTACATGCACTGAGGGTGGACAAGGAGGCCTATGTGCGAGGAATCTGTGAGGGGGTAGAGCATCACCTGTGGACAGGTGATTCTCGTCCCGCTTACAGGGGAATTCGCGCATTACGTTCATCCAAGCCCATCCCTCGGAGCACTGCAGTTCGAGCAGAGAGTGGTAGGCTCTTGACAGAGGAGTCTGAAGTGAAGCCCCGCTGGGCCGGATACTTTGAGCGGTTGTACCAGGCTAATCCCCCAGCTGTCGAGTTGGACGTCAAGGGTGTTACAATCCCTGTTGCTGACCCTCGAATCAACTGTGGTCCACCTTCGCTTGTGGAAACACGGGCTGCGGTGAACCAGTTGAAACGGGGCAAAGCTCCAGGGATCTGTGGCATCCATGCCGAACTTCTCAAGGCTGGTGGAAATGCTGCACTCGTGTTGTTGCATGCAGTTATGTGCATCATCCCACACAGGCATCATCCCAACTGACTGGAAGAGGGGCCTTGTTGTCCCTCTCTGGAAAGGGAAGGGTGATCGCCAAGACTGCAACAACTACCGAGGGGTGAGGCTGCTCTCAGTGCCGGGCAAGGTCTTTGCTCGGATAATTCTTGATAGGGTTCGCCACCATCTGCTTGAGCACCAGCGTCCAGAGCAGTCAGGCTTTACACCAAAGAGGTCAACGATTGACCGTATCCTTGCACTTCGTGTCCTCATCGAACGCAGACGAGAGTTTCGGCAGGGGCTGCTTGCAGCCTATGTTGATCTCTGTAAAGCGTTCGATTCAGTGAATCGGGATGTCCTCTGGAGGATTCTTCGTCTTCGTGGGGTGCCACCAAAACTGATCGATCTGATGTCTGAACTCTACTCTGGTACTGAGAGTGCTGTGAAGTGTGGTGGTACCATCTCTGACTTATTTCCAGTTGTTACTGGAGTTCGTCAGGGATGTGTTCTTGCCCCCACACTTTTCAGCACTTGTATGGACTGGATTTTAGGGAGGATGTCGGAGAGATCAAGTTGCGGTGCATCGTTTGGGAATGTCAAGATCTCGGACCTTGATTTTGCAGATGATGCAGTCATCTTTGCGGAGACTTTAGACATCCTCTTGGGGGCCCTCGAGGTGCTGAATGAGGAGTCGGAGCAGTTGGGATTACGGGTTTCTTGGGTCAAAACTAAGATCCAGGCTTTCGGTGACATCTTGGATACTGCTGTCCTGTCTGTGTCTGTTTGTGGTGAGGATGTTGAGGTCATGGAGAGATTCACTTACCTTGGCAGTGATATTCATGTCTCTGCTGGCTGCGAGTCAGAGGTCAATAGACGTCTGGGTCGGGCCTGTGGAGTCATGGATTCACTGGATCATGGGGTGTGGCGCTGCCGGTACCTGTGCGGGAGGACGAAAGTCCGAGTCTTCAGGTCCTTGGTACTTCCAGTCTTGCTCTATGGGTGTGAGACTTGGACTCTGACCAAGGATCTGAGACGGAGACTTAATTCCTTTGGTACCAGGTCTCTTCGGAGAATCATTGGCTATCGCTGGTCGGATTTTGTGTCCAACGAGCGGTTGCTGAGAGAGACTCGGATGAGATTTGTTACTTGCATAGTCCGTGAGCGTCAGTTGCGGCTGTATGGACATGTGGCTCGTTTTCCTGACGCTGATCCTGCTCACCAGATTCTCTCAGCGAGGGAGTCTCATGAGTGGAGGAGGCCAGTGGGCCGACCACGTCCCTCATGGTTGCAACATGTTGACCATCATCTCAAGGAGATGGGGATGGGCCTGGCATCTGCCTGGGGGATGGCCAGACAGAGGCCCCTGGAGTACCGGCGGAAAGTGGACGCAGCGACGCGCTGTTCTGGCACATGCTCCCATACCTGACCTGACCACATGTATCGGAGTGGATATACACCAATGGCTCTCTCTCCCTCTCCTTTCTAATGGCTATGACACCACAATGGATGATGATCAATCAAGCCTTCCTCTGCAAAATTACTCTCAACATCGTCTTATTACAGTGTATAAGGGTGGTTGGTGTGTAAGACTGCTTCAGTCACACTAAACTTCAGGATTTTATTTAACGATCTTTAAAATCATTATTAGCCCATGTTGGACTTAGTCTGAAATGGCGGCGAATGGATTTGGTCTCGGTTTTTGTGTCCATGCATGCGTGCGTATGTGCGTCCACAATCATATCTCGGACATGTATGGACCGATTTTATTCGTACTTGGCACAAAGACAACACATGATGGAATACTTATGCATGTCATTTTCTTTTTTTTGACATCATATCCAAGATGGCCCACTGGTGGCCATTATTTTGTTAAAAAACAAAAGCCAGTGTTGAACACATCCTCAACCATTTCTCGGACATGCATTTACCGATCTTGTTCAAACTTCGTCCACAGATAACGAATGATGGCTTGCATAGGAATGTCATTTTTTAGCTCGCCTGTTCGAAGAACAGAGAGCTATAGCGATACCCCCGGCATGAGCGTCAGCATCAGAGTGAGCGTGAAAATGTTAAAGTTTTTGGTGCAAGTTATTTTTTCCTTTCTAATGTTTTTATCTACCTCACTTTTTTATACGCCTGATATGTATATATATATATATATATATATATATATATATATATATATATATATATATATATATATATATATATATATATATATATATATATATATATATATATATATATATATATATATATATATATATATATATATATATATATATATATATATATATATATATATATATATATATATATATATATATATATATATATATATATATATATATATATATATATATATATATATATATATATATATATATATATATATATATATACACATATACATATATCGGGGCGTATTATGTGATTCCGTCCGTTCCTGTCCCCACTCTAACTCCCAAAGTTTTCAACTTTCACGTTTCATATTTGGTACATAGGTACAGACTGTGGAGACGGTGTGTCGCGACATACATTCGTCATCTAAAGTGGTTGCCATGGCAAACAGGATGCTGTTTTCCATCCGTTCCTGTCCGCACTCTAACTCCCAAAGTTTTCAACTTTCACATTTCATATTTGGTACATAGGTACAGACTGTGGAGACGGTGTGTCGTGACATACGTTCGTCATCTAAAGTGGTTGCCATGGCAACCACGATGCTGTTTTCCATGTAGTTGCACAATTCTGTATATACCTTCTTGTTGGGGTGTATATTGTGCTCACTTGCGCTCTTGTTACTGATTACAATATACAAATACATATTGTTGCGGATTCACGCCCGCCGGCGTGCGGACGGCCACGTAACTCGAATCGCGGCACGTCGCCCACCGGACGGACAATCCAGTCGTGACCCTCTCGGACTAACGCCGGGAACCAGTCACGGGTGGACCTTTCGGTCTCACCGCGATCGAGCCAATCAGCCCCCGCGTGGGATAGGGTTGCTCGCCAAATTCGACCTACCTAAGTACCCACGCGGAGGGTAGACCGGGCGATCGCACCTCGCCGCAGGTCGACTTCGGACACGGGCCACTTAAGCGACCCGTTCCGTACTATCAGAATAACCGAGCGGTGTTATCGTCGACCTCGACGGTTCGATTAATTATCGGGCGTATTCAGCCCACTACCAACCCTTTACGTGAAGCAAGATGAGGATTCAATGGAGGAAAAGACGAAGCGAAGCGGGAGAACAGTTCAACAATAAAGCACATTTATTCGCGACGAACGGAAAGCACACAAATACAATTCCACCAAATGCACACAAAAAAAAGAAAACACAATTCCATTTACACAAAAAGCAAATATAAAAGTGAAAACACAGTGCAGAGCTAATACCGACTACCGAGCACACGGCAACACTTATACAATTCTACTTCACAGACGGCGCCGACAACACATACCCAAAACCAAGGAAAAGAAATCCCTCAAGAATGAGGCGGGCCTGAGGCCGAGACCGGGTCGCGCCTACCCGTCTGGTGATGAGACGCGGAGCGGCGATGGCGCCTCACTCCGCGGGCCTCGCGGACAGTGCCTGGCAGGGGGTGGGAAAAGGGGCCCCCTTGGTCGCACTATCTCAGCGCGGGGGGGAAACAGGAGGGGGTTGTTGATGCTCGGGGTATAGAGGATCTTTATTACCCCTGGTGTGCGTCTCCACCTCGGCCAGGACGCGCTGCCGGCCTCCCTCGGGCGTGCAGCTCCTGGCACCGACGCGAGCACCCCCTCGTCCGACTCTCTTCAGCTTCTCCAGCTACTGCAGGCTTCGGGCTCCAGACTTCCACACTCTCGTCCCCTCCGTTCCGACTCCTTCTCGATCTCTTGACTGACGAACACCGTCCTTTTTATCCCCCCGTAGCTTCGCCTTTGACCCCCTCCCTTTGACCTTTCACCTCGCTCCCCATTGGCCCGAGAAAAAGTGGGCGTGAAGGCTTTTTGATCCACAAATTTGCATATATCGATCGTTCTGGAGGCGGGGCCAAATCGCCCCTCGCTCACCGATTGGACGGCAAAAAGTGGGCGTGTGTCGTTTTTGATCCGTTTTTGAAGCACAAAATCCGTGATTTTGTACACGCTGTTCGACGCGCGCTCTGCACGAATCCAACACCGGTACCCACAGCGGGGCAAGAACGGTGGCGATGCTACGGTTGCGAGGTGTGACGGGAAGGTCGTGGCGGTTGTGGTGAAGCGGCGTTGTGGTTGGTGGTTGATGTTGTGGTTGTGGTGGTAATCATGGCGGTTGGTCCAAAATAAAGATAGTAAAAGAAAAACGGCTATCCTGAAGAGTCGCAGCTCGCATAAATGACATGTATTCCCACTAGACAACGGGTTTGGGCCTAACTACACATGTACTTACCGAGATACCTCACCTAAGGGGCCTGAATGGTGGTTTGCGAATTTGGTAACCACAGCAATATATTGCTTAAAAATTATTTGGATCAGACTTCACTGCACTGCTTTATAAAAAAATATTAATTATTGCACTCGTCTTTTAAAAACGATAAATGTATAAACAGGCGAGCATTGGGTGGCTTTGACACCAACTCTGATTAGCTTGCCTGTTCGAAGAACAGAGAGCGATAACAATACCCCAGCGTGAGCGTGAGCGTGAAAATGTTAAAGTTTTTGGTGCAAGTTATTTTTTCCTTTCTAATGTTTTTATCTACCACACTATTTTTTTATATGCCTGATATATATATATATATATATATATATATATATATATATATATATATATATATATATATATATATATATATATATATGTACATATATATATATATATATATATATATATATATGTATAAATATATGGGCGTATTATGTGATACCAGTTGTCTGTCTGTCTGTCTGTCTGTCTGTCCATCCGTCCGTTCCTGTCCGCACTCTAACTCCCAAAGTTTTCAACTTTCACGTTTCATATTTGGTACATAGGTACAGATTGTGGAGACGGTGTGTTGTGTGGGGGAAAAATTTATATTAATGTATTTTAAATTGTAACAAATGGAGTTTCAGAAATGTAACTTTTAAGATGCAAGTTGAATTGGCTGTCATGTCTGGCCAAAAGACTTTGGCCCTAAATGATAAGAAATGTGTTGTTCTGGAGTAGAGTGACCGAGCTGATAAATGAACCTTTGCTTAGAAATGTACAAAGTGGCTTTTCGTCTAAAGGACACGTCTACAGTCTGGGTGAATATCCCCCAAACTCTCTCTCATGAAAGTATAAAATGCTTTGAAATGTAAAATTGTTTTTAGTGCAAGCACGTGAGGAAGTATAGTATCTCAGTGGCTTGTCCTCCTTGGAACTGACCAAGTACCAAGTTAGAATAAAACTCTTTGATGTATTGTGGAAGTGAATTGAATCGGGTTGGTCTAACTGTTAACTAAAGTAAGAATAAATGAAATAGAACCAAATAATATTGCAATCAATGGGGATTATTAAGTTCATTGTACAAGGGTGAGAAGTGTATGGTGTATAATTAGAAAATAAATCGTTTCACAAGGAATGACTTGTGTGGACATCAGTTTTATCAGTGTCGATAGGGTTTTTGTAGGATTTTATAATCAAATCGGACAAACGTTAAACTCTGTCTGAAGTCAAATAGGATTCCACAATCGGCCAGTTAGAATCCTTCAGGAGGACAACGATCACAACAAGGTGGGTTTAAAAAAATCCACGTCAGTTGCGACATACTTTTGTCATCTAAAGTGGTTGCCATGGCAACCAGGATGCTGTTTTCCATGTAGTAGCACAATTCTGTATATACCTTCTTGTTTGGGCGTATATTATGCTCACTTGTGCTCTTGTTACTGATTACAATATACAAATACATATATTGCTTTAAAATTATTTGGATCAGACTTCACTGCAATGCTTCATAAAAAATATTAATTATTAGACGAGTCTTTTAAAAACGATAAATGTATAAATAAATAGGCGAGCATTGGGTGGCTTTGACACCAACTCTGTTTTTTTTCAAGATCACATACAATGTGGCTGACTGGCGATCATTTATTTGTTTAAATAACAAAAAACCTGATGTTGAACATGTCCTCAACCATTTCTCGGACATGCATTTACCGATGTTGTTTAAACTTGGCAAACGGATCAAGAATGATGGCTTACAAATGCGTCATGTTTTTTTCGAGATCAGATCCAAGATGGCTGATTGGTGGCCATTTTGTTACTTAAACGTGTCCCCAACCATTTCTCAAATGCATGGTCTGATTTTGTTCAGATTTGCCACAGTCACAGCAAACAATGACGTACACTTGCCCCTCACTTTTTTTAGTGATCTGATTAAAGGTGGCCAACTGGTGGTCTGGCGGACATTTTAGTTGTAAAAAGCCAGATGTTGAACACGTCCTCCACCATTTCTCGGACATGCATTTACCGATCTTGTTCTAACTTGGCCCACATATAAGGAATGATGGCTTACAAAAGCACATCATTTATTTATCTAGATGACATCCAAAATGGCCGACTAGTAGACTGCAGCCATTTTAGTTGTACATAAATAGGGGCAGAGGAGCTCCTTGTGAGTCAATGGCCATCCATATTTCATGTCCAACTGTGTCTGGACGTCCTTCTGCAGTTGGGTTACTTCTTTTTTTTATTAAGATGTTGGTGGCAGGATTTGCACTCTGGCCACCGTAAAACCCTTCATTCCGCAAATCATACGAAAAGCACAAAAAAATCTGAAAATCCCATCCTTGGGAGTACCTCTTGTGCAGCTGCCCTTCGCAGGGCAGCTAACCGGATGAAGGGATTGGGGCGAAGCCTTCGGGACCCCCAATCTTTGATGATATGAGGGAAACCAAGGGCTACCCTTCCCATGACAGATTGCGGTCGTGTGTCGGGTTGGTGTTGAGGTATCGTCCACCAGACAGTGGACTCCATGGGTTAACCTGAGGTGTACCTTTCTGGTAGGAGCCTGGAATGTCCTATCCCTAGGAGAGGATGATTACTTGCCTCTGTTATCATCTGAGCTTTTGCGTTTAGACATCGGTATTGCAGCACTCTCTGAGGTTCGGAGACCGGATGGCGGCAAGATCATGGCAAGAGATTATACCTATTATTGGTCTGTTCACTCTGATGGTTACCATGCACAAGGAGTTGCTGTCGTTGTGTTCAACAAGCTGACTCCAATGATGATTGAGATAACCGATTATCTCGATTGAGATAACGAGCATATTATGAGACTAAGGATTTGTCACTCCTTGGGTGTCATTTCCCTGGTCTCTGCATATTCTCTGACTGAGGTGAGTGATCTCACCGTGAAGGACGCATTCTATGCCACCCTCTAGTCTGTGGTTGATCAGTGCCCCCAGGTGAGATACTCTTCTAGTCTTGGAGGATTTCAATGCATTGACTGGAACTGATAGGGATGGTTGTGAGACATGTGTTGGTCCCCATGGGTCTGGAACTGTGAACCAGAATAGCACTAAGTTCCTTGACTTTGCAAGAAGTCATGGACTTATGGTGGCTGGTTCATGGTTTCAGTGCCCACAGGCTCATCGCTGGACTTGGTATTCCAACGCTGGCATGTGGCAAAGGAGATTGACCATGTGCTCATTGATGGGCGCAGGGATGATCCAGAACTGCAGGGTCGACCAGAGTGCTCAGTTCCTCAATACTGACCACAGGCTTGTGGTAGCAACACTGAAGTTGCAGCTTAAATCCAGGAGAATGGTACCATCCCAGCCTAGGCTGGATGTTGGCAAGCTCAAGGATGCGAGGGTAGCTGAGGAGTTTGCGAACAGGCTGAGTGGACATTTGGGGGGGTCTGTGTGCTTTGGGGGATCGTGAAGCGTAGTGGAGTGCCTTCCAGACCACCGTCCTTGATGTTGTCGGTGGATGTCTTGGAACTCACCAAAGGGCGAAGAAGAATTTTGTCTCTCAGGGATACCATTGACCAGAGTCGCAGAGCCAGGCTGAATGGCAGAGCTGAGCTGTTCAGGGAGCTGACATGTAAATCTGTCCGCCCACTAATGGTGGACACAGAGGCCTGTGTGTGGGGAATCTGTGAGGGGGTAGAGCATCACCTGTGGTCAGGCGATTCTCACCCTGTTTACAGGGGAATACATGCATTGCATTCCTTCAAGCCCATCCCTCAGTGTACTGCAGTTAGAACAGAGGGTGGTTGGCTCTTGACAGAGGAGTCCGAAGCGAAGACCTGCTGGGCCGGTTATTTTGAGCGGCTGTACCAGGCTGATCCACCAGCAGTCGAGCTTGATGTCGGGTTGTTACAATCCCTATTGCTGACCTTCCAATCAACTGTGGTCCACCTTCATTTGTGGAAACACAGACTGTGCTGAACCGGTTGAAATGGGGTAAAGCTCCTGAGATCTGTGGCATCCATGCGGAACTTCTCAAAGCTGGTGGAAATGCTGGTCTCATGTTATTGCATGCAGTTCTTTGCTCTGCCTGGAACACAGGCATCATCCCAACTGACTGGAAGTGGGGCCTTATTGTCCCTCTCTGGAAAAGGAAGGGTGATCGCCAAGACTGCAACAACTACCGAGGGGTGATGCTGCTCTCAGTGCCGGGCAAGGTCTTTGCTCGGATAATTTTTGATAGGGTTTGTCACCATCTGTTTGACCACCAGTGTCCAGAACAGTTAGGTTTTAAACCAAAGAGGTCAATACTTGACCGTATCCTTGCTCTTCGGGTCCTCACCGAACACAGACGAAAATTTTGGCATGGGCTGCTTGCAGCTTATGTTAGTCTCTGTAAAGCATTTGATTCAGTGAATTGGGATGCCCTCTGGAGGATTCGTGGCCTTCGTGGGGTGCCACCAAAACTCATCAATCTGATGTCCAAACTATACTCTGGTACTGAGAGTGCTGTGTGATGTGGTGATACCATCTCTGACTTATTTCCAGTTGTTACTGGAGTTCTTCAGATGTTCTGCACGTTTGCCACAGATCCCAGGAGCTTTATCCCCATTTTATCCGGTTCACCGCAGCCTATTTGAGTTTGAGTAACCTCTTCAAGTAGTTTGTTTCGGAAGTAGATGGGAGGGGTTGCCAGATCGTCCTTTTTGGAGTGACAGGGTCCTTGCCAGATGTCCCTTTCGGCGAATTACCCTTGAGTTTAATATTTCTGTCAAAAAGGAGATTACGTAAGATTTCCGTTTTTTTTGTACAAGGCTCTTGGCTTCTGAAAGAGCTAAGTGCTGAATGGCAGTTGTAAACTACCAAAGGGTATGGGAGGGATGGTGTTTTCACAAGGAGGAGGAGAGGAATATCACAAAAAAGTAGAAAAGGCTCAAAGAGGAACAAAATGGGAAAGAATTAGCATGTGTAGAGATCATGGAAGTGCATGAGGTAGTGCTGGACAGTGCAAATTAAAGACCTGCCATTGTTGGTGTGCTAAAGGAGTGCTGCTGGGAGAATGATATTTTTTGGCAAATGTGTGATATTGTGGACCGCCAGAGTAACTGACGCTGTGAAAGCCTGTTGCACATTGTAAAGCTCAGGGAGTTGTCCATGGGAAAACATAGGGTTTTCAGGTGAAGGCCAACTCTTTGTCGTGTTTTGCCTTGGGTCTTGTTGATTTTTCTGGACAAATGCTCATCGAAATCGGTGATGACGTTGCTGAAATGGTATTATTGCAGTTTTTGGAAACTGCAAAGCAATTATGTCACCACAATAAATGACTTGTTAAAATAAACTTACTGAAAAGGCACTCAGCAAAAAAACATACAATATGAATTTTGCTGTTTTTTGTCATCAGAACATTTATCAATGGTCAGCGCAAAGAGTTATAGTAAATAATTTGTTTGCACGTGCGTCAGGGATGCTGACAGAGCAGGATTACTTGATTTTTTTTTTTTAAAGAAGACAAAGTTGGGTGCCCATTCATAAATATGCAAAGTCATAAATACATGTACATTGTACATGTATGAAAAATAGTTGTGCAGCATTTACTATGTGATGGATTCACGTTCGGACTTATCTTTTCCACCTGATGTGTGCGTCATTTTCATCATGGTACTTGCTCAACTCGCTGAAAGCGGTCGTATTTAATGTTTTTTATATAAATTTCATCAAGAATCGCAAGTTTTTATTTTGATGATGACCTTTGTCATGTGAAAAATATTTTGCACATCAAATTTGGGGCAAAAGCGCATGCGCAGTCAAAGCTCTCTGAAAAGATGGTTTGGTGCAGGAGCTGGCAATCAATTTAGTATTATAGATTTTAGAGAATAAACCACTTTAGTCGAATTTACACCTGGTCCAAGGGCTAAAACCTCAAATCCCCAATTCCTTTCAGCCACAATAGATCAAAAATAGCTTGTTTGTTGATGCTTTGGGTACTACATTTAAATGATGATGGGTGAGTACCTCTTGTGGACAGAGGTTACTCGACTTCAATATGATGGAATTTTCAGTGATCCTGCAGTTGCAACATCATAATAGAACTGCTCTTTTAGCATCACTTGCCTCATGGAACAAAGATATTAATTGGGACAATGAGGAAGCGATTTGGAATGAAAGCAGGGCACCGACAGACTGTAGCCTAGTTTTTAGGGAGATTAATTAAAAAGTGACATAAAAACACAGTTCCAATAAGGTGCTGCATCTGCACAATGGACATACATTCCAACCAATATTAATTTGTTTTTGTTTCACATTTGACAGAAAATAACTATTTGAATACATCAACTTCTACAACGATCATTTTTCAAATTCAGAGTTCAATACTCAGCAGAAAACTGCTTAACATCTTAACAGATTGGCATTTATGATCTTGATTTTTTTTTTAAGGGGTCATCACTCCAATTGTCTTTTTAGTTATACTTCATGAAAGAGCTGAGTGAGGACAAAGAGTCTCTATACTGTATTTAATCAATGGCTGGCAGGATAGGCTGGAGATATGTGCACTCACTTTTGAGCTCTCTCGCCTGTGTTTGAATATTGTCCCGCTATAAACTGTCATCCTGGTGTTTTGCAGGCAGCGCGAGGCATCAGTCCCTTGGCTGTATGTTAAACTGGGAGTCCTTTCTGCCAGCATATACATTTTTTGGATGCTAAATATCCCACAGTTTCCTTTGTGAAGAGTAGGCGAGCCATCACCGGCCCTGAACAAATTACAAATTATTGCCCTGAATCCATCCATCCATTGGGACCATACTCTGTGCAGAGCCTAGTTTTTAGGGAGATTAATTAAAAAGTTGGTGCTGCCTAAGCAGTCTCCTGGGCTATTGGGCACAATCCTAGACAGGTCACCACTCCTATGCAGGATACTAGCAAGCTGGCACTCATTTTACCAACCTCAGAAGGATGACAGGCTGAGTCAACCCCACCTGGTATCCATTTAACATCCAAGCGGGATTTGAACTCAGGATCCTAGGATCCCAAGCTCACCACTCTTGCCTTTAAGCCAATACCAGGAATATTGCCTTGAATGACAGCTAGGAAAGCCACCCAGTTTAACCCATGCCAACAAACTGCTTCAGCAGAACCAACACTCTGGAAAGATTAAAATAGACATCATCATCATCATCATCATCATCATCATATCAAAAAATGAAGTTGTGAAACAGGTAAATTTGAAATAAGTAAACAAAGGCTATTGAGTAGTAAAGGTTACCAAGAGACATGAGGGTTGCCACAGCCATAAGAGGAAAACAAATTATGTGTGATGAGTAGACAGCCAGGGCTTAGGGAAACAGACAATGAACAGGTTGATGGATGACCAAGTGTAACCCAGTGGGACTTGAGTTGGCAGGTAACGGAGAGAGGACCGATGGTGAAACACCACATAGTAATACCACCACAAGAAAAAGGAATAATATTGTTTGAAGACCTGGCATGCAGTACAATCAACCAAACAATTTGCCAATACAGTAATTTAGGGCAAGAGGCTGGCAAGATAGAAATGTGTATTTGATGAAAATATAGCACACATCTTTATGGTGCCATGAAGTTAATTATATATATATATATATATATATATATATATATATATATAAATGTCTCAAGGACTAAATAATTAAAATAGATTTGTGTACGACCACAAAACAACTTTGAGAAAATGAGAAAGGAGGGTATTGCAAGGTGTGACGATCACATGCATTTTTTTTTATGGTACTGTAGACATTTTAAGAAAGCTGACTGAGAATAATGCAAAGAGGTCAGGCTTTACACCAAAGAGGTCAACGATTGACCGTATACTTGCTCTTCGGGTCCTCACCGAATGCAGACGAGCGTTTCGGCAGGGGCTGCTTGCAGCCTATGTTGATCTCTGTAAAGCATTCGATTCAGTGAATCGGGATGCACTCTGGAGGATTCTTGGTCTTCGTGGGGTGCCACCAAAACTGATCTGATGTCTGAACTCTACTGTGGTACTGAGAGTGCTGGGAGATGTGGTGGTACCATCTCTGACTTATTTCCAGTTGTTACTGGAGTTCGTCAGGGGCGTGTACTGGCCCCCACACTTTACGGCACTTGTATGGACTGGATTCTAGGGAGGATGTCGGAGAGATCAAGCTGCGGTGCATCGTTTGGGAATGTCAAGATATCTTACCTTCATTTCGCAGATGATGCATTCATCTTTGCGGAGACTTTAGATATCCTGTTGGGGGCCCTGGAGGTGCTGAATGAGGAGGAGGAGCTGTTGGGATTACAGGTTTCCTGGGTTAAAACTAAGATCCAGGCTTTCAGTGACATCTTGGATGCCACTGTCCTGTCTGTGCCTGTTTATGGTGAGGATGTTGAGGTCGTGGAGAGATTCACTTACCTTGGCAGTGATATTCATGTCTCTGCCGGCTGTGAGTCAGAGGTCAATAGACGTCTGGGTCGGGCCTTGGGAGTCATGAATTCACTGGATAATGGGGTGGGCCGCTGCCTGTACCTGTGCGGGAGGACAAAAGTCCGAGTCTTCAGTTCCTTGGTGCTTCCAGTCTTGCTCTATGGATGCGAGACTTGGACTCTGACCAAGGATCTGAGATGGAGACTTAATTCCTTTGGTACCAGGTCTCTTCGGAGAATCCTTGGCTATCACTGGTCAGACTTTGTGTCCAACGAGCGGTTGCTGAGAGAGACTCAAATGAGATTTGTTACCTGCATAGTCTGTGAGCGTCAGCTGCAGCTGTATGGACATGCGGCTCGTTTTCCTGACGCTGATCCTGCTCACCAGATTCTCTCAGCGAGGGAGTCTCGTGAGAAGAGGAAGCCAATGGGCCGACCACGTGCCTCGTGGTTGTAGCAGGTTGATCGGCATCTCAAGGAGATGGGGATGGGCCAGGTATCTGCCTGGGGTTGGCCAGACGGAGGCCCCTGGAGTACCGGCGGAAAGTGGACGCAGTGATGTGCTGCTCTCGCGCATGCTCCCATACCTGACCTGACCTGACCTGACCTGACTGAGAATATTAAAAACAGCCTTGCTCCAATGGTCCAGAGACCCATTTAAAATTCATAATACTGTTTGATTAAGGTGAAAAGATGCAAATATACTTGCAAGTATTTCATGCAGAAGTTTAGAATTCCTGCCTTTGTGCACAAACTGAGTTTAGCTGTATTAAAAACTCATAAAATAAATGTTTGCATTATCTGTATATATAATAGGCTAATGCTGTGCATCTGTCTGTCTGTCTGTCCCACCCTGAAACATGGAAATGCTCCTCAGAGAAAAAAAATGATCAAGTAAAAGTTGCTTCAACTTAATCAAAACCTCCAGGAAAATTATAATTTTTTTCAATCAGACAAAAAAAATTGAACCTGGGTTGTGTATAGGCAACAGGGTGGCATGCCATCAGGTTGGTCTGCCTCGATCTAAGGCACCAATTTTAACCGAGGAACAGTACTTTCATTGTGTAAAATCAACTAATGTACTGATATGAACCGAGGAATGGTACTTCCATTGTATAAAATCAACTTTGATACCAATTTGAACTGAGGATGTGCTGCGATATCTTTGCTGATAAGAACTATGATGATTTTGGAATTTGACACAATTCTGTTATATACATACAAGTCAGTTTATGTCTGTACCACAAGCACCACCCATTTGAAAAGCCACACACCTTCACCCCTCTTCCTCACTATGACGAGCACTGCCCATTAGCCAGGCCACCAATTTCCCTCCAGAGACCCAGAAATCACAACCATTTCTTTTCACACTGCATAGCTCTGAGGCTTCATCGACCTCCAGTGTATATTTGAAGACTGAACAACACGTCTTCAATCTGTAACAATAAATGTGTGTGCGTGCGTTCGTGCGTGCATGTGTGCGTGCACGCGCACGTGTGTGTGTTCGTCAAAACTCCAAAAACATGAAACCTCGTGGCCCCAAACTTTGCATGCATACTAAGGAAATTAAAAGGGAGTGCATGAATGAAAACTGGGTGTGTGAGTAAATTTATACATGATAATTCCATAATGGTACACTTTAAGTCATTCTGAGTGAATTGTTCCCTCACTTTGAATACTTTTGCCATGCAATGTCATTCAGTGCACGCAGTTTGCGTGCTCTACCATCCTGAGCGAGCGGTTCACATGCTCCACCATCCTGAGTGACCATTTCGCGTGCTCCATTGTCCTGAGCGAGTGATTCGTGTGCTCCGCCATCCTGAGCAAGTGGTTCGTGCACCGCCATCCTGAGTGAGCGGTCCATGCTCTGCCATCCTGAGTGAGCGGTCCATGCTCTGCCATCCTGAGTGAGCGGTCCATGCTCTGCCATCCTGAGTGAGCGGTCCGTGCTCTGCCATCCTGAGTGAGCGGTCCGTGCTCTGCCATCCTGAGTGAGCGGTCCGTGCTCTGCCATCCTGAGTGAGCGGTCCGTGCTCTGCCATCCTGAGTGAGCGGTCCGTGCTCTGCCATCCTGAGCGAGCGGTCCGTGCTCTGCCATCCTGAGCGAGCGGTCCGTGCTCTGCCATCCTGAGCGAGCGGTCCGTGCTCTGCCATCCTGAGCGAGCGGTCCGTGCTCTGCCATCCTGAGCGAGCGGTCCGTGCTCTGCCATCCTGAGCGAGCGGTCCGTGCTCTGCCATCCTGAGCGAGCGGTCCGTGCTCTGCCATCCTGAGCGAGCGGTCCGTGCTCTGCCATCCTGAGCGAGCGGTCCGTGCTCTGCCATCCTGAGCGAGCGGTCCGTGCTCCGCCATCCTGAGCGAGCGGTCCGTGCTCCGCCATCCTGAGCGAGCGGTCCGTGCTCCGCCATCCTCAGCGAGCGGTTCGTGCTCCGCCATCCTGAGCGAGCGGTTCGTGCTCCGCCATCCTGAGCGAGCGGTCCGTGCTCCGCCATCCTGAGCGAGCGGTCCGTGCTCCGCCATCCTGAGCGAGCGGTCCGTGCTCTGCCATCCTGAGCGAGCGGTCCGTGCTCTGCCATCCTGAGCGAGCGGTCCGTGCTCTGCCATCCTGAGCGAGCGGTCCGTGCTCTGCCATCCTGAGCGAGCGGTCCGTGCTCTGCCATCCTGAGCGAGCGGTCCGTGCTCTGCCATCCTGAGCGAGCGGTCCGTGCTCTGCCATCCTGAGCGAGCGGTCCGTGCTCTGCCATCCTGAGCGAGCGGTCCGTGCTCTGCCATCCTGAGCGAGCGGTCCGTGCTCTGCCATCCTGAGCGAGCGGTCCGTGCTCTGCCATCCTGAGTGAGCGGTCCGTGCTCTGCCATCCTGAGCGAGCGGTCCGTGCTCTGCCATCCTGAGCGAGCGGTCCGTGCTCTGCCATCCTGAGTGAGCGGTCCGTGCTCTGCCATCCTGAGTGAGCGGTCCGTGCTCTGCCATCCTGAGTGAGCGGTCCGTGCTCTGCCATCCTGAGTGAGCGGTCCGTGCTCTGCCATCCTGAGTGAGCGGTCCATGCTCTGCCATCCTGAGTGAGCGGTCCATGCTCTGCCATCCTGAGTGAGCGGTCCATGCTCTGCCATCCTGAGTGAGCGGTCCATGCTCTGCCATCCTGAGTGAGCGGTCCATGCTCTGCCATCCTGAGTGAGCGGTCCATGCTCCGCCATCCTGAGCGAGCGGTTCGTGCTCCACAATCCTCAG
>NC_140976.1:56287241-56304741 GCF_056783735.1 Eptatretus burgeri | reverse complement strand
ACCAGCCTGGGTGAGACAGGTAGACCACTCCCTCCCTGAGGATATGTGTGAGCCAGTTGAGTCTCATCATCTTCAAATGCTCTTAAAAGCGGCCTTCAAATGCTCTTCAAATTCTTTGACACCTGGTTACTAGGCTGAGTGCTCACCTGCATTCCTTCATCCTTTTCTTATCTTAAATCCGTGTCTGTTTTATCATGCCCTGACCTCCATTCTTTGCCATTTCATGCTTTCTCCCATTATCCAGCCCTGTCTTTCTCTACTCTCACCTCGTGGCAGCGTTCGTTTATTTGGAGGCCCCATGCAAAATACAATAGCGGTCTAGTGTAGCCTTGTCATCATCATACTAAAATACACAATCATCTGACTATCTGTCTATCTGTCTCCCTATCTCTGCATGTCTATGTCCAATGGATTCGGTCGTTACTTATCCGATATCAACTAAACATTCCAGGGAGACTAAGGGCCACAAGATAAAGGTTGATACTTGTTCTGCTACCCCCCCCCCCAACCCTCATCCTCCCTCCCCCACCCTAAGGTGGTTCTGAAGTTGGGGCAGACATACATTCTCTATGCAAATGTTTACCATGTAGCACCACTCCTGGTGTTGGTGCAAGAGGGTATTAGGGTATTGAGACAACAGCTCCTCATATTGGAATGCCAAATAAGCAATTTTTTGAATGACCTATGCTGATGATTTATCACGACATCACGGTATAAAACTAGAAGTGCACTCGGTAGAGCGCATACCTCTGCCCGGATCTTGGCCTTCACCATTTTCTTATTTTTATTGTAATTCCCTTAATATAGTTTATGCATAATAATTAGCTGTTTTGTTAAAACTTTTTCAATTTCTTAATGTTTCAAACATGCCATTGCCAAACTTTCGGGTTAGGGTTAGCGTAGTTAAGGTGAGGGTTACGATTAGTTATGTGCCGAAATAGCCTCCTTACAACCATGAAAAAAGTAGCGAAGTCACATCCATGGTTCAATCGGAGGGAATCGGGATGGGATGTAATGACGTAAGACGTGATACAATGTTCAAGTTTAAACTAATGAGAGCCACCCCATTCACATGTCATTTGAGAAAATAAAAACTGCTCCTGGCTTGCCATGTCCATGGGGGAAAAACTCCCTCCCTCGTAAAATAGACTACTGTTGGGAACACTTCACATAATGATAATTGCCTAATGTTGTAAATGAACACAGGAGTGTTGGCCACACCCCATCCAAATGATGTGGGTTAAGAAACGAATCCACATATAGGAATAAGTGAATAACATCCCAATTTCCCTTTAAGCACAGCATGTTTCTGATGACGAAAATATGAAAGCCTCCCTATAGATTGTTTACAAAATATTTGAACTGGGCCCAGATGAAGGGGACCCTACATGGGTATTGCCCTTGGCCCCATTCCCGCTCTCGGTGGCCTGCCTTCACCACCAAAGGTGGACAGAGGTTATGTTTTCAACCCTGTTTATCTGTCTGTTTGTGAGCAGGGTATCTCAAAATTGATGGTTGGATTCGGAGTAAACTTGATGAACAGGTCTGGTAGGTGACAAGGACCAATAATTACATTTTGGTGAAGATCTGGATACTGAATTTTTTCAGTTATTCTTCACCATTGAGAGATAGGGCCAAAAATGATTTACAACACAATATCTCAAAAAGTTATGGAGGATTCAGACAAAGCTTGGTGGACAGGTTGGGTGTGTGAAAAGAACAAATTGATTCGATTTTAGTGAAGATCTGGATCCGGATATGAGAATTAAAAAAAATATTTTGTGATTCTTTACCATTGAGAGATAGGGCCAAAACGATATACAGTATAGCACAATATATCAAAATGTTTTAGACAGATTCAGATGAAACTTCGTGGGTGAGTTGATTAGGTGATGAGGACAGGCATATTTGATTTTGGTTGAGGTTGGATGCAGATCCAGCCTATCATTGGGAGACAAAACTTGACATGTTCAGCCTGACGGAGGTATGCGCTCCACCAAGTGCCGTTATATTCAAGAAGTAATACCTCGTGAAAAATGACAATACTTCTCATGTTATTTGTACATACATTTTATCCCTTTTTGTCGACCTTATCTTATGGCAACCTGGACCCTCCTATAACATCTGCGAGGTTGGAGTGTTTACCATCTCTTACAAGGAGCATCTCCTAATCCTTTCAGATTTTGGAGTCAGCAAGTCTGTAAATATCATTCCAACATAATGCATACCTTTACTCACTCTTCCACAAAACCTGACATCACGTGTTAAGGCCCGAGTATACTATGTAGCAATGTGCACCATGTGATACCATGCATCGACCACATTGATGAAAGGCATGCATATTCCATGGAATGCATGGCTTGATTAACTGTACTGGTAATTGACAGACATCCTAATGACTCCCTGTACTATTTTGTCACATCATGCAGGCTTGAACTTATGTGCTCATGAAGTAGCTTGCACACAAATCACATGTAGAAAAAGGGTATAATGAAATCAGTTTCATTTACCATGAATTGAACGAACATTTGTAGACATTTGACAAATACATATAGGATATGTCATTTGAACCTGAGTTCCCAGGATCAGCAGCCATCAATTCAGATGGGAACATCAAACAGGTCAGCCCATGTAACTCGGTTAGAGCCTTAGAGGGTTCTCTTCCCTTTTGATGTGATTGTCAATGGCCTGATAGATTGAAGACCAGGGTTGGTGTTGCCTGTAGTATTTCACTTCCTGATGACATTCCCCACAGTTGATTTGGGGATGATTATATATAGAGTGGGTGAAGTCATCCTTATGGAATCAATATTTTGTGGAATAACCCTGATTTTTCAATCACAGCTTTCATGCATCTTGGCATGCTCTCCACCAGTCTTGCACATAGCTGTTGGGTGACTTTATGCCACTCCTGGCGCAAAAATTCAAGCAGCTCGGCTTTGTTTGATAGCTTGTGACCATCCATCTTCCTCTTGATCACATTCCAGAGGTTTTCATTGGGGTTCAGGTCTGGAGATTGGGCTGGCCATGACAGGGTCTTGATCTGATGGTCTTCCATCCACACCTTGATTGACCTGGCTGTGTGGCATGGAGCATTGTCCTGCTGGAAAAAACCAATCCTCAGAGTTGGGGAACATTGTCAGAGCAGAAGGAAGCAAGTGTTCTTCCAGGACAACCTTGTACGTGGCTTGATTCATGAGTCCTTCACAAAGACAAATCTGCCCGATTCCAGCCTTGCTGAAGCACCCCCAGATCATCACCGATCCTCCACCAAATTTCACAGTGGGTGCGAGACACTGTGGCTTGTAGGCCTCTTCAGGTCTCCGTCTAACCATTAGATGACCAGGTGTTGGGCAAAGCTGAAAATTGGACTCATCAGAGAAGATGACCTTACTCCAGTCCTCAACGGTCCAATCGGAAGGATGACAGGCAGAGTCAACACCACCTGGTATTAATTCACCAACTGAGTGGGATTTGAACTCAGGATCCTCAGATCCCAAGCCCACTACCCGAACCATAAAGCCAACACCAGACATGCTCTGCATTTGCTGCTTAATTTACCAGGTTAATCAGATGAAAATTGCAGAATTTTCAGATGAAATTTAATGATTTTAGAAGTTTGACCTTTTGACATTTTGACCTCAAAAGTAGTTGTGTTCCCAATTCAGTGATGGACTTTGCAAATGCTGTTCAACCTTCAAGGCAATAGGATGTAAAGATGATTTCTCAGGTGAAAATAGATCTTAGAAGCTTGATCTTGTGCTGATATTTGACCTTTTCATCTCAAAAATAGTTGGTTTCCTAATCCAGTGACACAATATGCAAATCCAGTTCAAATGTCGTCAATCGGATGAAAAATGACGATTTTAGAAATTTGACCTCATGATGACCTTTGACCTTTGACCTCGAGATCAAGAGGCTTCTCAGCTGTGACTACCTCTACAAATTTGGTGGAGGCTACCTCTACTCACTCCAACCACTTTCACCATCTCTCTCCCACCCCTCTCAACGTCTCTCTCTCCCACCCCTCTCACCATCTCTCCCACCCCTCTCACCATCTCTCCCACCCCTCTCACCGTCTCTCCCACCCCTCCCACCGTCTCTCCCACCGTCTCTCCCACCCCTCCCACCGTCTCTCCAACCCCTCCCACCGTCTCTCCCACCCCTCTCACCGTCTCTCCCACCCCTCTCACCGTCTCTCCCACCCCTCTCACCGTCTCTCCCACCCCTCTCACCGTCTCTCCCACCCCTCTCACCGTCTCTCCCACCCCTCTCACCGTCTCTCCCACCCCTCTCACTGTCTCTCCCACCCCTCTCACTGTCTCTCCCACCCCTCTCACACAGCGCTCTCTCCGTCTCTCTCCCACCCCTCTCACCGTCTCTTTCCCACCCCTCTCACCATCTCTCCCACCCCTCTCAACTTCTCTCTCCCACCACTCTCTACATCTCTCTCCCACCCCTCTCACCCACCGCTCTCTTCATCTCTCTCCCATCCCTCTCAACTTCTCTCTCCCACCCCTCTCACCGTCTCTCTCCCACCGCTCTCACCGTCTCTCTCCCACCCCTCTCACCGTCTCTCTCCCACCCCTCTCACCGTCTCTCTCCCACCCCTCTCACCGTCTCTCTCCCACCCCTCTCACCGTCTCTCTCCCACCCCTCTCACCGTCTCTCTCCCACCCCTCTCACCGTCTCTCTCCCACCCCTCTCACCGTCTCTCTCCCACCCCTCTCACCGTCTCTCTCCCACCCCTCTCACCGTCTCTCTCCCACCCCTCTCACCGTCTCTCTCCCACCCCTCTCACCGTCTCTCTCCCACCCCTCTCACCGTCTCTCTCCCACCCCTCTCACCGTCTCTCTCCCACCCTCTCACCGTCTCTCTCCCACCCCTCTCACCGTCTCTCTCCCACCCCTCTCACCGTCTCTCTCCCACCCCTCTCACCGTCTCTCTCCCACCCCTCTCACCGTCTCTCTCCCACCCCTCTCACCGTCTCTCTCCCACCCCTCTCACCGTCTCTCTCCCACCCCTCTCACCGTCTCTCTCCCACCCCTCTCACCGTCTCTCTCCCACCCCTCTCACCGTCTCTCTCCCACCCCTCTCACCGTCTCTCTCCCACCCCTCTCACCGTCTCTCTCCCACCCCTCTCACCGTCTCTCTCCCACCCCTCTCACCGTCTCTCTCCCACCCCTCTCACCGTCTCTCTCCCACCCCTCTCACCGTCTCTCTCCCACCCCTCTCACCGCCTCTCTCCCACCCCTCTCACCGCCTCTCTCCCACCCCTCTCACCGCCTCTCTCCCACCCCTCTCACCGCCTCTCTCCCACCCCTCTCACCGCCTCTCTCCCACCCCTCTCACCGCCTCTCTCCCACCCCTCTCACCGCCTCTCTCCCACCCCTCTCACCGTCTCTCTCCCACCCCTCTCACCGCCTCTCTCCCACCCCTCTCACCGCCTCTCTCCCACCCCTCTCACCGCCTCTCTCCCACCCCTCTCACCGCCTCTCTCCCACCCCTCTCACCGCCTCTCTCCGACCCCTCTCACCGCCTCTCTCCCACCCCTCTCACCGCCTCTCTCCCACCCCTCTCACCGCCTCTCTCCCACCCCTCTCACCGCCTCTCTCCCACCCCTCTCACCGCCTCTCTCCCACCCCTCTCACCGCCTCTCTCCCACCCCTCTCACCGCCTCTCTCCCACCCCTCTCACCGCCTCTCTCCCACCCCTCTCACCGCCTCTCTCCCACCCCTCTCACCGCCTCTCTCCCACGCCTCTCACCGCCTCTCTCCCACCCCTCTCACCGCCTCTCTCCCACCCCTCTCACCGCCTCTCTCCCACCCCTCTCACCGCCTCTCTCCCACCCCTCTCACCGCCTCTCTCCCACCCCTCTCACCGCCTCTCTCCCACCCCTCTCACCGCCTCTCTCCCACCCCTCTCACCCCTCTCTCCCACCCCTCTCACCGCCTCTCTCCCACCCCTCTCACCGCCTCTCTCCCACCCCTCTCACCGCCTCTCTCCCACCCCTCTCACCGCCTCTCTCCCACCCCTCTCACCGCCTCTCTCCCACCCCTCTCACCGCCTCTCTCCCACCCCTCTCACCGCCTCTCTCCCACCCCTCTCACCGCCTCTCTCCCACCCCTCTCACCGCCTCTCTCCCACCCCTCTCACCGCCTCTCTCCCACCGCTCTCACCGCCTCTCTCCCACCCCCTCTCACCGCCTCTCTCCCACCCCTCTCACCGCCTCTCTCCCACCCCTCTCACCGCCTCTCTCCCACCCCTCTCACCGCCTCTCTCCCACCCCTCCCACCGTCTCTCCCACCCCTCCCACCCCTCCCACCGTCTCTCCAACCCCTCCCACCGTCTCTCCCACCCCTCTCACCGTCTCTCCCACCCCTCTCACCGTCTCTCCCACCCCTCTCACCGTCTCTCCCACCCCCTCTCACCGTCTCTCCCACCCCTCTCACCGTCTCTCCCACCCCTCTCACACAGCGCTCTCTCCGTCTCTCTCCCACCCCTCTCACCGTCTCTTTCCCACCCCTCTCACCATCTCTCCCACCCCTCTCAACTTCTCTCTCCCACCACTCTCTACATCTCTCTCCCACCCCTCTCACCCACCCCTCTCTCCATCTCTCTCCCATCCCTCTCAACTTCTCTCTCCCACCCCTCTCACCGTCTCTCTCCCACCGCTCTCACCGTCTCTCTCCCACCCCTCTCACCGTCTCTCTCCCACCCCTCTCACCGTCTCTCTCCCACCGCTCTCACCGTCTCTCTCCCACCCCTCTCACCGTCTCTCTCCCACCCCTCTCACCGTCTCTCTCCCGCCCCTCTCACCGTCTCTCTCCCACCCCTCTCACCGTCTCTCTCCCTCCCCTCTCACCGTCTCTCTCCCACCCCTCTCACCGTCTCTCTCCCACCCCTCTCACCGTCTCTCTCCCACCCCTCTCACCGTCTCTCTCCCACCCCTCTCACCGTCTCTCTCCCACCCCTCTCACCGTCTCTCTCCCACCCCTCTCACCGTCTCACTCCCACCCCTCTCACCGTCTCTCTCCCACCCCTCTCACCGTCTCTCTCCCACCCCTCTCACCGTCTCTCTCCCACCCCTCTCACCGTCTCTCTCCCACCCCTCTCACCGTCTCTCTCCCACCCCTCTCACCGTCTCTCTCCCACCCCTCTCACCGTCTCTCTCCCACCCCTCTCACCGTCTCTCTCCCACCCCTCTCACCGTCTCTCTCCCACCCCTCTCACCGTCTCTCTCCCACCCCTCTCACCGTCTCTCTCCCACCCCTCTCACCGTCTCTCTCCCACCCCTCTCACCGTCTCTCTCCCACCCCTCTCACCGCCTCTCTCCCACCCCTCTCACCGCCTCTCTCTCTCCCACCCCTCTCACCGCCTCTCTCCCACCCCTCTCACCGCCTCTCTCCCACCCCTCTCACCGCCTCTCTCCCACCCCTCTCACCGCCTCTCTCCCACCCCTCTCACCGCCTCTCTCTCCCACCCCTCTCACCGCCTCTCTCCCACCCCTCTCACCGCCTCTCTCCCACCCCTCTCACCGCCTCTCTCCCACCCCTCTCACCGCCTCTCTCCCACCCCTCTCACCGCCTCTCTCCCACCCCTCTCACCGCCTCTCTCCCACCCCTCTCACCGCCTCTCTCCCACCCCTCTCACCGCCTCTCTCCCACCCCTCTCACCGCCTCTCTCCCACGCCTCTCACCGCCTCTCTCCCACCCCTCTCACCGCCTCTCTCCCACCCCCTCTCACCGCCTCTCTCCCACCCCTCTCACCGCCTCTCTCCCACCCCTCTCACCGCCTCTCTCCCACCCCTCTCACCGCCTCTCTCCCACCCCTCTCACCGCCTCTCTCCCACCCCTCTCACCGCCTCTCTCCCACCCTCTCACCGCCTCTCTCCCACCCCTCTCACCGCCTCTCTCCCACCCCTCTCACCGCCTCTCTCCCACCCCTCTCACCGCCTCTCTCCCACCCCTCTCACCGCCTCTCTCCCACCCCTCTCACCGCCTCTCTCCCACCCCTCTCACCGCCTCTCTCCCACCCCTCTCACCGCCTCTCTCCCACCCCTCTCACCGCCTCTCTCCCACCCCTCTCACCGCCTCTCTCCCACCCCTCTCACCGCCTCTCTCCCACCCCTCTCACCGCCTCTCTCCCACCCCTCTCACCGCCTCTCTCCCACCCCTCTCACCGCCTCTCTCCCACCCCTCTCACCGCCTCTCTCCCACCCCTCTCACCGCCTCTCTCCCACCCCTCTCACCGCCTCTCTCCCACCCCTCTCACCGCCTCTCTCCCACCCCTCTCACCGCCTCTCTCCCACCCCTCTCACCGCCTCTCTCCCACCCCCTCTCACCGCCTCTCTCCCACCCCTCTCACCGCCTCTCTCCCACCCTCTCACCGCCTCTCTCCCACCCCTCTCACCGCCTCTCTCCACCCCTCTCACCGCCTCTCTCCCACCCCTCTCACCGCCTCTCTCCCACCCCTCTCACCGCCTCTCTCCCACCCTCTCACCGCCTCTCTCCCACCCCTCTCACCGCCTCTCTCCCACCCCTCTCACCGCCTCTCTCCCACCCCTCTCACCGCCTCTCTCCCACCCCTCTCACCGCCTCTCTCCCACCCCTCTCACCGCCTCTCTCCCACCCCCTCTCACCGCCTCTCTCCCACCCCTCTCACCGCCTCTCTCCCACCCCTCTCACCGCCTCTCTCCCACCCCTCTCACCGCCTCTCTCCCACCCCTCTCACCGCCTCTCTCCCACCCTCTCACCGCCTCTCTCCCACCCCTCTCACCGCCTCTCTCCCACCCCTCTCACCGCCTCTCTCCCACCCCTCTCACCGCCTCTCTCCCACCCCTCTCACCGCCTCTCTCCCACCCCTCTCACCGCCTCTCTCCCACCCCTCTCACCGCCTCTCTCCCACCCCTCTCACCGCCTCTCTCCCACCCCTCTCACCGCCTCTCTCCCACCCCTCTCACCGCCTCTCTCCCACCCCTCTCACCGCCTCTCTCCCACCCCTCTCACCGCCTCTCTCCCACCCCTCTCACCGCCTCTCTCCCACCCCTCTCACCGCCTCTCTCCCACCCCTCTCACCGCCTCTCTCCCACCCCTCTCACCGCCTCTCTCCCAGCCCTCTCACCGCCTCTCTCCCACTCCTCTCACCGCCTCTCTCCCACCCCTCTCACCGCCTTTCTCCCACCCCTCTCACCGCCTCTCTCCCACCCCTCTCACCGCCTCTCTCCCACCCCTCTCACCGCCTCTCTCCCACCCCTCTCACCGCCTCTCTCCCACCCCTCTCTCACACACCGCTCTCTCCCACCCCTCTCACACACCGCTCTCTCCCACCCCTCTCACACACCGCTCTCTCCCACCCCTCTCACACACCGCTCTCTCCCACCCCTCTCACACTCCGCTCTCTCCCACCCCTCTCACACTCCGCTCTCTCCCACCCCTCTCACACACCGCTCTCTCCCACCCCTCTCACCCTCTCTCCCCTCCCTCTCTCCATCTCTCCCATCCCTCTCACCATCTCTCCCCTCCCTCTCACCATCTCTCCCACCCCTCTCACCATCTGTCCCACCCCTCTCACCATCTCTCCCACCCCTCTCACCATCTCTCCCACCCCTCTCACCATCTCTCCCACCCCTCTCACCATCTCTCCCACCCCTCTCACCATCTCTCCCACCCCTCTCACCATCTCTCCCACCCTCTCTCACCATCTCTCCCACCCCTCTCACCATCTCTCCCCCCCCTCTCACCATCTCTCCCACCCCTCTCACCATCTCTCCCACCCCTCTCACCATCTCTCCCACCCCTCTCACCATCTCTCCCACCCCTCTCACCATCTCTCCCACCCCTCTCACCATCTCTCCCACCCCTCTCACCGTCTCTCTCCCACCCCTCTCACCGTCTCTCTCCACCCCTCTCACCGTCTCTCTCCCACCCCTCTCACCGTCTCTCTCCCACCCCTCTCACCGTCTCTCTCCCACCCCTCTCACCGTCTCTCTCCCACCCCTCTCACCGTCTCTCTCCCACCCCTCTCACCGTCTCTCTCCCACCCCTCTCACCGTCTCTCTCCCACCCCTCTCACCGTCTCTCTCCCACCCCTCTCACCGTCTCTCTCCCACCCCTCTCACCGTCTCTCTCCCACCCCTCTCACCGTCTCTCTCCCACCCCTCTCACCGTCTCTCTCCCACCCCTCTCACGCACCGCTCTCTCCCATCCCTCTCACCGTCTCTCTCCCACCCCTCTCACCATCTCTCCCACCCCTCTCACCATCTCTCCCACCCCCCTCACCATCTCTCCCACCCCTCTCACCATCTCTCCCACCCCTCTCACACACCGCTCTCTCCGTGTCTCTCCCACCCCTCTCAACTTATCTCTCCCACTCCTCTCACCGTCTCTCTCCCACCCCTCTCACCGTCTCTCTCCCACCCCTCTCACCATCTCTCGCACCCCTCTCACCATCTCTCCCACCCCTCTCACCATCTCTCCCGCCCCTCTCAACTTCTCTCTCCCACCCCTCTCAACTTATCTCTCCCACCCCTCTCAACGTCTCTCTCCCACCCCTCTCAACGTCTCTCTCCCACCCCTCTCAACTTCTCTCCCCCACGCCTCTCAGGGTCTCTCACCCACCGCTCTCTCCGATTCTCTCCCACGCCTCACAGTCCGTCTCCCACCCCTCTCAAAGTCTCTCCGCCACCCCTCGCAAAGTCTCACCGCCACTCCTCTCAACGTCTCTCTGCCACCCCTCTCAACGTCTCTCTGCCACCCCTCTCAACGTCTCTCTGCCACCCCTCACAACGTCTCTCTGCCACCCCTCTCAATGTCTCTCTGCCACCCCTCCAAATGTCTCTCTGCCACCCTGCTCAAAGTCTCCCTGCCACCCCTATCAACGTCTCTCTGCCACCCCTCTCAACGTCTCTCTGCCACCCCTCTCAACGTCTCTCTGCCACCCCTCTCAACGTCTCTCTGCCACCCCTCTCAACGTCTCTCTGCCACCCCTCTCAACGTCTCTCTGCCACCCCTCTCAACGTCTCTCTGCCACCCCTCTCAACGTCTCTCTGCCACCCCTCTCAACGTCTCTCTGCCACACCTCTCAACGTCTCTCTGCCACCCCTCTCAACGTCTCTCTGCCACCCCTCTCAACGTCTCTCTGCCACCCCTCTCAACGTCTCTCTGCCACCCCTCTCAACGTCTCTCTGCCACGCCTCTCAACGTCTCTCTGCCACCCCTCTCAACGTCTCTCTGCCACCCCTCTCAACGTCTCTCTGCCACCCCTCTCAACGTCTCTCTGCCACCCCTCTCAACGTCTCTCCGCCACCCCTCTCAACGTCTCTCCGCCACCCCTCTCAACGTCTCTCCGCCACCCCTCTCAACGTCTCTCAGCCACCCCTCTCAACGTCTCTCCGCCACCCCTCTCAACGTCTCTGCGCCACCCCTCTCAACGTCTCTCCGCCACCCCTCTCAACGTCTCTCCGCCACCCCTCTCAACGTCTCTCCGCCACCCCTCTCAACGTCTCTCCCCCACCCCTCTCACAGTCTCTCCGCCCCCCCTCTCAACGTCTCTCCGCCACCCCTCTCAACGTCTCTCCGCCACCCCTCTCAACGTCTCTCCGCCACCCCTCTCAACGTCTCTCGGCCACCCCTCTCAACGTCTCTCGGCCACCCGTCTCAACGTCTCTCGGCCACCCCTCTCAACGTCTCTCGGCCACCCCTCTCTCAACGTCTCTCCGCCACCCCTCTCAACGTCTCTCCGCCACCCCTCTCAACGTCTCTCCGCCACCCCTCTCAACGTCTCTCCGCCACCCCTCTCAACGTCTCTCCGCCACCCCTCTCAACGTCTCTCCGCCACCCCTCTCAACGTCTCTCCGCCACCCCTCTCAACGTCTCTCCGCCACCCCTCTCAACGGCGCTCCCCCACCCCTCTCAACGTCTGTCCGCCGCCCCTCTCACCGTCTCTCCGCCACCCCTCTCAACGTCTCCCCGCCACCCCTCTCAACGTCTCTCCGCCACCCCTCTCAACGTCTCTCCGCCACCCCTCTCAACGTCTCTCCGCCACCCCTCTCAACGTCTCTCCGCCACCCCTCTCAACGTCTCTCCGCCACCCCTCTCAACGTCTCTGCGCCACCCCTCTCAACGTCTCTCCGCCACCCCTCTCAACGTCTCTCCGCCACCCCTCTCAACGTATCCGCCACCCCTCTCAACGTCTCTGCCACCCCTCTCAACGTCTCTGCCACCCCTCTCAACGTCTCTCTGCCACCCCTCTCAACGTCTCTCTGCCACCCCTCTCAACGTCTCTCTGCCACCTTTCTCACCGTCTCTCTCACATCCCTCTCCCCATCTCTCTGCTACCCATTACCGTCTCTCTCCCACCCCTCACTGGGTGTCACATCTACATGCCTGCATCTCTCATACCCCAGCCCTCCTCTTCTCATCCCTCTCCCTCTGTTAAGGGGGTTGTTAAGAACTTACTCTCTCAAACCTGGAAGCACGAAGATGTATGTAGACCAGAAAGGAACGTAGTACAAATGGGTAGATGGGGTTTTGTAAAGGGACTCTCCATGGGGGGTGTGCATTCCTGCATGCTTTGTTGTGTGTGCCTTGCATGGGTTTCATGGGCAGGCAAACCAAACTTGCACCCGGTCCCTTGGTGCCATGGTGGAGGTTACGCAGCTGTCTCATGAACCATGTGCTTCAGCATGTGAGCGTGGACCACAAGGGGGTCAAAGGAACATGTAAGAGAGGCTTTGCAGGACAGACGGTTTAGTTTTGACTTTAAAATGGCATCCCCAGAGTGTAACATGTACAAATCCAATTCAGAGTGAGCCAACCAGAGGGGTGCAAAGGTCTCTGCATGTGTGAGCATGCATGCATGCAGGCCAGGTAGATAGGATGAGTTTGAATTGCACCTGCCCAGTTTTATATAGAACCTGGCAGTTCAAAAGAAAATGTTGCTGTTTGAGCACGTTTTATCACCCTTACCCCTCCCTTCATGGTGTCTCACCTTCCCCTCCCCTCACGCCACCTTCCCCTCCCCTCACGCCACCTTCCATTCCCCTCACGCTGCCTTCCCTTCCTCTCCCACCACATTCACTTCCCCTCACATCATGCTGCCTTCCCTCCCTCATGCTTACCTCCTCCCAAACCCATTTCCCTCTCCAACCCTATGGACAACTCCAAGTGGTCTCTGTGTGCTGTATTAACGTGCTGTTTTAATGTACCTCATTTTGTTCAATCCTGTACTATCCCTTCCCTCCACCACCCTACTTTTCTCGACAAGACCCACTACCAAACGCAAGTCAAGAACTCCTTCCCCCCTTTCGCCCTCAAGTCCCCCAACCAAACGCAAGTCCACAATCCCCTCCCCTCATGGTTACCTCCTCCCAAACCCCCTTCCCTTCTCCTTTCCTCTCCCACACTTCAACTCCCAGAGTGTATAGCAACGTTTCGTGAGGCATCTCTCTCCCCATCACCCCTTTCTTGTTCCTCCCCCTTTCCTCGCCCCCCCCTTCGTCACCCACTCCTAGCTATCCCTTTCCTCTATCCCCCCCTTCTTCCTCTCTCTCTCCCTCCTCTCTACCTCCCCCCATCCTCTCTCCCCTCCTTAATATTACCATGAGCGAAGTGACGGGTTTTATTTGCTAGTATGAAATAAATTTCAAACTCTTTTCCACATGGCGAGTCAATCACATGTATGAAGTTTCATATTGATCTGTTAAGTGGTTCTGGAGAGTGAGATTTTTTTTTGACGTTTTTATTTTCAATCCAATATGGCCACCAGACCATGTGACTGATGATGTCATACATTTAATTCTTCACTCACTTCCGGTCATAAATCAGATAGAAGTTTCAGATTTTTTTGGATAAGGATTTTGATTCAACCAATTATGGCTGGAATACCACTTAACTGATGAGGTCATCATTATCACCCTATATTCCACATGGGTAGTTGATGACATATGCCAAGTTTCAATTTTTTTTCATTGAGCGGTTTCGGAGAAAATGATGTCCAAATTTTTTCCTTTAATCCAATATGGCTGCCATACCATGTGACCGAAAATTACAGTTCTCAACGAAATATTATCCATGGGGAGGCCCTCCTATCTGTAAAGTTTTGCATATTGATCGGACAAGCAGTTGCAGAGAAAACCATTTTTAAAGCGGAAATATATAGTCACACACACACACACACACACACACACACACACACACACACACACACACACACACACACACACACACACACACACACACACACACACACACACACACACACACACACACACACACACACACACACACACACACATACACATACACATACACATACACATACACATACACATACACATACACATACACATACACATACACATACACATACACATACACATACACATACACATACACACACACTGCAATAGCCTCACATCCCCTTCGGGGTGACACTAATTTAAAAAATTATCGGATCCGGATCCAGATCCAGATCTTCACCACAATGAAATCAATTCATTCCCGTGAAACAACCAACCTGTCCACCAAGTTTTGTCCAAATCCGTCCATAACTTTTTGAGATATGCTGCTCACAGACAGACAGGCAGTCAAACAGACAAACGGGGGTGAAGACGTAACCTCCATCCAACTTCAGATGCAACAATGCTTTAGGAATAAAGAATACAAAAATTATGGATTCTAAAAATGAACCAGTAGGTTATGGATCATGAAGACTTCTTAGGATAGATTTAGTGATCAAATTAATAATAAATCCCATCCCTGAGGGATCTCTCAGTGCATGACAGCAACATGATAAATCATGCTACTAAGGAAAGTGAAATCCTAAAAAACCGAAGAAAATCAATAAGCAGCTAATGGTCTCACCGAAAAAATAATAATAATAAAATAAAATAAAACTCTTACTACTGGAAAAGGCTCATAATTAGCGATGGGGGCCTTCCCTCCAGAATAAACAGTGTCGCAAGAAATCATACATATTCATAGAGTAAAGTTGTCACTTTTAGAAAGTAAAGGAGATAAAGCTGTAGGAAACGATGCCGCATGTATCGGGAATTATGAGCTACACTGCTGAGGCCTAGAAATACTCTTTATGACCAACCGGATTTGGAATGGTGGGAGCTTGGTATACTTATTAAATATCCCCATGAGCAAAAGCCCCAGACAGAAAGGATTGACGTGCATTTCAGGCATATGGGCTAGGTCGGGGGGAACATTATGAACGAAAAACAATCGCAGCGGTCGCGGAACGGACTGTGAAGATTCCGAAATGCGGCAGACATGTTGGAGTGATGATTTTCGACTTTATGAGGCCCGTGATGCAGTACTAACTTTTTGTGGCAATCACGATTTGCAATGGCAACTGCCGTTGCTGGGCATTACAGATTATATTGAAGGAGAAGTGGCTGGTTGGTATTTTTCTTGATGACAGTGCAATTTTTTTCCTCCAGTTCTACAATTTAAAAGAAAGATTCCTAGTGTCAGGGCTGTTTCTCATCTTGCACTTTCACATTGTCACCTAATACGAGCAGGTTTTTGAAGACTCATCTCATACCTGCTGAGAGCGTAGATGCAGCATTGGTTCAGCACAAGGTAATAGGGTGTAAAGTTGATTATCCACCTTTCTTGCACAGCATAGTTGTCCCTTGAACAAGACGAATGCAGTGGACATAAAATTGACTGTAAACCCTTCCTCATTCATCAATTGAATCTACTTTTCTCTTTTTTTTTTTTTTGGTATTAATTAAATCCAAGACAATTAAATCCAAGTTCTGTTATCATTCCTGCAGTATTGTCATGAGCTATGGTCTCAGAACTATCTTAAAGATAGAATTGACTTTCCAGAAGGAATGATGTGCTGTTGTTCTGATAGTCCAAACGACCTTCCCGTTGTACACAATCTAGTAAACAACTTAACGGATCTAATGAATGGGGCAGTTGGCAATCATATACTGGCAGGATAGAGGTATGCACACTCGCCTTAAAGCTGTCCAGCCTGCGTTTGAATCCTGACTCAGCTATAAACTGTCATCCTGGTTTCACAGGCAGGGTGATTAATCAATGTGTGTGCCATCCCTTGGTTGGACATTAAACGGGGTGCCCTGTCTGTTGGCATCAGTTGGTGGACAAATCTGCCTGGTGTTGGCTTAACAGCTTAAAATTTTAGGGTCTTGGGTTTGAGCCCCTGTGGTTCTGTTAAATAACACCAGGTGTGTTGACTCAGCCTGTCATCCTTCTGAGGTTGGCAAAATGAGTACTAGCTGGTGGTTGTATGGCAGCTCAGTTGCCGTGGTTGCTATCATTTCTTGAAACGTGACTGTGTCACTGATGCAGTGCTCCTCTACCAGTACACACACTGGAACTGGTACTCATTTCGCTGACTTCGGAAGGATGACAGGCTGAGTCAACCCCCTGGTGTATTAATTCAGTGGCCGACGGGGCTTGAACTCAGGACCCATTCAGGACCCAAGGATCCCAAGCTGCCACCCTAGCGACTGAGCCAACACCAGGCTAGTACTAGCTTATTAGAAACAGGAGGCACGAACATCAGTAGCTCCCATGCTCCCAAAAATGATGCAACCAGCAGCCACAGGCTGCATACGAAATAACAAGAAAATTGGTGGACGTTAAATATCCCATGATTGACGATGGCCTTCACGTAGAGTCGGCGAACTATCACTGGCACCATGAACAATTTCCAAATCCTGCCATGATTTCCAAGTTGGAATGGCAACCCAACCAAGACTGTAGCCTCGTAACATGATGATGATGATCATGATGATGATGATGATGACAATCACATGCCCGCATCACGAATTGTAGCAAATCTACATACTTCCGGGTCAAACTATTTATTCTAAGCAAGGTTCGGTGCTGCAAGCGTGCCAAGTTGGGCATATCTATTCTTCACTGCCTCCATAATCTATCCATTGTAAAGATAATAATCCTTTCCTCAGACTTGTTTATCTCAACAGAAGAAGCAGAAGAAATATGGTTTTCTTCCAATACATTAAACAGCTCAAGATACTACCATGGTAGGAGGCAGAGCAAGTGTTAATTCTAGAGCACCGAACTCTAGAATACACAGGCTAGCTGCTGTGTAGAACACAAAACTGACATGGAGATGATAAAAGTATAAAATAATTAAATAACAAAGAAACAAACAGAGAATGTAAAATAATTTTGGAATGAGTTTTTCAGGGCCCATCCCTTTTATTATTGAACATATCTGCTGTGAGGCTGACAAATTTGGGGAAACTTGTGTGATGTTTCGATGCGACTGGCAGCCAGTATAACCTCGAGAAAAGGATGTAGTCTGCTTTGCCAGCAAGATGACAGAGGATCAAAGCTTTGGCTCAGATTTGATCTGGCCCATTGGGACATGCAAGGTCTTTGTGGTATCGGTCATTGGAAAGCAAAACCTAGAAGTGTTACCGAGTATTATATCAAGGTTCTGTCTAAGTCGATAATACTTCCACGTGTTCATGATGGTTTCAGACTGA
>NC_140976.1:56244741-56272241 GCF_056783735.1 Eptatretus burgeri | reverse complement strand
ATTTGCATTTCTGATTCTGTTGGCTGTATATGTGTGCTCTGTGTCTGTGTGAATAAAGTGCTTGTGTGAACTTGTTCCTCGTTTCGCTGTGTCCTTCCCTTTGTTGAATCTCCATCTTGCTTCACGTAACGGGTTCGTCGTGGGCTTAATACGCCCAATAATTAATCGGAACCGTCGAGGCCGACGATAACACCGCTCGGTTATCCCGATAGCACGGAACGGACCGCTGAAGCGGCCCGTGTCCGGAGTGGACCTGCGGCGAGGTGCGATCGCCCGGTTTACCATCCGCGTGGGTGCTTAGGTAGGTCGAGTTTGGCGAACAACCCTATCCCACGCGGGTGGGCCGATTGGCACGATCGTGGTGAGGCCGAAAGGCCCACCCGTGACTAGCTCCCGGCGTTAGTCCGAGAGGGTCACGACAGAATTGTCTGTCCAGTGGGCGACGTGCCGCGATTCGAGTCACGTGGCCGATCGCTCGCCGGCGGGCGCGAATTCGCAACAATATATATATATATATATATATATATATATATATATATATATATATATATATATATATATATATATATATATATATATATATATATATATATATATATATATATATATATATATATATATATATATATATATATATATATATATATATATATATATATATATATATATATATATATATATATATACACACACATATATATATATATATATATATATATATATATATATATATATATATATATATATATATATATATATATATATATATATATATATATATATATATATATATATATATATATATATATATATATATATATATATATATATATATATATATATATATATATATATATATATATATATATATATATATATATATATATATATATATATATATATATATATATATATATATATATATATATATATATATATATATACACACACATATATATATATATATATATATATATATATATATATATATATATATTTAAACAGAACATACAGTTTCAGGACATTGCTCGATGTCACTCTCCTCAGTAGAACCCATGCATCATCACTGTCTTGGGGCCTACTCCAGTACAGCTCCTCATGGGCGGCTCCAGCAGTGCAGCACACAGACCACCAAGCGACATCGGCCCACATGCTCATCATCAGATATCATTGACCAGATATAGATCCCCACAGACCTGCCTTTACATGTGAATGTAAAGTCCACATTACATGTGAATGCTTTTACCTCCAAATCCACAATGAGGCTATCTCTGCTGCCTCCTGTAATTACGTCACAGTATTCTTGACTTGTTTAGATGATCCTCCAATCATCTTGAGGTACTTCAGCATAGACTTTGCCACAAAACCCCGACAACCCACTTCCTCTGGAAGCACATCACACATCCACCCACGGTCATCACACACTTCTCTTACTTCTTCATCTCGACACAACTTTCTTTTATATGCCCATTCCATATTTCCTTCCCATGGTGCTGTCAACTCAATGATGATAACCCTTTTTACCACATCAGACCAAATAATTAAATCAGGTCTTTGTTGGATGACTGCAATATGAGAAGGGAACCTCAGCGCTCTGTCCAACTCTGCATCTACTTGCCAGCCCACATCTGGCTTCAAAATGCATGCTGCCCCCTTGATGTTGCTTTCCCTTATTTTCTCACCCTCCTTTATGAACGTGATAATGGTCTTCTCTTTTATGTCTGATTTGTTTTCCTCATCACATTGCCTTTTTGTAACCTCGACAATCACTCGCAAAACCTGGTTATGTTGCCAAGTATACCTGGCTAGAGATTTCGGGCAACCAGACAGTGCATGCTCTAATGTCTCTCTTCTACCACACTTGGCACATTCTACTGACTCAGCCAATTTCCATTTTGCCAGATTCACCGCAGTTGGCATCTGGTCACACATTGATTTAAGTGCAAAGATTAGTCGCAGTGGCTCCATATTCCACAGCGATGCCCAGCTAACCATCTTCTGCACAACCATCTCCCATTCTGTCCATGCTCCTTGCTGAGGTTGACTTGTAGCTTGAACCATTCTTCTCTCCTCTTCCATACATTTAATCTCTTTGAGAACCATCTCTCGTCTCCCACCTGCACTCACTTCAAGCCACCGTTTCTGTTCTTTCCAACCAAGTCCTTTCCTATCTTTCTGCATTGCCCCAATGATTTCCTTCATTTGCAACTTGCTCTCCGCATCTTCACCATCCCACTTAGTTGTTATCTTTGGCCCCAGTTCACTGATCACTGGTTCTTTTGAATCTTGAAGCATCGTTTGGAATCTGGCTTTCCCAATCTTTTATTCTTCAGCTAATGACTTAAATGGCAGCTTTATCTTTGAACTTCTGCTGTATAATGCCAAACTAGCTTAGATTTTTGGCAAACCCAACCATTTCCACATGTACGAATTGACCATCTTCTCCATCCTCTCCACTATTGTTCGAACTATGTCATGTATTTGGAGAGGCCATAAGACATGATACAACCCAAATTGGTAGCACCATATCTTATACCTCCCTGGCAAGCCACAACCATCAATTGTAGACAGACCCTACACACAGAGTACATACACAGACATATATACATTCATATATATATATATATATATATATATATATATATATATATATATATATATATATATATATATATATCTATTATAATACCAAGCTTGCACACTAAAAACTCGGCTCGCCATCACATGATCCCTATGAAATTGCTGTGGCACTTAGCGGACATGCCGACAATGTTTGGCAAGTCTTGGCGTTCCATAGTACCACTTGCATTTTGCACAATGCGTATTTTTGTCATTCCCCATGTACGGTCTGTCGTCTACTACCAGCTATTTTGTACTGCTATCCCGTGCATGTGCACGGGTATCGCTAGTATATATATTGTTGTGGTTGACGAAATTCGCAAACCACCATTCAGGTCCCTTAGGTGAGATATCTCTGTAAGTATATGTGTAGTTAGGCCCAAACCCGTTGTTTAGAGGGAATAAATGTCATTCATTCGGGCTGCGACCCCTCTAGATAGCCGTTTTTCTTTTACTATCTTTATTTTGGACCAGCCGCCATTACTACCACCAGAACCACCACCAACCACGTCTCAACAGCCATCACCCAACAACCACCAACGGCAACGCCGCTTCACAACAACAGCCACGACCCTTGCCGTCACATCTCGCTCTCGCAACCATCGCATCACCGCCATTCCCGCGCCGCTTGTGGGCGCCGATCCTGGACTCGTGCAGGGCGCGCACCGAGCAGCGGGTGCAAAAACACCAGCCTTTCTGAAGCAATCGGATCAAAAACGATTCACGCCCACTTCTGTTCCGTCCTATTGGCGAGCGTGGGGCGATTTGGCCCCGCCTCCAGGTGCGTCGGAGTATAATCGCTATATGCAGATTCGCGGATCAAAAAGCATTCACGCCCACTTTTCCTCTGTCCAATGGGGAGCCAGCCAGAGGTAAAGGGTCGAAGGTGAAGGAGCGAAGCCACGGGGGCTATAAAGGGCCGCGTTCGCTCGCCAAAAAGGCAGTTGAGTCAGGAGGAGTTGGGAAGAGTCAGTCAAGAGAAGAGTCGGAGAAAGCAGTTGGACGGAGCTGAGAAGAGTGGAGAGTTGGAGAGGTGGCGGCGGCGGCGAAGGCAGTCGAGAGGGCGCTCGTGTCAGAGTCGGGGAGCTGCGGAGAGGGGAGGCCGGTAACGCGACCGAGGAAGTGGTGGAGACGCTCGTCGCGGGACCCGAGCCAGCGAGATATCCTCATCCCCCCGAGCATCAACAACCCCCTCCTGTTTCCCCCCGCGCTGAGATAGTGCGAGAAGGGGGCCCCGTTCCCACCCCATTGCCAGACACTGTCCGCGAGGCCCGCGGAGTCGGGGCGCCACCGCCATTTTGCGGCTCATCACCAGACGGGTAGGCTCGACGCGGTCTTGGCCCCAGGCCCGTCTGCCCCCTCATAGGGGAGGGTGGTCCCTTTTTCTTTTGCTTTGAGTATATGTGTTGTCGGCGCCGTCTGTGAAGTAAAACTGTATAAGTGTTGCCGTGTGCCCGGTAGTCGGTGGTAGATCTGCATTGTGTTTCACTTTTACATTTGCTTTTTGTGCATTATTGTGGTGTTTCTTCTTTTACATTTGCTTTTGGTGTATAATTGTATGTGTGCTATCCGTGTGCCATCGCGAAATAAATGTGCTTTATGTTGAACTGTTTTTCCCGTTTCGCTTCGTCTTTTCTTTAATTGAATCTCCATCTTACTTCACGTAAAGGGTTGGTCATGGGCTAAATACGCCCGATAATTAATCGAACCGTCGAGGCCGACGATAACACCGCTCGGTTATCCCGATAGTACGGAACGGGTCGCTTAAAGTGGCCCGTGTCCGAAGTCGACCTGCGGCGAGGTTCGATCGCCCGGTCTACCCTCCGTGTGGGTACTTAGCTAGGTCGAATTTGGCGAGCAACCCTATCCCACGCGGGGGGCCGATTGGCACGATCGTGGTGAGGCCGAAAGGCCCACCCGTGACTAGTTCCCGGCGTTAGTCCGAGAGGGTCACGACGGGATTGTCTGTCCAGTGGGCGACGTGCCGCGATTCGAGTTACGTGGCCGTCCGCACGCCGGCGGGCGCGAATCCGCAACAATATATATATATATATATATATATATATATATATATATATATATATATATATATATATATATATGTTGGGCTTTCCCACATAGGTCTTTCTGGTCTGCCCTCCGTATTCTCTCCAAGACCTTTTTCTTCCTCCTCAAAGTGCTTCTTGCACGTGGAGTTCTCCTCTCTCTCTCCGAAGTTGCTTCTTGCCCTCTCCAAAAACATGGCGATGCAAGCTTGGGTCAATCCAAAAATTCTTCAGAGACAACCACTATAATGTCTGCCTCACAAACTCCTCTGTGATCAGCTTCTCATACTCTTCTTCCGCTCCTCTTCTGGCTGTCCCACCCATGGGGTGGCCCCAATAAAGATAAAGCCACATTACTTCTTCCAGGCTCCCCACCCCATGACACCACCATCGTTTCCACACACTGGCCAGAGAGATCATGATCGGTCTGGTAGCAGATGTTACACGTGTGCCTCGATCATGGAAGTTCTCACCTGGCGCCACCCACAGACAAGGTGTGTTTACACATACAATATTACTCTGACTATTCTGTCTGTTAATTACACATGCTGCCTCAGTGTCATGTGTAACAAATGACTTACTCTGACAGGTTCCTGTTATATGGCATTCTAACTTACTAAACACCCATGGATCAGACGACACTTACCTCTGTGCAGCTATGAATCCCACAAAACACTTCACTGCACTGGAAAATGTGGGGACAGGAATACTGTACTGTAAAGAGTGGATACTTGTAATATACTTTCCCATCTGGAGCGGTGCTACACGATATACTTTTATGTAGAGAATTTGCTTCCCCCCTCTCACTCCCCCCACCCCCTCACCCCTGCTCAAGACCACCGGCAAAGATAAAAACACCCCGATACATTATTTGGGGTCATGCTGATCCTATGCAAAAAGTCTGGATGTAATTGGCCCAGAACTATAGGAGGAGTAGCATGACAATCAAACACACCCACCGGTCCGTGAATTATAGTAAGAATTACTAAAGTATTGAAAACGACACATGATCCTGAAACACTTTTTCAACCCTGATGCAAATTTTTCCCCACACTGCAAAGCAACATGAGCTTGATAAAAGGTGTGCAGCAAGTATGAAAAATCAGTTGTAATCAAGAGAGAGCAAAGTAAAGAGCTGATGGTCTTTCAACATCAAGTGCTTGATGCCATACTGGAGATTCACATTCCATCACATTCGCTCCAAGGCAACAGCAACGTCCATATAGATTGGAAGCCAATAAGTCCAATGTTGAAAATAGAATTGCAAGTCAAAAGTGTTGATATATCAGAACAGAAGAACCTTCAAATATAGAATGGTAATTTATTGCACTGCCAGGAATAGTTTTGTTGGGCAGAAAGGTATTTCTTCAAATATAAAAAGGTTATCTTGTTTCTAGAAAATAGTGAAAGTATGTCTTGTTTTAAGAAAATATTCAACTTATTTGAAGAAAGATGTTATAATTTCATGAAAATTAATTAGCTCAATTTTCTTTTTTCTCAATATTTCCTTCTCTGTCTCTCTCTCTCTGTCTCTCTCTGTCTCTCTCTGTCTCTCTCTCTGTCTCTCTCTGTCTGTCTCTCTCTGTCTGTCTCTCTCTGTCTGTCTCTCTCTCTCTGTCTCTCTCTCTCTGTCTCTCTCTCTCTGTCTCTCTCTCTCTGTCTCTCTCTCTCTCTCTGTCTCTCTCTCTGTCTCTCTCTCTGTCTCTCTCTCTCTGTCTCTCTCTCTCTGTCTCTCTCTCTCTGTCTCTCTCTGTCTCTGTCTCTCTCTCTCTCTGTCTCTCTCTCTCTCTCTCTCTCTCTGTCTCTCTCTCTCTCTCTCTCTCTCTCTCTCTCTCTCTCTCTCTCTCTCTCTCTCTCTCTCTCTCTCGCAGCAGCTTCCTGAGCTAGGGTTATAATACTGCATGGCTTGCCATTGTCTTCTTCCCAGAATTAATCAGGGTATGAATTTGGAATTTGTTCAGGGTGCTGGCGATAGCTCGCCTACTCATCGCAAAGGAAACTGTGGGATCTTTAACGTCCACCAACTAATGCCAGCAGATAGGATGCCCAGTTTAACATCCAGCCGAGGGACGGCACACACATTGATGAATCACCCTGCCTGTGAAACAGCGGATGACAGTTTATAGCTGGGTCAGGATTCAAACCCAGGCTAGACAGATAAGAGGCAAGTGTGCATATCTTTAGGTCAGCCTGTCTTCCCAGATCTGAAACTAAATTCAGTATAAAATGTTAGTGACAGTTCCTAAGCTCTGCGTGTTACCAAAGGTGGACCAATACCCGACAAGAAACTTAATAAATAATTATGAATGAATAATTCTGCAGACTTCATTACTTCCCGAATGCTTTTGACAATATAATGCCTCATCCACGAGATGTGAAGAAAGGGATGTTTCATGAATTAAAAACATACAGGTTTAAGGTTTGATGAGCAAAAATGTCACTAGATCCTATTACGATAATTGTCTGCCATTTTAGAAGAACAAATTTATGAAAGAACCAAAAATAATTTATCTTCAAGTGAAATGAGCAAATATCGCGGGGGATTGAAAGGGGGAGGCGGCACTGTGGATGGGAAAGATGAGGTGTGGGGATTTATAGGTAGCTGGCCTCACTTGCAAAACAACTGAAGTGTTAGAAATGCAACACGGCGCTCCGGCTCAGGGGAGAAACTTTCATTGCAAAGCCCACCTGCTCCTGTGATTATAACTTCCCACAGGCCACGATGAGGAAAGCAAGCGATCTGATGGAAGATTGCACTTTCTGTCTTATTTTGTTTGCTTGTCGGTCTCAGCCACACCGAACCGCATACACCACTGTCCTCCTGCAGATCTGCAATGATCACGTCTTCCAACCACATTTTATCCACAAACAGCATAACAAAGCTAAGGGATTGTTAAGATTCATTCCTGCCCCTGTTTTTGACTTGCTGTCCATAATACACCAACTATCATCTCCTCAAGATGTTTTCAGCAACCTACTACTACAACTATCTATGACTACTACTCTTACTTCTTTAATGGCCCCAGTTCTTCCCACCCTCCTGTGATAGGATTGCCCGGGGAATATTTTTGGCCCTTCTCACAAACCGGCTCATCAGGCATGATGCTCGACTGAAGGTGACAAGAATTTATAATTTTGCCAGCATGCTGGCAATAACTCAGCTAATCTTTGTGAACGACAACATGGGATATATAACATCCACAAATGACCAGTGCTGAGAGACAGGTCCTGTGGCTTAACGTCCATCTGAGGGACTGCACACACACTGATGCCGTACCTTGCATATGAAATACCAGGATGGCAATTGATAGCAGGATCGCAATTCAAACGCAGGTTAGACAGTTTAGAGTAAGTGAACACACTCACCACTGAGCTAGATAGCTCAATGGTGAGTGCACATACCTCTTGTCCAGGCCATCCTGCCAGGCACAATTCAAACCTAGTTCAGCAATGTTCTGCAACCACGAATCACGTATGACTGTGTTAATATGCTAATCAACCTCATCTTGGAAAAAGTGGAAACACTTTACAAGGACGGACACTAGACCTACAAGATAGCTTCGGCATAAGAAAATCCAATTTGACCAATTGAGTTTGTCTCATATTTAAGTCATCTTTATATGCGGTGGACCTACTTAACCAACCGGAAGACCAAATACTGCATTGGAGTCAGCAGAAGGAACCTGAAGAAGTAAAGAGCAAAGATGGAGACTTCGAGAGGAACCTGGATAGGATTCGGGTTTCAGCTGAAACTCCTCTACCCTCAAACCAATCCAGGTGCAGCCAAGTGAGCCCTCCAGAAAAATTTCTGCAATAATTCACTTCGCCTCGACAGACAGATAAGGAAAGTGAAAAAAAGAGTAAATACATAAAATAACAAAAAAGGAAAGAATTGGAATCAATAAAGAGAAATGTGAAAAGGTAGAAAGAAGTGTGAAAGGAACAAAGAACAAAGATGTCGGAAGAACCCAGACACATAGATTTTAGCAGTTACTCTGCAGGCTCAAATGCGGCAACAGGCACAAACTACCAGCGGTCCATCAACAGGGAAAAACAGTTCACGTAGCATCAGAATATGGTATAAACATAATGAAACGGAAAATCGAACACTGAAGTGGAGTCATCAGAAGAAACCGGAATAAGTAAAGAGCAAAGATGGAGTCATCAGGAGGAACCTGGATATGATTTGTGTTTCAGCTACAACTCCTCAACCTGCTAACACACACTGACTTTTATTCCCCTGCACAGAATAGGTTGAAATGTCAAAGTTAAGGCCCAGTCACACCTTGACGTTTTAGCCAGCAATGGCAACGTATTAAAAAGTATGTAAAACGCTGGCTTACGTTGAACTTTTGATTTTTTTTTTTTAAGATTCGGACGTATTCATAACGACTTGGTCTTATGCTTAACGTATTAGCAAAGGACACAGAACGTTTCGTTGTGTTATAGATAACTTATACCAACGAATGCTGAACCTGTTGTCGGCCTTCACAACCTATGCCCAACGATAGTCTAACTTATGCATAGCGCGCTGCACGCATCGCCGACGATGACGTGGCGTAGGTTATGAAAAAGCTGCCTCACAACGATTCAAATCATAACCGCCGCAGAAATGGAAGTGTCAACATCGCAGTCACACCTTGGCGATCTTGCCAGCGTATGCCGACCTCTGAAAAATGCGTCTAAAACGCTGGCGCACGTCGAATACGGTATGGGTAAGTTTGGTATGCGTGAATAGAACGCTAAAGTACGCTATCATACGTCGTAGTAAGTGGAGTACATCTTGTAATTTTGAACATGTTGAAAATTTTACGACATACTTGCCGTATGACACACGCTCCGCATGCGATGGGAATAAGTTGTACGCATGATATGCGATCGTTGACACACATCGACACACGTTACTTGTAAGGTACTCATAAGTCGAAACACGTCAAGGTAATGGTTAGTGTCAGTGTTCCAGACTTCCGTTTTTTTTTTTCTTCGGTATGACGGTGTTCAGTGTACAGTGCGGTTATGATTTAAATCGTTGAGCGGCAGCCTATTAATTATATTATATGATAACCGCACTAGAAATCGAAGTGTCAAAATCACCATCATACCGAAGGAAGGAAGAAGAAAAAAAAACAAACAACAAAAAAAAGGGAGTCTGGAACACTGACTCTAACCATTACCTTGATGTGTTTCGACTTATGAGTACCTTTCAAGTAACGTGTGTCGATGTGCGTCACCGATCGCGTAACGTGAGTACAACACGTAACTCATAGGTTAGAAATAAGTTTCGGGTACGCTAAACATTATCTCGACGTGTTTCGACTTATGAGTAACTTACAAGTAACGTGTGTCGATGTGTGTCAACGATCGCGTGACGTGCCTTCAACTTATGGCCAGCGTTATGCGGAACGTGTGAGTCATACGCTGGCATAAGTTTTAAAATTTCAAGCATGGAAAATTTGAGGACAACCGAAAAGTACAACGTTTAAAGCCAGCGTACAACGACGTATGGCAGTGTTTTTCAGCGTGCTCTCAATGTTATCAAAACTTACCCATAACGTATTCGACGTGTACCAGCGTTTTAGACAAATTTTCCAAAAATCGGCATAAGCTGGCAAAAACGTCAAGGTGTGACTGGGCCTTTCGCATTGCAGGTGCTTCACATTTAGAGTTCACCTTCTTATCAGAATCTAACATTACTAGTGGGTGCCCGTACTTGTGTGCCTGCACATGCATGCCCGTACGTGCGTGCCGTACGTGCGTGGAAGTACGTGCAAAATAAAAACCTTCAAACCGCGTGCCAGAAACAACAACCACACAGGCCATTCCTTCGCTCTCACGTGCCTGTACGTGCGTGCCCGTACGTGCGTGCCCATACATGTGTGGCCGTACGTGCCTGCTCGCACGTGCAATAAAACATTTTTTTTGAAACTTTCAAACCGCGTGCCAGAAACACACACACAGGCTTTTCCTTCGCTCTCGCGTGCCCGTACGTGCGTGCCCATACGTGCGTGCCCATACATGTGTGGCCGTACGTGCCTGCTCGCACGTGCAATAAAACATTTTTTTTGAAACTTTCAAACCGCGTGCCAGAAACACACACACAGGCTGTTCCTTCGCTCTCGCGTGCCCGTACGTGCGTGCCCATACGTGCAAAAAAAACTTTCAAACCGCGTGCCAGAAACAACAACCACACAGGCTGATCCTTCGCTCTCACGTGCCCATACGTGCATGGCCGTACGTGCAAAAAAAAAAAAAATTTCAAACTGCGTACCAGAAACAACAACCACACAGGCTGTTCCTTCGCTTTCGCATGCCCGTACGTGTGTGGCCGTACGTGCAAAAAAAGAAAGATTAAAAAAAGAAGAATTGTGATGTCAATCGTGATGTCATAGCACCGTGTCCTGTCATTGGTTTGGTCAATAAATGGCCATAACTTGGGAAGCACTTGTCCAATTAATATCAAACCTTAAAAAGGCACATCCTCACGTCCCCAGCAATATACCTGGCAAGTTTCAATTAGATCGGACAAGTGGTTTTCGAGAAACAGCGGTCACAGACACACACACGCACACGCACACGCACACACAGACACACACACACAGACACACACACACAGACACACACACAAACACAGACACACACACACACACACAGACACAGACACAGACACACACACACACATTGCTGGAATTATAGATAGATGTTGTCTTTCCTGTTTGCACATATTCATTTGTAGACTTTAGATTCCTCGGTACATTTTCAAAGGAATACATCATGGCGTGCCGTTCCTGCTTTCTGAATTTCTGGCTCAAGTCCACCACAACTGACATAAGACAATCATCTCACTGGTAACGGCTATACAGATAGCACCAACGGCAGGCTATGAATAGCACAATGAAAATGTGGATGCCATTCCTTCCCAGATGCATATGTAATCCCTTGTGAGGACAATCACATACTCACCAAGCTCAACGTGTTTTGAAATCGGATTTTGCAGTGGCAGACTTTTATTCACGTTGATCATATGAAAATGGTAATATGCAATCAGTGTTATACAGATGGCGTAAAGTAGTCGTCAAATAAGAGTTCTTGAAAACATCTGGCCTCTTCATCATGTGATTGGATGTAAACATAGCAGGTTGGCAGACAGAAGTCACAACGAAGCCAGTGGTCGAGGGTACTGGAAGGGAATGAGGCAAAACAAATTGGAATGAATATGAAAATAGATTACAGACAGGCACAGGGAATGATGCCCTGGGTATAACACATAGCTCTGTGGGCATGGATGCGAATCCCCAGATGCGGTTCTTCACCAAGATATAACAAGCACTTAACAAAAAAAAATCCTTATTCATTCATTCATTCATCTCTGACCCAATCGATTTATTAATCTCAGGATACATTAACAGGATGCAGATATTACATTACAAAGGCGGAGTGCATTCACACATCCGAGAGTGCATCTTCATGACGCGGTTGTGAAATCTATCCCAGCGGTTTGTAGTCATCTTGTCGAGATGACAAGTCTGAAATTCCAGTTAATACATTCTCTCCTGAATGCCGTTTAATTTGGTGCAAAAAAAAAAAAAATCGAAAAAGATTCTTCGCATCATTGCTTATCCAAAGGTTTATTTATTGAACATGAAATTGTGAGAAGTGCAGAAGGGATCGACAAATAGAGTGGTTGGAGAGACACGGCGAAAAAAGACAGAAAACAAAAAGGTCTTAACATGAACAAAGCTGTGAAAGTGATCCAGGATCAGTACTCATGACAAGCCTGGTGTTGGCTGAACAGTAAAGGTAGCTGGTTTAAGATCTTCAGGTCTTGAGTTCAAGCCAGGTGGGTTGACTTGGCTTGTCATCCTTTTGAGGTGGGGAAAACGAGTACCAGCTTATTGGTAACAGGGAAACTGTATCAGCGGTCTAGAAATGATGCAACCAGTAGTCATAGGCTGCATACGAAACAACAGCAACTGCTCATGACCTCCACTCATTCATTCCTCTGGCTTATGGAACCAACTTCCTCATTCTCTTCCATCTCATTCTTCCTTCCAGGTCTTCAACCACAAAGCCATTGCTTCTGTATCCATCTTGTTTCTTATCCACCCCATCTGTCCTCCCCTACTCTCACTCATCCCCACACCCTTTATTTCTCCAAGTCTCTCTCTATTTTGTTCCTCATCCCTGCTGTTGCATTGTTTCCGCCACACTCTCCTTCTACTGTTCCTTTTGTTCTGTTACACCCTGCTCCGTTCTGTGTTCTCGCTCCTCCACGAGCCTTCACTTTGTATACAAAGAAAAAACATAAAACGTTGGAAAGCACATTCAGACCCATTGGTTTCCTGCTGAGTAAACGGACGGAAATCCAAGATAATAAAAAAGCGTAGAATGTAAAAGCAAAGGCAACTGCCCATGATTTACCAAAAAAACACAAAGGCTCACAACGTCCAATGTCTTAAACAACCTCCCAGAGAAAGTTCTTCAAGACGTCTTAAATAACAACATTTTCTGGAACACTGACAACAATCCGTCATTCATTGGTGTAATTGTATCACCCATGTTTACGTTCACTCAATCTGAAAGGGAAAAAGGAAACGAATTAACCCGACACACAAAGGCAATTTGTCAATTTTTGCAAGGGGGTGACAAGACTTTGTGGCCACCCTGTGCAATAGACTATGACACATGCAAACTACAACGGCACTTGGTAAGGCCACCTAACACACCCATCCTGCCCAACAAGTTTCGTCCGAATCCGTTCACAACTTTTTGAGTTATCGTGATCACAGACAAACAGGGGTGAAAACACAACGTCCATTCACCTTCGGTGGCAGATGCAACATCAGCAGAAAGGTCATTTGACAGCTTATGTTTGCATCTATTACTAAAAGCAGTAAAAGGCAGCGTTGCCATATCTGAAAAGTGAAAATATCATATTGCAACCTCAAAATTATCGTATTTTCAGAAAAATTATCGTTCATTCAAAAGGGCCGTGCTCTACGCCCACCGTTCTTTGTAGCCCTATTGTAAGCATGAAGACCACGTACACTGTGAAGTGCAGTGTGTTGTTTTATTAATAGTCAAAGGAAATGAGTAAAAGGTCAAAATCATCTGAAACATGTAAAATACCAATTAAGTCACAATGAGAAAATATATTCACCTCATTTGTTATGCATAACATTCAATCATGTCAAACAGTTGCAGTTGTCATTACCCCCATGTATGTGAAGTGGAAAGTGTGGTCAAGAAATAAATGGTTCATGTCTGTCTGTCCGCAATTTGGTCTGTCTGTCCACAAATGTCAGTTTATGATCGAGTAAAAACGTATTTGAATTGAACGTTGTATTATGAACTTGAATCAGAACATGAATAGGAAAACAAACCTACAGTTTAGCAGTACCTTGGTTCAGAATTTGTCCTCATTGCACATGCACAGGGAGGAGAGAGGTCATTTTTACCTGCAACATGATATCGCAGGTCGACAAGAGCTCCGCGTTGCTGCTGCTGCTGTTGTTCTTCTTGTTGAGGTCGATTTTTGGAAAGTGCACCCATTGGTCAGACAGCTGCCGGACCACACCCACATCTGTTGCTTGACTCCACCAATCATGGCACCCAGACTAAATGATATGGCCACCATCTTGGTTTTCTGGTGAGCCTAACTCGGTCTGTTGGCCTCTGCTGATGAATACACTGTCCAGCTTTGTTGCGTTAGATTTCCATTGGCTTTGTTTAGGTCGAGTGTTGATCACGATGAGGGATCTCCAAAATGCCTCCCTGAAGAAATAGCGTGACATAATTTTTGAACGGCACCATGTTGTTGTTGAACAATCGTAAACCGTGTGACGAATCAGCTCGTTCTGATATAACTGTTACAAATATACTCTTTTAAGACTGCTTTAAATGGCCATTTCCCAATCTGCCCGTCACCAGATTTTCAAAGCAAATTCACGCATGCTGAAGTCCCACACCTCGAATGACCAGATACAGGTTTTAACGAACAAAAGGTTTCTTAGCACAGAGAGTGTGGGAGAGCAGAAGGGATAGAGGTAGAGGGGGACATCACACACACACACACACACACACACACACACACACACACACACACACACACACACACACACACACACACACACACACACACACACACACACACACACACACACACACACACACACACACACACACACACACACACACACACACACACAGATATACACACACAAACACATATACACACACATATACACACATATACACACACATATACACACATACATACACACATACATACACATATATACATGCACATACATATATATATATATATATATATATATATATATATATATATATATATATATATATATATATATATATATATATATATATACATACACATACATATACATACAATCACATACATACACACACATACATACATACACACATACACACATACATATACATACATACACATACATACACACACATACATACATACACACATACATACACACATACATACACATATACACACACACACACACATACAAACACACACACACACCACACACAACGCACACACACACACACACCACACAACACACACACACACACACACACGGATTTGAACTATGTGTGTCCAAGCCATGACCTTTTTACCATTTCATCTTTTGATATCAAATTTTCAATAAAACTTTATTATGAGAATATAGAGAACACTTACTAGTAATTTTTACATTTTTGTTTTACCTGCTCTTTTCGTCATGTTCAGTTTGAGTACAAAGTGGAAGTGGCCTTACATTTTGAGATGTTTTCTAGTTTTAATTAAATTTACTGTCTATAAAAAGCAGATCACATGCGGAATGAGCGTCAGTTTAAAGTATGCAAAAAATAAAAAAAGCGAAAAATGACATTGGAAATAGGTCTTGAAATTTTTCAGGTGTATTTCATCCAAAAGCTCGTTCAACTATTTATCATTAAGCCTGACCGAAACAGTGATATCTCTTCCTGTGGTTGGGGGGTGAGGAGAGGAGGATGGAAGGAGGAAAGGAGGGAGAGGGGTTCATTACTAACCCCCAAACTGTAATCATCAAGGAATGGCAAAATTTTGGCCAGTTTTTTTTCTGCCATCAAAAGATACAAAGTCAAATATGTCCGTGCAGTTGTACTGATTGGTTTATCGATTGAGTGAAGCTGAATGGCAATCATTTGGGCATTTCCATGATTTTGAGAATCATAAGTAGGCTTGAGCTGTTAATAATAAAAAAAAACATGCCAAAAAACCACCTCACCTAAACCACTACAACCTTCCTGTCCGGGGATTAAGGAATATAAATAATATTCATATATTCATCCTGCCTCTCTGACAGTTTACACTCATAAAGACCTCTCAAATCAAGGCAAGCTGGCTAAACTACAGGGAATCCGACAGCAATCTCACTGCGGTAAAAAATGTCTCATCTTTATTCAACCGCCACCCCCTCCCAAAATGCATTCTTTATTCGAGCAAGCACACTTCAGAGATGAAATGAAATATGCATTTGGGGGCAATTTGAGAGAGAGTCTTTGTCCTTGCGTTCACTTTTGCTGTCCACAGCCTTTAAATTGTACCAAATTGATACTGCCGCTTAGACTCTGCTTGGCCAAAACACGATTGCTTTGTAAATTGGAACACTGGTGGAATGGCACGCATCATTATGTCTGAACAAAACATTTTGCCTTCACACATTCAATCAATGCTGAGATACAATAATAAGATAGCCATTCACAAAGAACTATTGGCTGGATCACCTTCCATTCAACTTCAGTGTGGTGCCGAGTGACTGCTTGGCACATAGAATAAAGTTCGGTTTATCATACGCCTGCAGATTACTGTTCATCTGTAGATGTTGCTTGGCAACCTGAATGACTCAATCGCCCGTGAATAAATCAGGTGTGAACTGAACTTGAAGCATTGGTGTCGAGGTGAGTCCTTTGATCGCAACTTGATACTGGAGTTGAGGCTCCCAAGTGCACAAAGCAGGATCAGCAGCACAGCTCATCGACTTAATTGCCTCTATTCCCAGGCAAATGAATCAAGATAAAAATGTCACGTGAGTGGAGTGAAAACAGTTGGTGTTGCACTGTGGAGCACAGCGTCATTTTAAAGGGATGTTAATATGGACTGAATGGTCTCAAATAATGAGGATGTAAAATACGTTTTCAAAGAGCAGACCTTTGGGCTGGCACACCGATATATTTGGTTGTTCTGAGGACTTCAAAACGCTTGTATATCCATACGAGAGCAAACTTAAGTGAAGGACGATCAGCTAATTAGCCAATCAACCCGTTTCAATAATTTATGCCCATTTGCATAGGACATGGAAATCCTGCCACAACAGCAATGACAGTGAACCAAGCATTTTAAGCCAAACGGTACTGTACAGAATATATCGTTGCACAAATAATAGGCAAAAGAACATGCTTGTGATGGAATGTTAACATGTGTTGTTTTTTTTTTGTATACCTTGTCGAGGCTCGAATGAGAGCAAACACACAATGCACAGCAAGGGGGGCACGAGAGAAGAGGGGCGGGAGTGGAAAGGACAAAACAGTGGGGAACAGAGACATTAGGAGATCTGTGGAAGGGATAGGGATGGGGGCAGGAACACAGGGTATACAAGATGGACATTACAGGGACTTTCAGGAAGGAAAGCAGGGAATTTGAAGGAGGTGGGTTTGGGGTGGATTAACGGGGGTAGAAAAGATCGAGGATTTGGATGGGGGATGATAAGAGGTGGTGGTGAACAGCTGTTTTGAATGCCTGGAGGGAAGAATGGGATTGAACAGATCATTAGTATCTCCCGCGATGAGGCTGAATCTTTGGGCCTCTCACTTTCTCACAGCAGGCAGGAAAAAGGAGGAATGAAAGAGTGAAGGTGAGCAGTGATTCGTGATTTTGGTAGTTTTACCAGAAGGAGGTTGTTGGCGGACCTTCAGCGCATTGCAGAAATATGGTGGGGACATATCACAAACAGAGCATGGAGGGCGAGACCGGAGAGGAGACGGTAGAAGACAGAAAGACCACCGACCTGCCTGCGGTCTATGTACAGAATCTTCTGTACGAAATGCTTTGCCTTCCACAGTGTGAAGTCGAGAAAGGTGAGAGGCAGGAGCACCAGCCCAGAGGGGAGAGCATGACTCCATCTTGTTGAAGCAAATATGGAAGAGACAGAAAAAAACATCAAAGATGAAACAACACCAGTGAAGTCTTGTCTTTATGATTTGTGCATTAAGTTTCATATTAAAAAGTATACCTGTACACTTTTTATAAAATGAGTGAAGCTCGAGCTATGGCATGTTTGTGTTGTGTGAATGTGTGTTTATATATATGTCAAAATTTGCTAATGCATTACAAAAGCGTGACAGCCGGTCTGAAAAATCATTTCAAATAATTCCGCTCAATCCGTCACTTCTGGAATCATTTGAAACCACATTTTTGGGATTCACTCATTATAAACGCTTCCAGTCACTGGAAAACGAAGAAAATCTATATTAATATTTAGGCACGCCCCTTTCTTTGTTCCACCATCAGATTTTTGTTACTGCATGAAATGAAACAAGATTTGGCACATATACTAATGATATTATTGTCTTCCTTAAGAGGCCCCTCAAAATTCGTTTTGATGCATTTTCACAAACTCCAATGGATTCCATTCAAATTCGGTACGATTATGGCTTTTGGTCCAACTTAGGTCATTGGCTATAAATTTTTTCCATAACACTTCCGATATTCGAAAAAATCGATATCCCTTATGGGATTTTCCATTCAAATCCACTCAAGTTTAAGGCCTACGGGGGACGCAAATTTCGACTTTGCCCCGGGCGCTGTTTACCTCCGCTACGCCAAGCTGTTAGGGTTAGGGTTTGGGTTAGGGTTAGGGTTAGCTACCCCAACACTAACCCTAACCCTAACAGCTAACCCTAACCCTAACAGCTAACCCTAACCCTAACCGCTAACCGCTAACCCTAACTGCAACCCTAACCGCTAACCCCTAACCGCTAATCCCTAACCGCTAACAGCTATTCAGGAAATTTGCAAGAAAGCCCGAGCAACGCCGGGCATTACTACGAGTATAGAATGTTTGCCAAAAAAGTGGGGTTAACGTGCTTCAGGTTTGACTGAAATATGAGGGGATAAAATGCCGTTTTTCACATAATAGCAGAGATATCATGGCCATTACTGGCTTCTTCATCGGAAAACAATGACGTGTTGTTTGTGCAATGCCACAAGGCACACGTCTATAGCGTCATCACTTCTGTTGTACCTCGTTCACGTGACCTGCAGACCACTTTCACCTGCGTAAGAAATTGACAGACCTGCTTCATCAGTTTCGTCGGGCGTTGTTTTGCACGATCGGCCATCAATAGAGGTGATTCATGCAGATCGGTACACTACATTTACGATGTAATACATGTAATTGATATCTTTATTGCAATGCAGCTGAATAGTAAAGCTTATCATCATTTATGCTCCCCCGTGAAACTTTTACGGACACATATTACGCACGTGAACTGAGGAAACATCGCTCCGCAAGAGCAATTCGTCGATCTTTCCAGCGAAACGTGTTGCAGAACAAAGGATTCTGAACATATTCTCTGGGGGAAAGGCGATTAATATTCCAATAGATGTATGCGAGTACGGCTACTAGGGGTATGCAAATGCATTCTACGCAGACGTCACAAAACTAGTGCATCGGAATGAACGTTGTTCGGAACAAGATATGTAAAATCGGACAAACGATGAATTTCGATGCCGCGCACTTTATTACGGACGTGTCCTACGATATGTAACTACGTAGTGGGAATAGGATATTCGACACTGGGCAAAGGTATCCAAAAAAGAGGCAAAATTATAACGTACCGAATTCCATGAAGGCATTAGCAAATTTTGACTCATATATGAGGCGCCGCGAGGAGGAGTGATGCAAGGGACACATCGGCCATTTTGGAGTTAATGCCATACAGCACTATTTTAACCCTTACCCTATCATCCGAGCCTATCATCATCATATCATTAAAAAATTTCGCTTACATTACTTCTCCTCGTGGGGAACCATATATGTGAGTGTATATATATATATATATATATATATATATATATATATATATATATATATATATATATGTATATATGTGTATATATATATATATATGTATATATGTGTATATATATATATATATATATATATGTATATATGTGTATATATATATATATATGTATATATGTGTATATATATATATATATATATGTATATATGTGTATATATATATATATATATATATATATATATATATATATATATATATATATATATATATATATGTGTATATATATATATATATATATATATATATATATATATATATATATATATATATATATGTGTATATATATATATATATATATATATATGTATATATGTATATATGTATATATGTATATATATATATATATATATATATATATATATATATATATATATATATATATATATATATGTATATATATATATATATATATATATAATATATGTATATATATATATATATATATATATATATATATATATATATATATATATATATATATATATATATATTGTTGTGGTTACCAGATTCGCAAACCACCATTCAGGTCCCTTAGGTGAGGTATCTCGGTAAGTGCATGTGTAGTTAGGCCCAAACCCGTTGTCTAGTGGGAATACATGTCATTTATGCGAGCTGCGACTCTTCAGGATAGCCGTTTTTCTTTTACTATCTTTATTTTGGACCAACCGCCATGATCACAACCACAACATCAACCACCGACCACAACCACCGCTTCACCACAACCGCCACGACCTTCACGCACACCTCACAACCGTAGCATCGCCACCGTTCTTGCCCCGCTGTGGGTACCGGTGTTGGACTCGTGCAGAGCGCGCGTCGAACAGCGTGTACAAAATCACGGATTTTGTGCTTCAAAAACGGATCAAAAACGACACACGCCCACTTTTTGCCGTCCAATCGGTGAGCGAGGGGCGATTTGGCCCCGCCTCCAGAACGATCGATATATGCAAATTTGTGGATCAAAAAGCCTTCACGCCCACTTTTTCTCGGGCCAATGGGGAGCGAGGTGAAAGGTCAAAGGGAGGGGGTCAAAGGCGAAGTTACGGGGGGATAAAAGGACGGTGTTCGTCAGTCAGAAGAGAGTCGCAAACGAGAACGAGAAGGAGTCGAGAACGAGAAGGAGTCGGAACGGAGGGGACGAGTGTGGAAGACTGGAGCCCGAAGCCTGCAGTGGCTGGAGAAGCTGAAGAGAGTCGGACGAGGGGGTGCTCGCGTCGGTGCCAGGAGCTGCACGCCCGAGGGAGGCCGGCAGCGCGACCTGGCCGAGGTGGAGACGCACACCAGGGATAATAAAGATCCTCTATACCCCGAGCATCAGCAACCCCCTCCTGTTTCCCCCCGCGCTGAGATAGTGCGACCAAGGGGCCCCGTTCCCACCCCCAGCCAGGCACTGTCCACGAGGCCCGCGGGTTGCGGGGCCATCGCCGCTCCGCGTCTCATCACCAGACGGGTAGGCCCGACCCGGTCTCGGCCTCAGGCCTGCCCCATTCTTGGGGGATTTCTTTTCCTTGGTTTTGGGTATGTGTTGTCGGCGCCGTCTGTGAAGTAGAATTGTATAAGTGTTGCCGTGTGCTCGGTAGTCGGTATTAGCTCTGCACTGTGTTTTCACTTTTATGTTTGCTTTTTGTGTAAATGGAATTGTGTTTTCTTTTTTTGTGTGCATTTGGTGGAATTGTATTTGTGTGCTTTCCGTTCGTCGCGAATAAATGTGCTTTATTGTTGAACTGTTCTCCCGCTTCGCTTCGTCTTTTCCTCCATTGAATCCCCATCTTGCTTCACGTAAAGGGTTGGTAGTGGGCTGAATACGCCCGATAATTAATCGAACCGTCGAGGTCGACGATAACACCGCTCGGTTATTCTGATAGTACGGAACGGGTCGCTTAAGTGGCCCGTGTCCGAAGTCGACCTGCGGCGAGGTGCGATCGCCCGGTCTACCCTCCGCGTGGGTACTTAGGTAGTTCGAATTTGGCGAGCAACCCTATCCCACGCGGGGGCTGATTGGCTCGATCGCGGTGAGACCGAAAGGTCCACCCGTGACTGGTTCCCGGGGTTAGTCCGAGAGGGTCACGACTGGATTGTCCGTCCGGTGGGCGACGTGCCGCGATTCGAGTTACGTGGCCGTCGCACGCCGGCGGGCGCGAAAACCGCAACACTGGTGTCAGGTCGTGCGATACAAATCCATCGCCCTCCTCGCGGCACTGGTATCGGAGAACAGGAAAACGGGCTCTCCTGTCTCCGGCTAAATTTACGGGAATCGGTCCAGGGGTGAGAGAAGCGACCCCCGATTCCCTCCAAATTACGAGCGAGCGAAATTAACCCTTCACGAGAAGCAAGATGGCGTCTCAAGGCGAGCGGGAGCCGGGGGTATTAGAAATGTATATGTGTAATAATGTAGAGTCCATGGTCCAGGATGGAATCCCCGAGCAGGAAATGTTGATTGTGCAGGAACACGGACTCGCCCAACTGAACCCAGAACCTGAAATGGGTGCGGCAGCGGCCGCAGTGTATGACACCTCCCCCCCCCCTCTCCACCAAGACCCTTCTCCAACCCTTGCCGAAACGGCTCAGCTGAGTGCATCCAACATGGCCCAGCTATGCGCCATGCTGGCGGCAATGAACAAACAAATGAATGAAGTGAAAACGACGATGGATACAAATACAAATGAAATGAAAAACGAAATGAAAGGCATGAACGAAAAGATGGATACAAATACAAATGAAGTGAAAACGACGATGGATGCGAATACACAACAAATAAACGAAAAGATGGATACAAAAATGAACGGAATGGAAACAAACATGAAGGAGGAAATCAAAGAGCTCCGGGGTGAGACGCAGAACATGGGCCGAAGCCTGCAGGCGGGCATGAAGGCCGTGACCGGGGAGATAAAAATGGCGACTCCACGTGTGGGAGCAAACGAGCTGGATGGGGGTGCAACGGCTGACAGGCCCGCGGTGGAGGCGGGTGAAAAAATAATTCGTGGAACGTGTTGGGCGAGGGTCGTGACGATGACCGAAAGGGAAAAATTAAATGGGGAGACCAAAACGTGTGAGACGAGACACGAGGTGACGACAAAGGAAATAATAATAGTTGAGACAAGGGAGGTAAAGGGTGAAGAGTTGGCAGTGACGGTAGCCGGGAAGGGAACCATAGAGGAGAGACTACACGAGGAAGACGGGGTAAGTGACGCACACACACACACAGAGGTAGCGGAGAGAAAATTGGGGGGTGAGCTCGCGGAGCGTGCAGGGACCCGGTGCGAGCACCTGGATGGCCTCCTCCAGGAACGAGGGGAGGGAGTATGCCCCCTTGAGGCGAGTCACGACCAGGTGAGTTCGGTCGTGTTTTGCGAGGTTGAGGGGACGGGTGCTGTGGACGGGTGCACGGAGAGCTTGGGGGGTATAGAGGCCCCGGAGACCCTTGTGGGGACACGAATCCCCAGTATGGTTGTCCCTGTGTGTGTGGTGCAAGGTGTGAGTGCGGCACCGTGTGTGGAAGCGACCCCGTGTGTGGAAGCGACCCCGTGTGTGAGTGGTGTGGTGGCGATGGTGCCAGAGTGCGTGCTTCCCAGCACGCCGGGTGTGGATGGGGCACCGTGTGTGAGTGAGGCCGTGTGTGTGAGTGAAACGGCCAGTATGAGTGAGGCACCACGTGTGAGTGGTGTGGTGGCGATGGTGCCGGAGTACGTGCTTCCCAGCACGCCGTGTGTGGATGAGGCACGGAGTATGAGTGAGGAACCGCGGGTGAGTGCCCCCACGTGTGTGGATGAGGCACCGCGGTTAAGTGCCCCCGCGTGTATGAGTGAGGCACGGTGTGTGGATGAGGCACAGCGGTTGAGTGCCCTCGCGTGTGTGGGTGAGGCACCGCGGGTGAGTGCCCCCGCGCGAGTGAATGGAGCACCACGTGTGAGTAGTATGGTTTGTGTGAGTAGTGAGGCACGCGTGAGTGAACGGCCGTGTGCAAGGTCGCTGTGTGCAAGGGAGACCGTGTGTGTGAGAGAGCGGTATGAGAGGGAGATGTCGGTTGGCATGCGGGAGCACGCAGCCGCGTCTCCCCGTGTGAATGTGATGGAGTGGACTGTGTGCGTCGTAACACGCAAGTGTGCGTGGGTCGAATGGCGACGACGGCGACATGGGAGGAACGAAAGCCGAGTAGCGGCTGTAGTTGTTTCGAGGACCGTGCCGGGTTCACCCAGCAGTGAGCACGCGGTTCGTGCTGTGCAACGCACGAGACCACCACGTGCTCGCTTGCGAGAGTGAAGTCCCGGTCCGGAAACGCACGCGGTGGATTTGCCGATCCCGCGGACGGACAAAGTTTAGGCAGGTAAATGGATTTGGACCGGACGGGTTCTCCACGCGATCGTGTGTGTTAAGCTCCAACGGGCAAAGCACATGTGTTCGCGTGGGGAACCCCTCGAGACGTGTGGCTTGTTTTTTTTTTTTATGCGCACGGTGACGTCATGGCTGCACGTGGGGTTGGAATCCGGCAGGAGGGGTATCTCTGCCGGATGGTCCCGTCCAAGGAGGGACGAGGAACACGTGCAGCTGCATGACGTCACGGGCAGGTGCAAAGTGCGCGAGCTCTGAGTTGCCGCGCAGGTGCTGCGCATGGAAAAAAAAAAAGGAGCAAGCCTCACTTTCGGGTGTACAGGATTCCTGGGCAAGGGGTGAAAGACCCCCTTACCACTGGGCACAGGATGGAAAACTAGTTAGGGGGAAGGGTTAGCTTAGTTAGACCGACTTCATGGGGCAGGGGTAAGTCCTCATGGAGTCCGTGGAATGGATTAGTTAGAGGGATTGTAGCCAGATTTAGGTTGGGAAATAAAATGATTTATTTGGAGACAGTGACTGACAGTGAATGTGTAGAGGGGACGTAGTTTAGCTACGTAGTGTTAAATGGAACGTGCTGTAGTGTAAGGGACGACGTGGGAGCACGAGTTAGTTAGGGGGGGTAGTTAGAAGGATGGCAGAGTTCAGTGGTGTGTGTGTTGAAGAGTTGGTGAGTTGTGAGGCATGTGCTTGGTGAGTGAGTGAGGCCAGCGGGTCTGTGTGAATGGGGAATGCATGGTGCGATGAGTGATTGGGGGGAGGAGTGACTCCCGCCCAAGGGACCCCGGGGTCAGTATAAAGTGAGTTAGGGGGTTAGTCAAATTGAAAAATGGAGGTCGTTTTGTTGTTGGTGGGAAAGTAGGCTCGAGACCCATTTGGAGGGGTGCAGGAGCCCTGTTGACGGGCTTGGGAGCGTGGCTGCGAAAGGTGAGTATCGCTGAGTGGGTACCCCGGGCACCAGGCTAGTCGGCCGCGGTAGGCCATGGGCCCATGGGGGGCCGGGATAGAGTAGTGGGCACGGGTGCGCCTGCTTGGTGCGGGGGCCCGGGGCGCCATTAGCCGCGTGGGCAGTGTTGTGGGCACGGGTGACCCTCGGAAAGGGGCCCGGGAGGCCGACCTGCCACGTGTGCGTTTCAGGGAGGTGCCATGGGGGCACTCCCCGGTGTTAGGGAGCTGGTAGGCTCGGAGGCAGTGTAGTGCCCGGGGTGCCATAGCGGGAGATTCGGCAGAGGGTCGTGCCTGCCAAAGGGAGCCACGTGTCCCAGCCAGGAGACCGTGTGAGGGCACGGAGAGAAAATTTGGGGGCGAGGCCCGAAATTGTGAGGACACCAACACAGGCGACGGGAATCTGGGTTGTTAGAACCAATAGTTTAAGCGAGAGGCGCTTGTTGAAAGCCCCGGGGTAGTTTAACAGTTAAATGGTTAGGATAGATTAGGAGATGTACCCCTCCGCACCATCCATCCCCTCGCTGTCGTTGTGGGCCGCTGGACCCACTTGGTGTTAAGATCGCCGAACTCTGGGGAGGCCATTCTGAGGCTTCGTTGGGCCTCGACACAGGACGTTAGCTCTCCCTTGTTCCCCTCCGGGAAGGGAACGTAGGGGTTGGGAGTAGGCTAGGTGACAGGATAGGTTAGCCGAACAAGGACGATAAAGGGGGTTAGGGGACGATTTATAGTGGGGGAGTAAAAATAAAAACAACAAAAAATAAGTTGGGGCTAAATTGGGGTTTGACAAATTAAGGGAGTGGGTATGTACAGTGACAGGCAAAGGCGATAGGTTGGGAGGGAGACAGGTAGGTAGGTCCGAGCCCGCCTTCCAAGTGGCCAGCACCACCCCACTCCCTCCACCAACCTCCATTGAACGGCAAAGGCTGGCCAACTTCATCGGCTGGCCGTGTTTTGCTTCAAGGCGGAGGCCGGCCAACTTCATCGGCAGCTGTGTTCTGCAAGGCCTGTGCCGGCCAGTTCATCTGCTGGCTGTTTTTCTTCAAGGCCTGTGCCGGCCAGTTCATCTGCCGGCTGTGTTTGCCTGCAGCGGCCTTCTTCTGCGGGCTGTGTTGCCTGCACCTTTGCCATGCCATGCCCACTGCCCATGTTCACCAGCCCCGTTCAATTTTGCTTTGCCCCCCCCTGTTCATTTCCATGTGCGCCAGGATCAAGGCAACAGTTTGCAAGCTGCGAGAACTGCCCTGTTGGCAGCTACAACACGGGCCTGCAGTGGCAGCCCGTGCACCGTGTTTTGCGTCCATCCATTCATCCATTCATTCGTTGTGCTCATTGCGTGTGCCACTTGAGCTGGCACGGAGACTGCGTTTGTGCAGCCCAGGCACCGTTGTGGTTCACTGAGTTCAGTTCAAAAGGGAAGGCCTTGGACTGCGTGTGAGCAGCCAGCCACGTTCCCTGTCACCTGCATTGTTTGAGCCAGAGACTGCATGCGGGCAGCCTGGCTCCCTGCTAACTGCTTTTCTTTTGCAGAGTTCAGTGATCCTGGGCCATGGTTTAGTGTAAAATTTGTAAGTTAAGGTTAAGATGTACTGTACATATGAGTGCGCCCCCGGCATGTTTGTCTTAGCGCCGGCAATTTTATTTAAGTCGTCCGTGTGAGTGAGTTTGTTTAGGTAGTTACGCAGCCCTCAGGTTATTTATTTTGGGGACACGAATACCATGAATGTCGCACTCAGGGATCCGTAGGTAAAATGTACTAGGGGAAAACTACACATGATGGCACACGAAAATTTGACGACTCGGGACGAGTCTGTAAAAAGGGAAGGGGGTAGTGTTGTGGTTACCAGATTCGCAAACCACCATTCAGGTCCCTTAGGTGAGGTATCTCGGTAAGTGCATGTGTAGTTAGGCCCAAACCCGTTGTCTAGTGGGAATACATGTCATTTATGCGAGCTGCGACTCTTCAGGATAGCCGTTTTTCTTTTACTATCTTTATTTTGGACCAACCGCCATGATCACAACCACAACATCAACCACCGACCACAACCACCGCTTCACCACAACCGCCACGACCTTCACGCACACCTCACAACCGTAGCATCGCCACCGTTCTTGCCCCGCTGTGGGTACCGGTGTTGGATTCGTGCAGAACGCGCGTCGAACAGCGTGTACAAAATCACGGATTTTGTGCTTCAAAAACGGATCAAAAACGACACACGCCCACTTTTTGCCGTCCAATCGGTGAGCGAGGGGCGATTTGGCCCCGCCTCCAGAACGATCGATATATGCAAATTTGTGGATCAAAAGCCTTCACGCCCACTTTTTCTCGGGCCAATGGGGAGCGAGGTGAAAGGTCAAAGGGAGGGGGTCAAAGGCGAAGTTACGGGGGGATAAAAGGACGGTGTTCGTCAG
>NC_140976.1:56029741-56237241 GCF_056783735.1 Eptatretus burgeri | reverse complement strand
AATGTCTGGGCTGTGCAAATGCAATCCCCAGTAATGTGGCTGCCAACATGGCAGTCTCTGCAAACACTTCCACAACAGATGTTCCTGGGGCACATGGCAAGGTTCAGCTATGTCTGCTATGATATGGCAAGGCCTGACAAGTGGGCTCAAGGCAAATAAAGGCATGTGCAAGGCATGGCAAGTGGAGTCAAAGCAAAGGCATGGCAAAAATTTTTTTTTCGTTGCCCAGTTTGAACGAAACTTGATATTTCACATCAATGTGAAAAAAAAAAAGACGGAGAAAACAATGTCGAAGAAATTATTGTGCGTCATCTTCGAACCACAATTGTATTTATTAATGAACACGGACGTATCAGATCAAAATGGCTATATTTATTTTATGCTTAAAAATAAATATTTCTTTGTCTATACGAAATGTTTGAGATTTTTAAAATAAATAATTTCAACCAAAAAAGAAAGATAGCTCCAGCGAACTATACCGTTGAGGTTGTTTGCATTGATCAAATTCTCCCGAAGAGTACTTGACTGAATCGGGAATTGATTTTTCATTCATTTTTTTTCGTTGCCCGATTTGAATGAAACTTGATAGTGCATACCACAGGAGAGTGGTCAGTTAGGTGGGCCGAAAATTTTTGCGCTATCGTGTACCGTTTTGGCTGTATTTTGGGAACATGTATACATACATACTTACATGCATACATACATATATAAAAGATGAGAGATTTAGTAATATAAAGATAGACATATATATATACATATATATATATATATATATATATACATATACATATACATATACATATACATATACATATACATATATATATATATATATATATATATATATATATATATATATATATACATATACATATACATATACATATACATATACATATACATATACATATACATATACATATACATATACATATACATATACATATACATATACATATACATATATATATATATATATATATATATATATATATATATATATATATATATATATATATATATTGTTACGGTTGTGGAAATTCACAAATCACCATTCAGGTTCCCGAAGATCAGTTATGTCGATAAGTGTGTGTTCCAGGTTAGATTTCCCCACCGATGTATAACGGGCATTGTTCTTGTGCCGGGCTGTGAATCTTTGAGGTAGTGTTATTGTTTTCTGTCTTTTATTTTAAACAAACACCTCCTCACCATCTTCTCCACAACTGCCATCATCTCCTCACCATCTTCACCACGTCCGTGTGAAGACGGTGATTTCCAACATGTCCGCGTGAAGACGGTGATTCCCAACACATCCGCGTGAAGCCGGTGATTTCCAACATGTCTGCGTGAAGCCGGTGATTCCTAACACGTCCGCGTGAAGCCGGTGATTTCCAACACGTCCGCGTGAAGCCGGTGATTCCCAACACGTCCGCGTGAAGCCGTTGATTCCCAACACGTCCGCGTGAAGCCGGTGATTTCCAACACGTCCGCGTGAAGACGGTGATTCCCAACACGTCCGCGTGAAGCCGGTGATTCCCAACACGTCCGCGTGAAGCAGGTGATTTCCAACACGTCCGCGTGATGATGGTGATTCCCAACACAGCCACGTTTGACGGCAAGAATGGATCAGGAGACGAACAGGGGCGGAGCCAGCCGGGGTTGAAGGGTCGAAGGTGAAGGAGCGAAGCCCCCGGGGGCTATAAAGGGCTGCGTTCAATCGCCGTAAAGAGAGAGGAGTTGGTGTGCGGAGCTCGAAGGCAGTGGAGAGTTGTTCTGAGTTCTGAGTTGGAGTCAGAGCTGTTCTGAGTTCGCGCTGCGCTGGTGTAGTGGAGTTGTTGGAGTGTTGGAGTCCGGGGAGTCCAGTTGAGTTGGAAGTTGGGATTGAGTTGGGCTGGGCCGTTGGAGAGAGTCTGGAGTCTGGAGTTTGTGGCTTGCGTTTGGCGGTGGGAGTGGAGAGACGCCTCGTTGGGAGCTGGAGAGTTCGGAGTTCGGGCAGTTGGTTCATTGGGGGTACGCCGGCGCAACCAGGAGGCCTGAGGCGAGACCCATTCACTCCTCCAGCGCGTCGTCGGCTAGACCAGGCCGCAGTGGGGGCCGGACGACCAAGGGAGCCAGTTAGAGCTCGGGGGTCTGGGCAAAGACGCCGGGGGTCGCCGAACCAGGACCCAGCAAGTCACCAAGAGGGTGGCCAGGTAGTTCGCTCGGTCTCTCGGAGCCCCTTCGGTCATCCCGGCTCCGAGCAATTATAAAGGTTCACGAGCCCGGTTCTTTCTTTCTTTCTTGGGTTTTGCATGAAAGTCTGTGGCACCTTGTCCCTAAGTTGAACTGATTAAGTGCATGTACATATTAAATAGACATCGGCTGTAGGTTTTTGCTCGTGTCTTGTCCCCATTCCCCCATTCATTGCATATGTGCATTTGAAATAAATGTCCCCATTTTTTAATGTTAATCTGCTCGTTGTGTCAGTTTCTGCCATTGACTGCCATGATGCGTTCGGAATGTTAGCTGGCTGATTATAAGCCGATAAAACATGCATCTGCTCTGACGGGACTTGGCGATAGAAAACTGCTCGGCAATCGCAAATGGAACGAGCTGCTTAAGCGGCTCGTTTTCGTGCAGGCTCCGTCGAGGTATAAACTCCCGGCATTTCTGTCCACGCGAATAATTAGGTACATCGACAATTCGGCGATCGACCCTGCAGCACGTGGACAGAAGAGTTGGCTGGTTTATGGTGTGTTAAAAACACCCGTAGCTGGGTTTCGGCGTTGATCCGGAAGCTGTGACTGGATTGCCACTTTCGTTGGGCCCGCACGGCCGTAATTGAGCTAAAGGCAGTCGCCCGCACGCCGGACGGGCGGAAATCAACAACAACAATATATATATATATATATAAATATATATATATATATATATATATATATATATATATATATATATATAAATATATATATATATAAATATATATATATATATAAATATATATATATATAAATATATATATATAAATAAATATATATATATATATATATATATATATATATATATATATATCATCCTTATTATCACTAAGAATTCAAGTTATCGGTTTTGATTTCTTTTTACATCTCTATGTATCACAAAATAGTTGTATTATATCTTCAATGTTATAATCATTTTGGTTTTTTTGAAGTTTAAATAAACCGATTATATCTTCTTTTTGAAGACCAGCATTAAAACCATGTGAGAGTAGTTGATACTCTGGTTGAAAACTCGACTTTGTGAAAATTATTAAATTATCATAATCTAAAAAGTTGGAAGTCAGGAGCATCTTCAAAAGTAAGCAGGTTTTTCCACATCTGCTTGAACCAACTATGAGACATCTTAATGAATTTGGAAGATTTTTATGATTGTTAAATTTTATCTTATTTTCACAAATGGGTAAAAAATTCATTGATTTATATATTTGGAAAACAGGATATTTAATTTATTATTGGCTTTTTTAGAAACCCTATATTTTCACCTAAGTTCTGGTTTAATTTCAACATAATCCATTATTGTATTTCTACAATATCTTGTGTTGATATTTCCCTGAAAATCACATCCATGAATAATATATAACAACAATCCTTTGAACATTTCTCTAATATGTTCAGTTTCTTCCCTTGTAAGGAAAGGTGTGTTATCACCCTCATACTTTACATTCATTTCTCTAATCAATCTTGTAAAGTAATTCATTTTTGGTGTACATCTAAAAGAATTATTTTCCTTTTTATATTTTTTATTATCATTAATTAGACGATAGTCACAGAATATACATTGTTTATAGGCTTTTGACTCTGTGTTTAATCCCCGTCTTTCACACGCAGGACAATTCTCAAATTTGTCATATGGAGAATCAGAGAATTCAAGAGGCTCAAAATCTAGCATATTTATAAAGTAAAACTTTACTTAAATTAAAATGCATCTTCGGAATCATCTATAAAACTATCATAATCACTCTCATAATCTTCAAAATCTTCAGTTGAATATTGACTCATCTTTAATTAGTGGAAACAACATTACCGTTGATATCGATATACTTTTTTTCATTACCAGATTCAACTACACCATTTTTTATATTAAAGGTAATTTTAAAATGATCCTTATCTACTATTGAACGAAATGTCATTTCACCTGATATATTTACATCCTTTATTTCATCAGGATTTACATCTTTAGGGTTGTTGAAAAAAATACAAATTTCTCCTTGCATATTACAGATGGTCTTATCTTTTCTTTCTGAAGCTTCATCCATAAGGTTTTTATTTTTTGAAACTTTTCTTGTTTCATTGCTTTTTCTAGTTTTGAATATATTGCCAGAAGGAGAGGAGAAACTTTTGTTCGAGATACTTTAATTGATGTTCTTCCAGGTATACTAAAAGCCCTTCCACTGAAGGATTTTTGAAGAACTCATATTATTCGCCATAATTGTTTTTCTCCAATAGTTGTTATATTTATCTTTGTTCAATTTTACATCCTTGACATATTTCTCAGTATCTTTAACAAATGAAGAGGTTAATTGAAACTTGTCTTTTGTGTCTTGAAACATTGTATTTATTAAGTGAAAAAAGTTGGAGAATAAAATGGTTGTAAGCAGAGATTCACCCATAAATTAAACGAAATTTTGATCAAGAAAATTTTAGTTTAAGCAAAGTTTTATTATATAAATATGGTGAATACAACGTACTGCAATGTTTGTAATCACGAATATTAATATTATAAAAAACACCTTCAAACCAATAAACACACATTTAATCTATGTTATCAAATATCTCCTCTTGAGTTGGAAACAAAACATTGTGATATTTGCTCAAAGGATGTTTTGAAGAGTAGTTATAAGAAGCACCTTCAATCACAAAAACACAAGAGGAATGAGTTTAAAGTAAAGGGAGACTATTATATTGAAAACACTGATGGAGCTTTTAAGAATCATATTAAAATAAGGATTTTTCAATTTGGTGAACCCAGTCCATCATCAATAGCTGAATCAATTGAAATAGTAAAACCTGATGATGAAAAAGTTATTAAAAAGACATTAAAATAAATGAAAACTTTAAAGTTTTATATGGGAGTGAAAATGAATATGAAGATTACCCCCGTGCGGGAGTGACAGTCATCTCTGCGAGAAATAATACCACAAGTTCTCAATGTTCAGTTATGACCGAAGACTACTGCGCAGTTCTACTGCGCAGCTCGACTGCGCAGCTCCACTGCGCAGCTCGAACTGTGCAGTTTGGTTAAAGATGACTCGGCATTTTGGCGCGCGTGCACAAAATTATATTTTGAAACTAAATGCCGAAGTTTACAATTCGGGTTTTAAAACTTTTGCAACTTCGGCGGAAAATGTATAAATATATAATATACAAGTTCAGCTGCTATGCAATGACACCATTCATTGGTTTTTACCATGCCCAGTAGAGAATATATAGCCTCCTGAAGGTAGGGCAGATGTTGCAAACTTTGAAGTAACGTGACGCGAAAACGAAAGCGAAATTCGAAAATCCGTCCTGACCAAATTTAGATATTGTCCCATAGATTCATATGCCACAATCAAATTCAAGATTGCCTGAGAAATGTAGGAGGAGATAGATTTTGAAAATCGTCATTTTCGCATTTTTTTTGCCAACTTTGAAGTCACGTGACACGAAAGCGAATATCGAAAATCCGGCCCGACCAAATTTAGATATTTTCCCATAGATTCAGATGCCACAATCAAATTCAAGATTGCTTGAGAAATGGCGGAGGAGATAGATTTTGAAAATCGTCATTTTCGCATGAAAATCATCATTTTCGCATTTTTTGCCAACTTTAAAGTCACGTGACTCGAAAAGGAAAACGAATATCGAAAATCCGGCCCAATCAAAATTTAGATATTGTCCCATACATTCATATGCTACAATCAAATTCAAGATCTCTTGAGAAATGGCGGAGGAGATAGAATTTTAAAATCGTCATTTTCGCAACTTCAAAGGCCTCGTGACATTGACCTTGACCTTCGGTGACCTTGAAAGTCATACCATCGTGTACGTCTCATCGACCTCTATCAGGATCACCAATGAGCAGATCTCCCACTTCAACTTCATTGTGAACGGACGGACGGACGGATCAAAGGACATCGACACTCATATTATTAGGTCATGCTCGAAGAGATGACCTAAAAAGACAAGATGAAGAACAAACTATTTATATGAGAACAGATCTTCATTTTATAACATCATTTCAAGATTTTCTGAACAGTGGGGTTTATGAAGAACGATCAAGAGAAGAGGAGGATGTTGATAATACTAGGATTTAATAGTATTAAATATTCCACTGTCTGAGTGAAAATATTCCAATATTCCATGAAAACAGATGTTTTATTGTTAGATGTAGGAAGTGGATTTAATATTTAAAAAATCATCTTTTTCGATATACACATTCTAAAATCAGACGCTCTTAAAGCTTCTTCTTATATTGAATTACCAAAAGAAATAAAACTAAAGAAGGCAGTTGTTAATATTAAGAACAATGATAATAAATGTTTTCCCTGGTCTGTTGTTGCTCACTTACATCCACCAAATTGTAATTCAGAAAGAGTAAAACAATATATGAAATATGAGAATACCTTGGACATTAAAGATTTTAAATTCCCAATGCCACTAACAGATATTCCTAAATTTGAGAAAAAGAATAATCTTTCCATTAATGCATATGGATTAACTAGAGAGAATAAAGTTCAGATATTAAAAATTTCAAACAACTATAAAAAATGAAGAAACACATGTGGGGGAAAAAAATTATATTAATGTAATTTAAATTGTAACAAATGGAGTTTCAGAAATGTAACTTTTATGCTGCAAGTTGAATTGGCTGTCATTTCTGGCCAAAAGACTTTTGCCCTAAATGATGAGAAATGTGTTGTTCTGGTGCAGAGTGACCGAGCTGATAAATGAACCTTTGCTTAGAAAATGTACGAAGTGGCTTTTCGTCTAAAGGACATGTCTACAGTCTGGGTGAATATCCCCCAACCTCTCTCTCACGAAAGTATAAAATGCTTTGAAATGTAAAATTGTTTTCAGTGCAAGCACGTGAGGAAGTATAGTATCTCAGTGGCTTGTACTCCTTGGAACTGACCAAGTACCAAGTTAGAATAAAACTCTCTGATGTAATGTAGAAGTGAAATTGAATCAGGTTGGTCTAACTGTCTAACTAAAGTAAGAATAAATGAAATAGAACCAAATGATATTGCAATCAATGGGGGTTCTAAAGTTCATTGTACAAGGGTGAGAAGTGTATGGTGTATAATTAGAAAATAAATTGTTTCACAAGGAAGGACTTGTGTGGACATCAGTTTTATCAGTGTCAATAGGGTTTTTGTGTAGGATTTTATAATCAAATCGGACAAATGTTAAACTATGTCTGAAGTCAAATAGGATTCCACAATCGGCCAGTTCGAATCCTTCAGGAGGACAACGATCACAACAAGGTGGGTTTAAAAAATCCACGTCACACACATTGATCTTTTATATTTTGGTGTTGGAAAGAATTTACATTATACATACATCAATAATTTATCAAGATTAATCTCTCCTCAAGTATTCAGAACAGCAAACAAAATATATCCTTGCAAGTGATGTCTTAATTCATTCCATACAAAAGAACGATAAGAACAAAATTCAAAATATTGTAGTAATCATAAATCAGCTGTAATTACAATGCCTAAACCTGGTGAAAAGATTTATTTTGAAGATTATAATAAATCTATCATGCACCCATTTGTGATATACGCTGATTTTGAATGTATCCTTAAAAAGATAAATACTGTTTCTCCTAATCCAAAATAATCATATACAAATTAATGTCAAAAACATATTCCTTGTGGTTTCTGTTATTATATCAAATCATCTGTTGGAGAAAAGTATAATAAACTTGAACATTATAGTGGAAAAAAAGCTTCACAAGAGTTTGTAAAACGATTAGAAAAGGATTGTATAAGACTAACTAAATTAATGAAAGAAACAAATGAACCGATGAAATTAACCGAAGAAGAAAAATTAGATTTTATAAAGAACAATATCTGCCATATTTGTGATTAGGAAATTGAGGGAGAGGTCAAAGTTAGGGATCATTTTCATCTTACTGGTAAATATAGGTCCCGCTCATTCCTGTTGTAATCTTAATTATAAATTTCCTTCTTTTATTCCAGTGTTTCTTCACAACAGCGCCAACTATGATACACATCTATTTATAAATGAACTTTCAAAAACACCAGGGAATATTTCTGCCATAACAAACACAAGTAAAAAGTATATTTCATTTACAAAAATTATATTCACAAAACCTATAACTCGTATTAGGTTTCTAGGTTCTTACAAGTTCATGGAAACACCACTAGCTGACCAAGCATCAAATCTAAGCTCCACGGGCTCTTTTCCAAATCTTAATTCATTCTTTCCAAAAGAGGAAATTCTAACTAAAGAGGAAATTCAGATTAAAGAGAGAATTCAAAGTAAAGAGGAAACTAATTAATGAGGAAATTAATGAAGAAATTCTAACTGAAGATGAAATTCTAATTATAAAGAAAATTCGAACAATGAATGAAATTCTAACTAAAGAGGAAATTCTGATTATAGATAAAATTCTGATTAAAGAGGGAATTCCAACGAGATAGGAAATTCAAACAAGGAATGAAATTCAAAGAAAAGAGAAAATTCTTACAAGTATGGGAATTTATCCTTATGATTATATGGATTCATTTATGAGATTTAAAGAAACACAACTTCCTTCAAAAGAAAGTTTCTACAATAACCTTTATGAAGAAGAGATCAGTGAGAAGGAATATAAACACACACAAGAAATTTGGAAAATATTTATGATAAAGAACCTTGGAGAATATCATGATTTGTATCTAAAAACATGTTTTATTGTGAGCTGATGTGTTTGAAGCTTTTAGATCACTCTGTCAGAATAAAAATTGTTATGGATTAGATCCTGCCCACTATTTCACAGCTCCTGGTTTAGCTTGGAGTGCAATGTTGAAAATGACAAAACAAGATATAGATTTAATCAGTGATGTATATATGCTTTTGATGATTGAGAAGTCTGAGAGAGGTGGAATATCACAAGTATGTTCAAAAAGATATGCTAAAGCAAATAATAAATATCTTCCAAATTATGATAGTGAAAAAGATAGAAATTATTTGATGTATTTTGATGATAATAATTTGTATGGATGGGCAATGTCTCAATCTCTGCCTTATGATAAATTAGAGTGGGTGGAAGAAAAGGATTATGAAAAGGTTTTGATGAATATTGTTATTTCTTCTCAAGAGGAATTGAATGAGGAAAAAGAAGGTTATTATTTTGAAGTTGATTTGAGGTACCCGAGTGATCTTCATAATAAGCATAAAGACCTTCCTTTTGCATGTGAGAAAGAAACCCCAAAGAAAGAATGGTTAAGTGATTATCATAAAAGTTTTAATATAAAAGGTAAATCAACAGAAAAGTTATTAACAACATTCTATGATAAAGAGGGATATGTTTTGCATCAGACAAGCTTGAAACAGTTTTTGGGAGAAGGATTGAGAGTAGCTAAAATTCATAGTTTTAAAATTTAAACTAAGTCCTTGGATGGAAAAGTATATTAAATTCAATACAGATATGAGAACAAATACAAAAGTAAAGTTTGAAGGGGAATTCTATAAATTGATGAATAATGCTGTCTTTGGAAAGACAATGGAGAATGTTGGAAACAGGCAAAACATGAGATTTGTAACATCTTGGAAAGAAGCTTCTCGATTGATAAATAAACCAAGTTTTGGGAGAGAAGAGGTTTTTTCAGAGAACTTTTCTGCTATTCATATGGAAAAGGAAAGTATTGTAATGGATAAACCAATTTATCTTGGAACAGCAGTTCTTGATTTATCAAAGATATTGATGTATGATTATTTGTATAATGACTTAAAGAAAGAGTATGGTGAAAATGTTTCATTGTTGTATATGGACACTGATACTTTTATTCTAGATATAAAAACTGATGATGTTTGTTAAGATATGAAGAAAAATATTGGAGTATATGATACAAGTCATTTTAGTAAGAAGAGTGAGTTATTTTCAAAAAAGAATGAAAAGGTTATTGGTAAGTTTAAGGATGAGTTGGGTGGAAAAGTAATGAGTGAGTTTATTGGATTGAGAACAAAGGCATATGCTTATAAGTATGGTGATCAGATTGATAAAAGGTTAAAGGGAATAAAGAAATATGTAATAAAGAAATCAATAACTTTTAGAAACTATTATAATTGTTTGATGAATAAGAAAGAAGAATATAGGAAAATGAATACAATAAGAAGTTATAAACACAACATATATAGTGAAGAATAAATAAAAAGGCATTACGAGCCTTTGATGATAAGAGATTTATTTTAGATAATGGAATAGATTGTGTTCCATATGGATATTGTATGATAGAGTGTTTAGAATAGATTGTGTTCCATATTGATATAAGTTTTAACTAAACAGAATATGGGTTAAGGTTTTTAAGGGCTACCGTCGTCTTTTTCACAATATATAAATGGTTGAACCAAGTATTAATCAAACTAAAGAGTGGAGAAAATCTCAGTCTTGGTATATAAATGGAAAACATAATGAATGTGAAAAATATCAAATCAGTCTTATTGAAAAAATAACTAAAACAAAGGTAAATAAAACAAATAAGCGAATCAATTTAAAAACTAGTAAGTTAGAGGATGTAAAGAAAAAAAAAATATCCTTGAATGGACTGAAAACTTTGATGGTTATCAATTGAACAATGAAAAAATACTTTACTACAATCTCAAAATGATATGCAACTCAAGGGGAGGTCAGATGAGATCAATGAGAGAAGTATATCATTTAATAATGACACAGAAGGGGTATCTTGAAAAATATAAAGATTCAAATGTTTTATTTTTAAATATTTTAGATGGGGATTATTGTGCAAAGAAAATTAAACTATTGAAGGAATTTGAGAATGAACAAATCTTTATCGGTTCAATGAGTGAGCTGAACAATATGCATTGGTTATTTGAAAAAAATGCGCTGAGGCTAAAAGGAGAGGCTATTAAAATCTCCATTCACTTACATGTTTTCGATATTTCACCAGCAGAGAATTCAACAGGTTGGGATAAAAAGGTTTATTTTTTAGGGAAAAAAATATGAATCGCTGAGAATCCCCCATTCATTAACATGGGGGAAAGTGAGCCAGAATCAGTATATTCACCCTACTCTAATGGACTAAGAGTCAGAGGGGGAGAGAAAATCATTCTCCTGTTTTAACTGAATGAGCCTTGAGATAGAGAGTTCTCCTTATTAATTTGTATGGGGGAAAAAGTCATTCTCCTGGTTGGGGTTTTTTAAGGGGTTTTTAAAAAGGTTAGCCTATGCATTTGTATGAGGTTTTTTGGGCCCTGAGACAGTCTCAAATTAACATGAGCTTGTATGGGAGTGGGGGGGGGGGATCATTCTCCTGTTTTAACTGAATGAGCCGTGAGATAGAGAGTTCTCCCTATTAATTTGTATGGGGGGGAATCATTCTCCTGTTTGGGGTTTTATAAGGGGTTTTCAAAAAGGTTAGCCTATACATTTGTGTGGGAGGGGGAGGAATTTTACTCCAGTTGAGGGGTTTTTGGGGATCAATTCAAAGAGTTTTCCCCATTTCCCCATTCATTTGCATGGGTGCCTCACAAACCCCATATATCCCCTACTATGGTGGTCTTGAAGGTACTCCACAACTCTTCAGGAGTCCCCAAATCCCCACTCGGCCTGTTTGCAAATTCGTCAGTGACCCTCATTCTGAGCTTGCTAACATACAGCCTAGGCTGGGATGGTACCATTCTCCCAGATTTAAGCTGCAACTTCAGAGTTGCTACAACAAGCCTGTGGTCGGCATTGAGGAACTGAGCGCTCCCGTAGACCCTGCAGTTCGGGATCATCCTCCAGCAACCATCAATGTGCTCATGGTCAATCTCCTTTGCCACACCACCAGCGTTGGAATACCAAATTCATCGATGAGCCTGTGGGTGCTTCTTGCAAAGTCAAGGAACTTCGTGCTATTCTGTTTCACAGTTCCAGACGCATGGGGACCAACACATGTCTCATAACCATCCCCATCAGTTCCAGTCGATGCATTGAAATCTCCCAAGACCAGAAGAGTATCTCGGCTGGGGCACTGATCAACCAGATAATCGAGCATGGCATAGAATACGTCCTTCGCTGAGGTCACTCGCCTCAGTCCAAGCATAACAGAGATGAGGGAAATGACACACAAGGAGTGACAAATCCTTCATCTCATAATTCGCTCGTTGACTGATGTTACCTCAATTATCATTAAATTCAGCTTATTGGACACAGCTACAGCAACTCCTTGGGCATGGTAACCATCAGAGTGACCAGACCAATAGCAGGTGTAACTACCCACCATAATCTCGCCGCAATCTGGTCTCTGAACCTCAGAGACTGCTGCAATACCAATTTCCAAATGCTTGACCTCAGATGATAACAAAAACAGGTGATCATCCTCTCTTTGGTATAGGACATTCCAGTCACCCACCTGAAGGGAGTGCCTCAGGTTAACCCAAGGAGACCGCCGTCAGGTGGAGGACACCTCAGCACCACCGCAACACACACTACCCCAATCTGACCCGGGAAGGTTGCCCCGTGGTTTCCCTCCTATCATCAAAGATTGAGGGTCCCAGAGGCTTTGCCCCAATCCCGTCATCAGGTGAGCTGCCCTGCGAAGGGCAGCTGCACAGGGGGCACCCCCGCGGAGTGGGTTTTCAGTTTAAAAAAAATGCTTTTAGTATGTTTTGCGGAATGAAGGGTTTTACAGTGGAAGGAGTGCAAATCCTGCCACCAACCTCTGAATAAGAATTAACCTAGCTCTGTTCTCTCTCGACCCTTACTCCACACTCTTGCCTTCTTCCCCTCAACTTTCCACTCTCCATCCTATTTGATCTGCGTGCTCCCACACCCTCCTCCTCTTCATGCGTCTCATGTCACGCCCATCAATCCTCTACCTCTGGGGCGTGGCTTGCTCGCATGTAACCCGGGATGGTGGGGCTTCTGCCCCATTTGTAGTTGCTTTAGGGACGTGTTCCCCACCTTTATTGCTGTTCTTGGAATACAAAACGTCGGGAAATTTCACAGGGGGCGATTACAAACTGGGGCAATTAGTCTTAAACCCAACCTAATTAACATGGCACCACCCCCCATGTGGTGATAACTTACACTTAAGCTCACAGTTTCCCTACTTAATTACATTGAGATGTCTCCGACACATCCATGGACCAAATAACTTTCCATTTACAACGTTCCAAGCAAACAACTTTCCTTTTAAATTCCTCCATCTAACCCCACAACCAGAACAGTATAATAATAATTGAAATTGCAATTAAATAATGAATAAAAATAAAACAACAAATAAATAAATAATAATGAAAATGAAAGTATAAAGTATTTGCTAATAAATGTCTTTTTGTCCGTCCGTCAGTCAGTCAGTATGTTTCCTCCATAACTCCAAAACAATGAAACCTAGCAGCCTGAAACTCTGCAAGCATATGAAGGGAACTCCTTGAGTGAAAAATGTTGTGTTTGGGTGAATTAAAACACCCCTTTTGAAGATAATTAACGGCCTTATTTAATTATCTTTTATCAAGGCGTCATCCTTGCTCAGCCCTCTGTCAGCTGGCTGCTGGGGTCATAATTCGCCATTTTGTTTGGCCGATTCAAACACGGACGTCTTATAATAACCTGGAGCAGCAATGCCATCTACTCGCAGCAGTGAGAACTGAAGTCACCGGAAATGGCTCAGCGGCCATGTTGCATTGCCACTCGCTAGTTGCGCGCAATTCAAAAAAACCTGTAGATGCATTAAGAGTTTTAACTATTTTGCCAGTATTTTGAACCGGTAAACGTAAAAATGCCACTGTGCGTGGCGTTCGGATGCAATAATAAGTCTGGGAAGAGCTCCACATGCACCTTTCATCGGTAAGAATGCGATTATTGATGCTTTTTTTCTCTTTCAATCGTCAATCTATTTTTAGAGTATTATTTTAAGAAGTTACAATTTAAACGCTAAACGCCAGTATAACAATCTAAATGATGGCAAAGTAAGTCGATAATTTGAAAGAAAATGTAAAAACGATATTATCCAGGAATACGCCGGAAATGAGGAAATGTTAAAACAAGGGGTGGCCTTACCGTTCCATCATCAAGCATTGTTCAAGTATGTGAAGCCACTGAGAAATGTGTTCAGAGAACGCTGGCGGTGACAAATGGCAAGATTCCTCGTGATAGTTACCTGAAATCTGCAATCTCTGCATCAGTGTTGGCAGAAGTAGGATCGAGTGCATTTGACTCGCTTAGTGATCACATGTTTGAGATGGAGGCAGACTGTAATCATGTATTTTCTCTCATACAGCACATCTGTGAGTGCTATACAAAGATTCGTCTCCACCATGTTGTTCGAACCATGAACACTGAATTGAAAGATTAACCCATCAGGAAAAAAATTCAGCAAACTGATCCTATTTGCACATCAATAGTTTACTAACCATTTGCATTGAAGTCTTTCTCCTCGGTTTCGACATATCTTATGTTTCAACCTACTGCGATTATAATAGTTGATCGTCATCTTCTATAGGTAAATGCATATTAAACCAGTCTCATTAGTGTGTAGATTATAGATCATGTTTATTAAGGTTGTCCAATGTCTGTTCAATGTCTTCATGATTGATCAATATATTATCGGCCATACAGGGTAGCTTTAAGCTACTCAAATAGGGGGTAGCTTTAAGCTACCCACTCTGGCCTATAATATATTGATCAATCATGAAAACATTAATGAGACTGGTGCTGGTTAAATATGCTTCGACCTACTACAGAAAGCTACCCTCTATAATATACACATATTAATAGGAGGCCATAGGTTAGTCTGTAGATTCTCTTCTTCTTCTTCTTCTCTCGGCTGCTCCCGTTCGGGGTCGCCACAGCGGATCATCCGTATGATCCGCATAGTGATTTGGCACATGTTTTACGCCGGATGCCCTTCCTGACGTAACCCTGGTCACCTCTTACGACACAGGGATATGGTACACCTATTTTAACCGGGGTATACACCGGCCCAGTACACTGGTACTCATTTCGCCGACCTCAGAAGGATAACAGGCTGAGTCAACCCCTTGGTGTATTCATTCAGTGGCCCAACGGGGCTTGAACCCAGGACCTTTTGGATCCCAAGCCGCTGCCCTAACCACTGCGCCAATACTGGGCTTTAGGTTAGTCTGTAGATTATAGATCATATTTATTAAGGTTGTCCGATGTCTGTTCAATGTTTTGATGATTGGTCAATATATTATTAATTATAGACCATAAGGCCTATTATTATAGGGGGTAGCTGAAAGCTACCGCCTTATGGCCTATAATAATACAAATATTATAGGCCATAGGGGGTTAGCTATACATATTACATTGATTATCATCAACACATTACACTGATTATCATCAGATCATATGACATATGATATGATAATCATTCATGAGAATTGTGACACCTCGTACTCACTTACCTTATTGATTCGTGCTGCAGAGCTTGTATTAGCTTGGTCGTGATAATGGGTGGCAGAGACTGTTAGTGAAATGAAAATCCTGTTCTTCTTAAGCTGTACAAAAATGTTGTTTCCAGCGAGAAATTCGGCACAGATTAATATATTCAATCTGTGAATTGGGTTGGCAACGCAACATGGCGACTTCAGTCGACAGAGGCCGTTGCTGGTCCAGGTTATTAGAAGAAGTCCGTGGATTCAAACATGCCTTGCTTTGGAAACACGAATTACTGTCATAGACTAATTAAAATATGTCATCAAAATATTATATCTCATTTGAGAATCGGATCTCATAGAATAAATGTATCAATCTGGAATGAAATCTGAAAATTTTAACAAGTACATGATTTTTATCACTAAGTGCACTTATTTCAGCAAAGCATGAAGCTGAATTTTTTTCTACTGTTCAGACGATTATACAGGGTGTCCCAAAATTCACCCTCGGATTTAGAAATTAAATAACATTTCTATTTTTTTTAAATAATTTATGATTATTTTTATACCAAAAGAAAATTTACAAAATGGAGATAAATTTGCTTAATTCATGAAAAATGATGCAGCTTAGATGTCCTCCATTTTCGGCTTCGCAGAGACAGGCCTTTTCGACAACATTTTCCATAACAGCGGACAATAACTCTGGCTGCAGCCCTCGAATTTCTGCACAGATGTTGTCCTTGAGATGCTGAATTGTATGGGACATATTGATGTATACACGCTCCTTTAGGTAACCCTAAATAAAATAATCGGGAGGCGTCAAATCAGAAGAACGTGATGGCCAAGAAATTTCTGAATTTCGCGAAATTATTCGATGTCCATGCTCTTTGGGTGAGAATAATTGATCGATAAAATTAAAATAAAATTCCACGATTTTGGTTCTTTGTTCAGTTGTGAATTTTTCCATGGGTAATTTCCAAATGTTAATCTAAATTCTGAAAAGAAAAGAAAAACAAAAATATTAAAAAATAGAAATGTTATTTAATTTCTAAATCCCGAGGTGACTTTTGGGACACCCTGTATTTAGTGGAAAAAAGATGAAGGAATGTGCAGAAAGTGAAACTTCATTTGGCGAAACGCCTTGCTCTCTCACCTGCTTTTACAATCCATGAGGATAGAGTCGACAGGGGTCCTTTTTATCGGCAATTACATACGCATTTTCTTTTTCCTCTTTTCTGCGATCTGCTTTCATGACAAAATATAAATATATGAATAGTTGCTGCATTATATTAATAGTCGGCAGTGGCTGAAAACGAGGAGTTACGTAGCCAGCACACATGGAGGTAGGAAATGTTGGGGTTTGTGCAGGACTGCATGCGAGCAGGTTGGAGAAACGCATTTGGGTTGGGGCATGCATGTATGCAGGTAGGCCTTTGCCAGGTCGATAGCATAGGTTTTAATTATTAAATGTTCCCACCCAGTTTTGCATAGAACATGGAAGTTAAAAAGAAAACATTGCTGTTTGGGCACGTTTTAGCACCCCAGTAATGCCCTGATACACTGCTTTACCTCCCCTTACACTCCCTTCCCTCCACTCACACTTTCTCATGCTGCCTCCCCTTCTCCTCATGCTGCCTTCCCCATTCCTTACCCTCATGCTGCCTTCCCCACTCCATACCCTCACACTGCCTTCCCCATCCTTTCCCTCAAGCTGCCTTCCCCATTCTCTTCGCTCACGCTGCCTTCCCCAATTCACTCCCCTCATGCTGCCTTCCCCTCCCCTTTCCCTCATGCTGCCCCCCTGCCTCCCCACCCATGTTTCCTCCTCGCCTTCAGGCTGTCGCCCCCTCATTCTGTCTCCCTCCCTCATGCTGTCTCCCTCCTTTATGCTGCTCCCTTCATGCTTCCCCACCCCCAGGTTGTCCCCCCCACACTGTCCTCCCCTCATGCTGTCCCTCCCTCATACTGTCCTTCCCTCACACTGTCCTTCCGTCACGCTGTCCCTCCCTCACGCTGCCCACTCTCACGCTGCCCTCCCCCCCACCTCCAGCTGCCTTCTCTTTCTTCACGCTGCTTCCCCTTCCCTCGTGCTGCCAACCCTTCCCTCACCTCGCGCTGCCTACCCTTCCCTCACCTTGCGCTTCCTCCCCGACTCCTCGCGCTGTCTCCGCAAACCCTCACACTGTCTCCCCGACCCCTCGTGCTGTCTCCCCGACCCCTCACGCTATCTCCCCGACTCCTCACGTTGTCTCCCCGGATCCCTCACGCTGACTCCCACACCCTCACGCTGCCATCCCAACCGCTTGTGCTGCCTTCCCTTCCCTCATGCTATCCTCCTCCCAAATCCGCTCCTCTACCATACAACTCTCCAGAGATCGAGGAGAGGAAGGGGTGTCAAAGAATGTACGAATTGGACAAATGAATGTTTTGTTTTTGTTTTTTTTGACCAGTCGAAACTGCTACTCGGATCAATTCAGTTTTTATATAGCAATGAATCGCCAGATCATGGAAGGATAGCCGAGAGATACGCATGCTTGCTCGAAACTGTCTCGCCTGGGTTTGAATCCCGACCCAGCTATGAACTGTCATCCGGTGTTTTACAGGCAAGGTGATTCATCAATGTGTGTGCCGTCTCTCAGATGTACGTTAAAGTGGGTGTCACATCTGCCGGAATCTCCCCCTTCCACCCTTCCCCTCTCTCTCACCCCTATCCTACTCTCCTCTCCATCTCGCTCTCTCTCTCCCACACATATCTCTCTCTCTCTCTCTCTCTCTCTCTCTCTCTCTCTCTCTCTCTCTCTCTCTCTCTCTCTCTCTCTCTCTCTCTCTCTCTCTCTCTCTCTCTCTCTCTCTCTCTCTCTCTCTCTCTCTCTCTCTTTAATATTCTCATCAACGAAGCAATGGGTTGTATTTGTTGGTATGATATAAAATAATATAATATATAATATGAATATAATATAGTTGGTGAATAGTCATGATACAGAATAAATAGATAGAAAAAATATAAGACAAAAGATAAGATATATTATCACCTTTTGTTTGCTACATATTTTATAGATAGAGGAATTTCCGAGAATTATCACACTTGAAATATATACGCAGCCTTTTGGGGTAAGAGAATGAAAGATAGTATTTTTTTCTTTGTGAATCTGTGGAGACACTTGACATCCATTATTAGTTGAGAGCATATGAAAAATTTCCTCTGCACCTATGCTCTTAAACCTTCCTTTATGAATTTCTGACACATCTCGATCTGTTTCTACTTTTTTTCATTCAATTACTTTCCTCATTCCTGCCTTATATCAAATATAAATGATGTATTAAACATGTCAGTGAATTAATTCTTCCGCCAGACATGACATTGTTAATACAAAGGAAGAAATCCTCCGTACAGACCTGAATGTTTTGCTTTGTGATTGTAAGCCTTCTATGACGGCCGAAGAGCAATGGAGTTATGTTTCCAGAATCTTTTTTTCCCAGCCATCATGTGAGCCAATTAATTTTCCTACCTTCGAAACTATAATATTTTTCCATTTTTACTTCCATACTCCTTTGCAGGGGGGTGTATGGGCTTGTAGAAGACGTGGATATGGTCGGAAAGCAACAAACGAAGAAGCATTTGCAAAGGGAGAAATAATCCACAGTGGTATAAAATGAGGACAAAAAACTTATGACCGATAGTCGATTTGGGATTTGACTCGGAATTCTCAGCTTGAAAGCCAATGCACTCACCTATATCTATTCTGCAAGCTCATTCTCACTGATTGATTGTGCAAAAGCTTGCTGTTTTACTGCAAGGCCTGGTATAAACTTACTGGCCTAGTGTGACACAGACCAATGGGTTTTCCATACCTAATATATATTGGGCAGAATTGCTTCGGCCTCTGCATGGAATGTTACAATTCCACATTCAAGTATTTTGGGGATTATTCAAAAGTTTCTCACCACAGGCAGGTCAGTGGTCTTTCTGTCTTTTATCATCTCCTCTCTGGTCTCTATATTCCCCACCTCCGCCTCCCCCATATTTTCGCAGGGAGCTGAAGGTCCGCCAGCAACCCCCTTCGGTAAAACTACCATAATCAAGAATCACTGATCATCTTCACTCTTTCATTCCTCTTTTTTCCCCCCTTTGGAACAAACTCATACAATGAATAAATAGACAATGAAATGTGGATATCCCATTGTCTATTTAAAGCAAACAAGTATGATGGAACAAATGTGTTCTTTGTTTCCTTTTTTGTTCATCGTTCTCCAACTGAAGTTCTTTATTGGTGAATGAATCATCAAAACAACATTATTTGACCTACTGCTATAAATCGCACTTCCCTGTTGTTTTATTTCATTTGCTTTGAAATAATTGATATACGATGCTGCTTTGTATTGTGGAATTGTTATGAGTGAAAATGGTATATTTGCATGTAGGATGTAATGATGGAAGGCTGCAATTCATATGGGAAGCAATGGAGGAATAAAATGTTTATTGCCGACAAGTAGACAAAACTACAGATGAACATTACGACTGCAAAACTTCAACCAGCCACAGGCTACGGCATAAAAACATCAGCCAATCAGTGAACATAAATAAGAAAGCGAAACATAAGAACGGCCGATTCCAAATACCTTTACATCCCGGTGAAAACTAAAATACAGAAATAAAATAAAACACAGGCCGTGGTGCTTCAATGTGCAATCCAAACCACAACAGGACTTCATGAATTGTCAAAAGCAATGTCTGTTAAAGGGATGGTTTTAAGGGTCCTCAGCAAAGGAGGTCAAAGGGCAATGGAAATCACTCCACCAATGGCTATTAACACATGCTGGTGGAAGTATGAGGGGATGATTTGCGAACGCGATTGCCTATCAGAGGTCACTCAGTTTATTCCAAGCGACAAAAAGTCTGACGTTGTGGTGGATCCAACTCTCTGTACATCCTGTTAGGGTGAAGCCCAACGAACCAGTAGGCTGGGATCCTACTTTGGTGATCTTCATATCTCCAACAAATTCAAACACAACAGTGCTTCAACGGAACAGCTTGCAATGTCACCCACGTATGGTCATGCACATCTTACAGAATAAACAACGCTGGAGAAGTCATTGGTTTTGATGCCGGAGAAGCAGTGGCTCTGAGAACCACGAGACTCGATGTGTACTTGGTGAATTGCCTTGTTATGATGCTCTTGATTTTGCCATTGATGGTGTCCACAATGCTGCAGGACAAGTTTGAATCGAAAAGGATATATATATATATATATATATATATATATATATATATATATATATATATATATATATATATATATATATATATATATATATATATATATATATATATACATACATATATATATAGATATACATACATACATATATATATATAGATATATATATATATATATATATATATATATATATATATATACATACATACATATATAGATATATATATATATATATATATATATATATACATACATATATAGATATACACCTGCTTGGAATGTAGGTAGGTCCATCGTTACCATCGGCATTGTCCATTGTATGTATTGATATTTTGAAATACACAAAGCATCGCTCCACACTCAAATTATAAAACAATTCGTTTGCAGAAAAACAGAGTAATTCCAAAAGGGCTTTTGAAAAGTCTCTTATATACTTTCAAACAACCTCACGGCATTGACCTCGAAGAAAGGCATTTCAGGCCCACTTGATGATGAAGTTTTTCTCATGCAAGTTTGCGATGCCTTATGGTTGCGATGTCTGGAAATTTCCTTTTCTGCAAGAAGAAAATTATTTTTGGGCTCATTGAAGGTTCACACACACACACACACACACACACACACACACACACACACACACACACACACACACACACACACACACACACACACACACACACACACACACACACACACACACACACACACACACACACACACACACACACACACACACACACACACACACACACACACACACACTTTTCTTGAAGTTACAAGTGCGAATTTTTTTGCAGAAAGTGCTGGGTGCTTGTGGGCAAATGCATTTAAGCTTCCAGCCTTTCTGAATACATTACGAGTGCTAGAGCAGGCTAGGACTTGCTGTTGTTACAATCGCCATGGCCAAACTGTTTGGATGGTATAATTTTCCAACTTTCATTTCAGCACCTTCAAAAGCTCTGAATTCTTTACCTAGCTGCTTCCAGAACACATTTTAGATTTTTTCCACCTTTGGTTATACATACAACATACTTGCTTAGGTTTTCTAGAGAAGGCCAAATGCATTCAAATGATGTCCAGAGAAAAATAATCTCATTCATCCACAATGTATCAGTTAGTCTTTGCAGAGATGGGTTCAGGCCTGTTCCCACCATAGACAAACACCTGGCTCCTTATTCCCTGATATTATTGGATGTGACAGTTGTTACAATCCTGATGTCCAATCTCCATGTGCTGTCTCACAAAAAGTCACAGATCTGTGCAAGTGAAATAAATATATATATATATATATATATATATATATATATATATATATATATATATATATATATATATATATATATATATATGCATACATAGACCGAATCTGGCCATCCGGGAGACCAATGAGCCTTTAAAGACAGCATGAAATTAAATCTCAAGAAAATACATACATAAAATATATATACATACACATACTGAAACGCAAAAGAAACATACCACCTTTTAAACCTTCAAATATCAACAATAACACTGCGTGTAGTAAATCTGTGAACTTATTTGTGGACAATGGTGTCCTCACTGTCAGACAAAACGGTCACGGATGATCACTTGAACCTTCAATGGTCACTTCATAGCACAGCTGTTGAACAGCCATTTTGACTGTCAGTGATTCGCCAAGGGGTACGGGATGATTTTAATGAGCTGCATGTGATGTCTTGATATTGGCTTTAAAAAGGCCAGTGCAAAATGGGCCTTTCAATCAACATGCCACGATTGTCAAGGGATCAACGGCAGTGTGCCTTGGGCATGCTGCAAGGCGGATTGAGCTACCATGAGGTGGCACGTTGCCTTGGCTGTTCACACCAGACGATATCGGCCCTGGTGCACAGAGACACTCTCCACAACTCTGCAGATGACAGACCTCGATCAGGGAGGCCAAGAGTCACCACTGCAAGGCAGGACAGGCAGATGGTCCTAAGTCAGATGGCTTCAGACATTGAGGACTGAGTGGGACAGAATACAGCAGCAATCCATCCAAAGACTGGTAGGCAGTATGCGCCGACGATGCACTGCCTGAATCCAAAACAATGGTGGCCACACACACTATTGAAAGGGGACTGACATTGCACCCTGTGCTGTTCTGTACGGTAGAACAAACTTATGAGATGGTGTTTCTTGGTCAAAAACTTGACATGTCATCAATAAAATGCCAATGTTTCAATTAGCAATTGTTGGTTTGTTTTATTTTGAACTGTTACAATTTTATTACATTTCAAACAAGTGGTAAGTTTCTTTTGCATTTCAGCAAAATATATATATATTTATGCATTTATATATATATATATATATATATATATATATATATATATATATATATATGTTTACAGTTTCTGTATGTGTGCATGTACGTATGTGTGTGTATATATTGGGTGTTCGCTATTCTCAGGTTTTCCATCTGTCTGTCTGTATGTAATGGACAGCTCTGGAGGCCAGAGGAGTCAACCGATTTTGAAGAAACTTGACTGGTAGGTTCATACCAGAATTCAGTTGTATGCATTTGAGCACCGTTGCTATGGACGCCACCATTGCCAAGCAACGGGACTTTGAAATTTTTGAAAAAATCCAAAAAATATTTATATATTTTTTTTTCGAAAATCAAAAATCGGCTTCCTCTGTTTTATGCGCACTATAATCAACCTCTGTCAAAAATTTTCAGCCCGATCCGTCAAAAACTGTATGACGAGTATGCAATTATATAGCGACCACCAAGGTCGCCTACCGGCTTGTTTGTATATATATATATATATATATTTATATATATATATATATATATATATATATATATATATATATATATATATATATATATATATATATATATATATATATATATATATATATATATATACTAGCGATACCCGTGCAGATGCACGGGATAGCAGTACAACATAGCTGGTAGCTGATGACAGACCGTACACGGGGAATGACAAAAATACGCATTGTGCAAAATGCAAGTGGTACTATGAAATGCCAAGACTTCCCAAACATTGTCGGCATGTCTGCTAAGTGCCACAGCAGTTTCATAGGGATCGTGTGACAGCGAGCCGAGTTTTTAGTGTGCAAGCTTGGTATTAATAATCGATATATATATATATATATATATATATATATATATATATATATATATATATATATACATACACACACACACACACACACACACACACACACACACACACACACACACACACACACGTGTGTGTGTGTGTGTGTGTGTGTGTGTGTGTATATTTTTATACACACATACGTGTGTGTGTGTGTGTGTGTATATTTTTATACACACATACGTGTGTGTGTGTGTGTGTGTGTGTGTGTGTGTCCAGAATCATAGGGATATTTATGTCCTGTCTACCTCAAAGGCATTGTCTCATTAAAATTATAAAAAAAATTAAAAATATTTCCTGTGATTCTGGAAATATGAAACAATATATATATATATATATATATATATATATATATATATATATATATATATATATATATATATATATATATATACATATATATGTGTACATATTCATATATATATATATACATATATATATATATATATATATATATATATATATATATATATATATATATATATCTATATTATGGCCTTTTGAGAAGCAATCACAAAACACTGTTCTTGCAGAGTCAGTACAGATATCACTGTTCAATGGCTATGTTTCATTGTCACAGATTAGGACTCTCAAGTTCAAGTTGGTGCACTTGGCCAGATTGGAGACAATGTGAAGCAATGAAAAATGAAAGCTGTCCTCTCACTAGCCTTCTCACAAACAGACTTTGAGAACTGTCGCAGATAAATGCATTCACACAGGAGGTCAGGATTTCAAAGTAAAGTCACAATTTCAATTCACAAGGAAAAAAATCCCAAAACAGCAGAGAGCTGAGAGCAAAACAGGCCAGAGTAGCATCTCTGCAAGAAGGAAATTATTCTTTTTGGGCACACGGTCTTCTTTGACAGAGGCAACACAAAGCCTGAAAACATAAATCTGTTTGCTATTCTCACCAGGCATACTTTGTCGACTCACTGGTACATGGTCAATATTGAGGTCAAGGAAACTCAAAAGACCAATTGTAACAATTTTTGAGAATTAACCAATCACAATTTCCCTGCCAAAAAAAAAAATGCTCCTGTGCATTGCTCACATGACTACCACCCAAGTAAAAGATGAGCTGCTTATTTGATAAACCCAAGAGACCTCCACTAGCCCTAAACCCAAGAGACCTCCACTAGCCCTAAACCCAAGAGACCTCCACTAGCCCCCCCCCCACCCCTTTACCTTCTTATTTTTGAAATACTGGAAAATCTTTCATAATTATAATTTGGCCGAGTGGTGTTATCTCTCCATTTTGATACAGTATATATTTTACCATCCACCTCTCATGTTTGACCTTCCAACTTCCTGGTATATATTCCCAATATGAGGGAGTCAACTTCCCTTCACAAATTCCTTCATTCCCAAAGACAATGGCTCAGATTCCTAATCTGGCCATCCGGGAGACCAATGAGCCTTTAAAGACAGCATGAAATTAAATCTCAAGAAAATATCTCATTCTTCAGCAAATTTATCAACTCACACATTTATTGTGAGACCCATGCACTTAATCCTACTCTCACCAGAAAACAATTATTTTTTGTGTAAGCAGAAGTTGAGAAAAGAAGATATTGTTGGACAATCTCTCATTTTGTTTGCTGGGGATTGACAGCTCTATTTTGTTTTAAGGCCAAGAACCTGCCTGTTTTCTCACCTTCTCAGCAGCATATCCTCTAAAAAGGACGATGCGAGCAGAAGGTATGCATGTCATCTTGAGGTAACAAAGGATCATCACATATCATACTTAAAAATTAATTTGCGTCACTATTGATTCACCAAATTAAAAACCCTGTACCTATCGAGGCACCAGGCTGTAGATCGTGCAAAAGCAAAATGATTTGATTTCAGTCAACAGTGATGGTGGTCTGTTTTTTTCCATGGGAGGTTACCCAAAATCATGAATGGTGAACAGTGCGTCTTTTTGGAGTTGTACTTGGACAAGCACAGGCCTTAAAAGTTGTGGGGTAGTGATTCAGAATACAATGTTTGAGACGTCTCATTGGTTTTAGTCTCCGATTGTTGAGGGCTTGTGTCCGTCTACCTGCAGTCATTTGAGTAGACCGTTTGAGTCCTGCCGTGTGAATTAAAATACGTCTGAAGTTTTCAAAGATTGCTTTGGAAGTGACTCACGGTGAGTCAGTCCCGCCGCATGTCCATGATGATACGACAATAAGTATTATATTCACAGTCAGTCTCTGACGCAAAAGTTTGTTGTCGAGGAAGTGAGGGAGCGAGTATTGTGAAGGTCAGCAGTAAAGAGGAAAAAGAACAAATATTTGTCAGAAATTGAGCGCCTATAAATAGAGTTCTCTGTTTCCGAAATCTTGTGAAGTGCATGATGCCACATCTGTGGGTGGTGAGTATGGGGGTGGTGCAAGAGGTGAGATGTCATCGCATGTGCTCAGGTCACGCAGTGGTAGTTGCTCGCCTGTCTCATAAAGTTCTGGGTGACCACGGTAGTAGTTGCTGTAAAAGGCATTGTAGTAAGAGTCACCTTGACAGCTTTTGGCTCGGCTCATCATTCCATTGCTCATGTTTGGACCAAACCTGGCCACGACAGGAGTGGCGGTTGCGACGGTTGGGAGGACCGAAGATGCAGTCTCCGATGGACCAGAAAAAGAAGAGTAAGAAGCTGCTGTTGGTGGGCTGCTATGTGGTGGCATCCAGCAAGCATCCGAATGGCCATACTTCTGGCACTCTGAGGTGCATGTAGATAGGGCAGTCACATCAGGAAGAGCAGCAACGTCTGGGACTACTGGGAAGTTTGGGATGGGGAGGAAGAAAAGTTCTCATTATTATCATTGCCATCACTTTTTATCAATACTATCATAACTCATACTGTATTATAACTCTAATCACAATTCTCTATTATTATTATTATTATTATTATTATTATTGGAAGTTGTGCTGAGAGCTCATTAATGGGTTCATAGTTTTGAAATACAACTTGTGCTGACATGTCATAGTGTACATACAGTATATATATATATATATATATATATATATATATATATATATATATATATATATATATATATATATATATATATACTGTATGTACACTATGACATGTCAGCACAAGTTGTATTTCAAAACTATGAACCCATTAATGAGCTCTCAGCACAACTTCCAATAATAATAATAATAATAATAATAATAATAATAATTGAGAATTGTGATTATATATATATATATATATATATATATATATATATATATATATATATATATATATATATATATATATATATATAGTATATACATATATTTGTATGTATATATATATATATACATATATATGTGTACATATTCATATATGTATATTGTATAGAGAATAATATATATATATATATATATATATATATATATATATATATATATATATATATATATATATATATATATATATATATATATATATATATATATATATATATATATATATATACATCATGAATATGAAATGACTTCAATGCAATGGAAACGAATTTCCAAAGACTGATTCAAAAAAATAATTAACTTGATACACTGACACACTAAGTTTGAAGTTTCAGTTACCTGACTACAGTAGTATGGGCCTCATGTTTGCTCCAAGTAAAGACATACAAGATAGCACAATCAATCTTTTATCTTGAACCCTGGCTGAGTCATACACAAGATAAAAAAGGTACTTCTTGGTTTCCTTGTTTGATGCTCAGCATTTGAAATAAGCTAAGAGCAACAGCAAAAACACCAATAGTCAGTGATTCTTGTTCGTATTTTTAGTATTTAGTGTGGGGTGTGTTGCATTAACACTTGATAACACCCATAACTCAGAATTAGTCAAGACACCTAGACAGCACAACATGCACACAATACACACTTCAATTCCAGTCTATATTCCATTCCTGCCGATATGTCACTGCACCCCTCCATCCCCAATGCTTCGAGGCACCAATCCGATTCCGTGGTAAACCAAATGTACTGTCCTCCTCTTGCTACCGCCTTCTTAGGAAGACCATTTAATAAGTTATTGACTGTGCATGAAGTATTTATTCATGAACACAAACACAAGTGGCTCTATGTAAAAGTTATTTAAAGCACTAATACACCTCCCTATGGGAGCAGCAAGAAGGGTCATGATGTTGTCCATCTGGGGTATATAGATTACAGTCGATCTAGGTTCGGATACGTTAGTCTGTGGGAGGTGCGATATTAAAGCATACAATGCCTCAAGTACGTCGGATTTCTTCCCGCTCATGTTCATGTTAAACAGCAGTCAAGAACAATAATAGTAATAACAATACCATTCCTTTTCTGCCAGAAAGGCACATAGGGGGCTGCTGAGGCAGTTTTATTGGCAAGGAGTACAGTCCTGGATAGGTCACCACTCCAATGCAGATTACACCAAATGAATATTATCCCAGTACACTGGTACTCTTTTCACCAGCCTTGGAAGGATGGCAGGCTGTCAACTTCACCTGGTGTTAATTCAACAGCTGACAGGGACTCAAACTCAGGACTTATGTCCCAAGTCAACCACTTTAACCACTAAGCCAACACCAGGCATTAAACAGCAGTTTCAACTGTTTTAAAATATGCATTTGTTGTTTATAATATTTTTTTACTTCCATTTAGGGTGCACCACAAAAAAAAAAAGCCACGGGTGTGTCCCATTATCAATTGGCTTGTAGAGCATTCGCCAAGAGGCTTAAGTACTCAAGCAAGCACTCCAATGAAACGGTCGATAAGGAACAGCTGGCTTGGCAAGTGATAGCAAGCTGATTAGTGATGAAATACACCCGCACAATGAGCTATTTATACACGTTAAAACGTCGTTTGTCCAAGGGTATATTTTTAGTATTAATATTGCTTTGTATTAACATTATTATGCTATTATGATTAGTGTTCTTATTACTTTTGTTATGAGAAGGGGCCCTGAATCAAATTCAAACACTGGATCAAATTTTTAGGTTATGAAAATTGTCGTCACTCAGTGCAGGTTTACCCTGCATCCGATGAATAATTGTGTACAATAAAAGTTGGTTGCCGCGGTTTCGCCACAGACGACTATTTTATTGCAAGTCCCATACAATAGCTTCTTAATCTTCTTTTGTATGCATCACAAAGCTGTGGGGGTAGCATCATTGGTTGAGGGACATGGCTCTGCCACTGATTAAACTCCCCTGTATGTTCAAGCAGGAATTTGAAATTTCACAATGCCGCTGATGATAGCTCGCCTACTCTTCATGAAGGACACCGTGGGATCTTTAACTCGCCTTTGCCAGCAGACGGGACTCCTAGTTTAACATCCATCTGAGGGACGGCACACACATTGATTGATCACCTTGCCTGTGAAACACCAGCATGACAGTTTGTAGCTGAATCAGGATTCAAATCCAGGCTCGACGGCTCAGAGGCGAGTGTGCGTAACTCGAGGCCATCATGCCAGCCTAATACGATAGCTTATGCTGTGCTTAAAGGATAAAAAATCTGCGCTGCGAGAAAAATGCTTGATCAATGATCTGGTATCTATGTATGTATAAAGAAGGAAAATTAAGGCATTGAGAGCGAGTCATATTGATGAAGAAATAAAATTGTGGCCGAGACACTAATTACCCACTTGGTTCGCTGTGAATGCAAAATGAATTTCAAAAGTCATTTTGAAGCATGTCAAAAACCATTATGAACATGTTTAATCACAGTGCAAGCTCACATGAGATGATTTCATGGCTCTGTATTGGTGTGATCTGCTAAATACTCAAAATCAAGACACTTAAGGGGACAACCATAGTGCAGGAGTGCTTCTCTTGTCCACCTGTTTTTTTTTTTTTTACTAAAGTCACACATTCCTGGACATAATAAACAGACGATTCAATTCGCACCTTGACACCATCAACAAAACCAGGAGGTGGAGTGATGCCCACACAACCAGAAGAGGCTTTCTGTGAAGGAGGTTTTCTCAAGATGTTTGTAAGAGAATAAACCTGGCAATGAGGAGTACACTCTGTTTGGAGTGAGACTAAAGCATTTCCTGCAGTGTTCCACAACCTCAATCTGAGTGTACCATCGAGGGTGGGATTAAACTCTTCTTGCTTTGAGTGTTTTATTTTTCTTTTAGATCCATCTTGTGGATCCCCAGGGAAAAGATGGAAATACTCAATCGTGCCGTCTTAAGCGACTGTGGAATGCACTTGAGTATAATTTTTATAAACCGTACAACAAACAGGCTCTGCGCAGTAACATGCTCAGAAATAGAACTCTAATAACCTATTGAAAGGAAGCGAGAGTGGAAATGCTGCCAAATAAAATTCCAAAAGCGAGATAAAAGAGGGAGTAAACTTTGCTTTTTCATCGGAATGTAAAATATAAAATAGCCATCCTAATTTATGGACAACAGTAGCAAGGTGACACCAACAAACCTGAGACGGGAGATAGAAAGCCCTCACGCATCCTGTTTGCTTTGGAAGAGAACAAACATCCATTGGTTTTCTTTTGTGGCTTCGAACAATGCTTCCATTGCTTTGGAGGTAAGGAGCTCCTCGTTGGAAAAGATAATTGAAGGAACTTGTTTGTTCCTTGGTCCCATTATCTTAAGCATCAAATGAAATGAGGTGACCAACTGCGAGCTTTCTGACAGTATGACCGAGCAATCCGATTCCAGGATCTTACACACACACGCACACACACACACACACACACACACACACACACACACACACACACACACACACACACACACACACACACACACACACACACACACACACACACACACACACACACACACACACACACACACACACACACACACACACACACACACACACTTTGTGCAATTGTCTTGCAATGCACAACCAAAGGATGCGTACCAATCATTTCAAATCATCTCATATGTGAGCCGAATCGTTTGTTTTATAGTTTTTTACAAAGAACAACCGGATACAGAAATAAAGTAGAACTAGAAATTATGAATATTTTATATAAAACGCGATATGTCCAGCCTTTGACACGGTCTGGCACCATGCCCTGCTCACCAAACTCTCTCCCCATGGTATTCAAGACCATGTCCACTCATGGCTCGCAGACTTCCTCTCCTGTCGCAGTCAATGTGTGGCCCTAAATGGAGTTCTTTCATCCCCCCTTCCTGTCCAGGCTGGAGTTCCTCAAGGCAGCGTTCTGGGCCCTGTTTTTTTCTGGTTTTCATCAATGATCAACTCCTGGAAAATCCTCTTTATCTATTTGCTGATGACTCCACCCTCTGTCATACCATCTATCATCCCTCAGACCAGCAAGCAGCAGCTTCTTTACTCTCTGCAGATCTGCATAAAATCACAAACTGGTCCAACAAGTGGACAAATCTTGACAAATCTCACACTCTCATTGTGTCTCTCTGAAAGGAGCATCTGAACCCCCCCCCCCCTCATCTACTTTCTGTACAATCCTCTGGAAGAAGTCCTTTCATTCAAGCTTCTGGGTCTCACAATCTGCCATGATCTTTCCTGGGAAAGCCACATTTCCAACCTGTACTCCAAAGTCAGTTCTGTCATGAAAAGTCCTTCCTTGGCCCACCTGAGCTCCTGACCATATACAAAGCTTTCGTCCACAGCCTGATGGAGTACTGCTCTCCCCTCTGGGTTGGTGCTCCTGCCTTTCACCTTTCTTGGCTTGACTCTGTGGAAACAAAGGCATTTATGATCATTGGTATCTCCCGTGGCGAGGCTGAGTCTTGGGCCTCTCACTCTCTCACTGCAGGCAGGTTGGTGGTCTTTCTGTCTTCTACCATCGCCTGTCTGGTCTCGCCCCCCCACTCTGTCTACGATACGTTCTCACCATATTTCCACATGACACTCAAGGTCCACCATCAACCTGGTGGTCAACCAGCAGTCAAGGTCAACGAGAACCAATTCTGGTAAAACTACCAAAATCACGAACCACTGCTCACCTTCACTCTTTCATTCCTCTTTTTTCTCGCCTTTGGAAAAAACGCTCTCACTCTGTTCAATCACATTCTTCCCTCCAGGCCTTCAAAACAGCTGTTCACCACCATCTGTTATCTACTCCGATGTAAAATCAAGATCTTTTCTCCCCCCCCCCCCCGTCAATCCATCCGAAACCCACCTCCTTCAAATTCCATGCCTTCCTTCCCGAAAGTTCCCTGTCGTGTAAGGTCCTGAAAGCCCCTGTGGTGTCCATATTGTTTAGCCTGTGTTCTCCACCACCATCCCATTTCCTTCCACAGATCTAATGTCTCTAGTTCCCCACTGTTTTGTCCTTCCCTCTCCTGTCCACCCCTCTTGTCTCCTGCCCCCTTTGTTGTGCGCTGTGTGTTAGCTCTCAAATGAGCCTTGACAATGTGTACAAAATATATATATATATATATATATATATATATATATATATATATATATATATATATATATACATATACATATACATATACATATACATATATATATATATATATATATATATATATATATATATATATATATATATATATATATAAATATGGAACTGGTACACCTAAGGGGGCAAAGCAGACATGTAATTGCGAAAACCTTAGCATATATTTTGCAATGCTGCACCTACTCGTGCTCAGAACTGAGATCACAGCTTCATATAAGATAAGTACCCAGAGAAACAGAACAAACGATTAAAGCAAAGCTGATTGTTGAAGAGAGGAAGAAGAAGACGAAGAAGTCGTAGTAAAACTACATGAAACTCATCCAAAAATAACAATGTACAAGTTACAACAATATAATTTGCTCCAATGGGCAACCCCAAAAAATCTTTACAATTTGAGTGAAGAATTCACAATTCATTGATTACTCTGCAATGAACAGCTGCTCAAAACGGCTGAGGCATGTACCAAGGAAACCACTTAAATTGTTGTAGTGGCTTCGTAAAAATGGGTCTTTTGTCTGAATCATCTGAGCTTTTTGGGGGATTCTGACAATTCCACAGGCATTCCACGAGGTTAAATACTGTACCTCTGTAAGTCGAGTCCACATTGAAAATTGGAAAAAATTGATAGTGGAAGGAGCACTACTTCAGCAGTCAAGGTCAATATTTGTTTCCATGATAAAAAAGATGTGGGAAATCGAGTCTGCGACATAATTGGAGGAGTTTTCAGCAAGTCTTTTCAATCGTCCAAAGGGTGGAAAGATGGCGCGAGCTGGCAAAACATTTGTGAGAAGGTTTATGTCACGTTAGAGAAAGGCCGTGAGCTGCACAGAGCTTGCACAGTGCTTACACTCAAAGCAGAGTTTCACTTCCAGTGGTGTGAACGGTTGATAATTAGCATTTGAGGTGAAGTTTGGTTGCTAGTTGGTTAGATTCAGTATTTTGACAATTTGAAAATGAACTGCTACTTCAAGTGTCATGTGACCTCCATACCCACAAGGTAAAACTCGCATTGTCGAAAGGATGCTTCATAAAATGTGAACACATGCTCGATGCACATCATACATCCATGTCTCTTCGTGGTGCAGCCTCCAAACCTGCCAAACATTTAACTTGAGAGCAGAGAAAACGGTGAAAAGATTAAGGGATGAGCTATACACTCAAAATGACAATTTGAAACAACTTGTTGAAGTTTAGTCCAGCTAGTGATCACAATAAAAATGGTATATCCCCCCTGGGCTTCATGCAATCACTTAATTTTTTTTTCCATTGTTCATAAAAGTCAAGTTGTTGTGACAAAACAAAGATAGTGGAACGCCATACTTGACTTCTCGGTAGCAAAAAACTGCAGCAATGATTCCAGGTAGGCCAATTGCTCGATAGTTATTGCATTTCCAAAGATACAGAAAAATAATTTTATTGCCCTCTTGAAAATTAACTTTCCCCATGTGGAGAAAAGTATATACTACTACAACTACTAATTCTATGGGCCTAATTATTCCAACCTTGTGGGGTTAGCCAGGAAAAGATTTTGTTGCAAGTCTTTCACGAATCGGCTAATCAGGCCCGACGTTCGACTGAAGGCATTTTGGGCAGGAATTTGTAATTTGTTCAGTGCCGGGGATAACTCGCCTTGTCACCATGAAAGACACCATGGGGTCTTTAACATCCACTAACCACTGGCGCATCGACGCCTCGGCCTGCATGTGAGAAACGAGGGTTGCATTTCATAGCTGGGTCGGGATGGCCGGCAGTAACCAAATAAGTCTCCTTTCGCAAAATATAAAAAAAGAATGAAGGATATTTTGAGCAATGTTTAAAAGTAAACACAAATGTTTATTAGAGAGTAAAATTGCACGTTTTTGTCGTTTTTGTGATTTTTCAACAACACAGGATTCTGAGATTTAATCCGATACCATGTCCGTTTCTGAATTTACAAAAACAATAAACATTCTAATAGCATCCATTTATGACTGAAAAAAGTTATTTTCTGTCCAAACTGGAAATCATTAGTCAACTTCTCACATCATATAATTTCCTGAGTAAGAGGATATTGTTTTAAAATAAGAAAAGTTTTCATGAAATAAGAAAACCATGAGAAAAGTTTTCCAATCGTAAGAAAAATTTTCTCATTGAAAAAAAAAGCTTTTCTCACTAAAAATACTTTTGGCAGGGTGTGGGATTGGGATTTATACAGATGGTTAAATGGTCAAAGCTGATGACACATACAAGAATCAAAAGTAAAAACAAGATTAAAAAAAAAAATCATTCGTTCGCTTGATATCGGGATTTTATTTAAATAAAATGAAACACGAATCAGATATTTTGTTTGTGTGTGTGTACAAAGTCAAGGCTCGTGGAAGAGCCAGTATATTGATTGGATCAGGAGGGGGGGGAGGAGAGAGAGAGAGAGAGAGAGAGAGAGAGAGAGAGAGAGAGAGAGAGAGAGAGAGAGAGAGAGAGAGAGAGAGAGAGAGAGAGAGAGAGAGAGAGAGAGAGATAGGAGAGAGAGAAAATACACCAACAGCAGAGTTAAAGGACGAAATAGAGAGAGGGAGACTTGGACAAACAATGGGTGTGGGGAGTAATGAGGGGTAGGAAAGGATGCATGGGGTGGACAAAGAGGATGTAGAAGCAAACCCTCAGAAAGGAAAAATTGGAAATTTGGAAGGTGGGGTTGGGGAAAGAAGGTTAATGCAGGTTAAAAAAAAGAGCATGGTTTTGGATGGGGGATGATCTGAGATGGTGGTGAACAATGGTCTTGAACACCTCGAGGGCTGAACATGAGAGTCACAAGGATGTGGAAGTTGGTTCCACGAGCAGGAAAAAAAGAGGAACAAATGAGTGGAGGTGAGAAGTGATTCTGGATTTTGCAAGTTTCACAAGAAGGGGATTGGTGGTGGACTGCATGCATCTTGCAGATACCTGGGGGAGGAGGGGCAAAGTATGGAGAGGGCAGAAGATGGTGCACAACCACAAAGGAGGGGGTAGAAGACAGAGGGACCACTGACCCATCAACAATGGCAAAGTTATAGGCCCATAGAATCATCTTTATCGTGGGAGATTCCAATGATCTTGAAGGCCTTGGTTTCCATGATGTTAAACTGATCAAGGTGTGAGGTAGGGGTGCCAGCCCAGAGCAGAGATGAAATTGCAATGATCTTGAAGGCCTTGGTTTCCACAGCATGAAACAGATCAAGGTGGGAGGTAGGGGTGCCAGCCTTGAAGGGACAGGAGATTGCAATGATCTTGAAGGCATCAAGCTTGAGTGAAATGATCTTGAATGTATCATTGTCAGAGTGCAATGATCTTGAAGACATCAAGCTGAGCAAGGTGTGAGGCAATGGAGCCAGCCATGAGGGGAGAACAGTACTCCATCAAGCTGTGCAGATGAATTCCTTGTAGGAGGATAACAGTTCAGGTTTGCCAAGGAAGGACTTCATACTATGGAGGATATCCAGTCAGCAACTGACTTTCGAGGCCAAGTTTCAAATGTGGCTTGCCCAAGAAAAATCATGACTGACAGTGAGACCCAAGAGTTTGAGTGACTGAACTTATTTAAGGGAATTGTTAAAAAAAAGTAGATGGGAGGATTTGCAGTACGGTCCTTTCAGAGAGAGACAAAGAGAGATTGTGTGAGATATCTCAGGATTAAAAGACATATTCCAAGTGTTTGACCAGCTTGTGATTTTATCAAGGTCTGAAGAGAGGGAAGAGGCTGCAACCTGTCTATCTGAAGGACTTAGGGATGTCATGGCAGAGGGTGGAGGCCTCAGCAAATATTTAAAGAGGATTTGCCAGATAGATAAAGGCAAATGCATCAAGTAGATAAAAGGGGATTTTTGAGAACAAAGAAGCGAACAAAACCAATTAAAGAGAAACATAAGAAAGCAGAAAAAACAGCTTGAACAGAATCGCCAGTGAATTACGGGCTCCAATACACCCAAAGACTACCTTCTTGGGATACCAAATCGATCCACACAAAGTGAATGACTGAGTCACACCTGCAGTGCAATCGGGATGGACACTTAAATGCTGCCAATCAAAAGGCAGCCCAGAATAATAGAACAAAGAGTAAAAGACTGTCAAGTCATATAACGGTAACATAAAGGCACATGGCCAACATAACATGCATGCACGTGTTAGCAGCACGGTTGTTGAGAACAACTACAAGAATGCAGAGAAACTCAATGACAACTTTAAATATACATTTTATGAGCACCATTCCTTCAGGGCAATACTGGAACCCAACTCAGCCATTTTATAAAAACAAATACCATATGTGGTACTATTATTCCGCAGTATGACTATTATCAAAAATAATAAATCGCCATCGATAATGCTGAAAAGGTCGAACGCTGCTGCATTGCATCCAGAGTGTGCTTTCAGCCAGACATTGAAGCTAGTACCATCAAGTCATGATTGTTAAGAACAAAGGGCAATGTAGAAAGGTCACCAGAAAAAAAAGGGCAGTTGTATTAACTGACCTATCATCTCGCATGATACAAGATAACCCAAGACGTTCAAAACTAGAAGGGCACGTGGTGGAGCGCATACCTCTGCCACATGTGTGATCCAGGAGAACATATTGGGCCGAATAAATTTATTAACATCATGCGATATATCGATTTTGGTCCTATCTCTCAATGGTGAAGAATTACTGAAAAAAACTATCAGATCCAGATCTGGAACCAGATCTTCACCAAAATTGAAGCATTTCTTCCTTGTCACAAACCCAACGTGTCCACTAGTTTCATCCAAATCCGTCCACAACTTTTTGAGATATTGTGCTATAAATACATTTTGGCCCTTTCTCTCAATGGTGAAGAATCACTTTAAAAATTCTGGTATTCGGATCCAGATCCAGATCTTCACCAAAATCTTATCAGTTAATCCTTGTCTCTCACACACAACCTGCCCACCAAATTTCATCCGGATCCATCCACACTTTTTCCAGATATCCAGCACACAAACAGACAGACAAACAAATAAACAGAGAGAGAGGTGAAAGCATAACCTCCTTCACCTTCGGGGGGCAGAGGGAATAATGAACATTTGGAAAGTCTGTCCAACCAGATCTGAATGGAATTTTGTCTTTTTTTAATTGCCACTATCTGCACAAAAAAATAATCACCATATTAGCCCAGTGTTGTCATCAACTTTTTTCATATGCAGTGCAAGGATGTGAGTAGCATCATTTGTGGAGGGTGCAGGTGTGCCACTGGTCCAGTGCCCCCTGTACATTAAAGCAGGAATTTGTAATTTGTTCTGGATTCCGGCGAAAGCTCGCCTACTCTTAGCAAAGTACACCATAGATATTTAACATCCACCAACTAATGCTCGGAGACAGGACGCTCAGTTTAACGTCCATCAGAGGGACGGAAGTCACATTGACACCAGGACCCTGCCTGCGAGACACCAGGACGACAGTTTGTAGCAGGGCCGAGATTCAAACCCTGGCGAGGCGGCTCAGACGCTAGTGTACATACCTCTAGCTCATCCTTCCAGCCCAGTGTTGTCGTTCTTCCTTCTGTTACGTCATTCTTCAATAAGTCTCAATTATGTATTCAAAATAACAAACCTGTTAGCCTAGTCAGCATTACCATCTCAACTCAAAGCTCTACAGGCCCGAATCCCACAAATATTGACTGCGGTTTCACAAAAGTCCTTGAAATTGATATAAAATTATCTTGATTGCTGTTGTTATCATACACGTGATATGCTCACAAGTTCTTCCACGAGCCTTTAAAGATTACTGTTAATAACTCACTATGGTAGCTTGTGGTGAGGCCACTGCACCAGCATTGCAAAGGTTGTAGGTACAAATCCAGCAGTATTAAGGAATTGCATTCTCAGCCCCAGGAAGTAGCATTGGTTTCAGAACTGCCAGGCCTCTACTGGATTGCCAGAAAAATAACACCCAGCTGTCCCATTAATGACCTCCAGGATGGGGAAATTTGCCCTACCTTTTCTCATTTACATGTAAAGCTAATCCACTCACTGTGGATGACTCTTATTCCCTTCCCTTGTTACAGGAAGTCATTTTGAATGATGGCAGTGGGTTCACACTTTCGTGTGTACTTGTACCAGAAAAAGCTCATATTGTTTGGAATCCAACACACCTACATATCAGGTCACATCTCAACATCTCACCACTTGGGTTCCATCAGAGCAGATAAAAATTGTTAACAACATGTGAAAACATTGCCTGCTATTCTCTTATGTAACCAAAGCATAACAACGGTGCTTATAATAATAATAAATTATTTGTGAAGAGCATCAAACCTGTACATTATAGACTTGGTCGGGCTCCGTTCCACCTTCTGAAATCCGCATATGGAGACAACAACCAACAACACACACACACACACACACACACACACACACACACACACACACACACACACACACACACACACACACACACACACACACACACACACACACACACACACACACACACACACACACACACACACACACCAAAAGTGAACCTTTCCCACCTGTGGGCCTAACCTGGCACAAATTGCACTGCCGCCAAGAAAGGTAAAGGTAACATTTCACCGCAGCAATCACCGCCTGGCAATTATACTGCATTTAAACTGCCAGCACTAGTGCCAGAGCGACTAAGTAGGCAACATGTAAGGCGGTGCTCGGGCTGATCCATCAGAGTGCGACAGTTAGATTGGAAGCAGACGTTGGATCAACGTAACCATTCACAGCCACTATTGAATTATCGTGCCACAAATCTTGCCTGCCACACATGGCTGCGAAAAAAACAGCCGGGGGTTGTTGGACATTTTCTAACTTCAGGCTATCATTCAAGCACGAACTGGATGTACTCGCAGCCTCGCATTGTGGTGAAAAAGTCTTGGTATGCTGGGCCGCATGCTTTGAAATGGTCGTATCACAAAGCCTTCATCATTGACACATTGCAGTGCTTGTGCCCATCATGAACTAGAAGTGTGCACTTGAAAAATTCGATAAATTAATGTCATTAAGACATCACATTACATGTGATTGCATGGAATTGAAAAATATGGTGTTGATTGTTAAGATTTGATATGATTGAATCGGATAAATATTGCTTTTATGATTCCATCACCAAACTAGAAGGGCACTTGGTAGAGCGCATATCTTCACCACACGGCCTGGTGTTGGCGCAGTGGTTAGGGTGGCGGCTTGGGATCCTAGGGTCCTGAGTTCAAGCCCCGTCGGCTGCTGAATTAATACACCAGGGGGTTGACTCAGCCTGTCATCCTTCTGAGGTCGGTGAAATGAGTACCAGTTCCAGTGTGTACTGGTCGAGGGGCACTGCATCAGCGACACAGTCACGCTTCAAGAAATGATAGCTACCCTGGAAGCGAAGCTGCCCTACAACCACCACCTTCACCATGCAATGCCTGATCCAGTAAAATACATCAGAGGCAAGAATATTTTGAAAAATTATGTTATATATTGTTTTTGGCCCCATCTCTCAATGGAGAAGAATCACTTTATGAATTAAAAAAAAATTCTCGTATCCAGATATGGATTCGGATCTTCTTCACCAAAATCGAATCGATTCGTCCTTGTCACAACCTGTCGCATAAGTTTTGTCTGAATCCGTCCACAACTTTTTTTTAAGACATCATGCTATATATCGGTTTAGCCCTATCTCTCAATGTTGAAAAATCACTTAAAAAATTATCACATCCGGATTAGGACATTCACTAAAATTGAATCCATTCTTCCTTTTCACACACACAACATTTCCATCAAATTTCATCAGAATCCATCCATAACTTTTTGAGATATCCTGCACACAAACAAACAAACAGACGCACAAACAGACACACAGACAGACAGACAGACAGACAGACAGACAGACAGACAGAGAGACAGACAGACAGACGTGAAAAAAATAACCTCTTTCCATCTTCAGTGGTGGAGGTAATAACATAAAAAATACAACCATTTACCCTTGTGTAACTTCAACATCAATGATGGCTTCATTATCATCATAAATACATCCATAAATTGTCAAAGACAACCCTGAAAGGGAAGTATAACCAGCAATTCTTGCCTCAATTTTTGAAATGTTTCTACTTTCAGGTCCCAAGTCTAAAGCTTAAAATGTAAGATTGATTTGCAAATTATAAGAGGTTGAACATCACGTCGTTTGAAAGTTGTCAAAAAGCAAGGCAAAATGGAATACACATTCCAATATACATGGCGTCATCAGTGGTACCGAATCGGATTGGCCAAACAAATAGAATTGTATTTGAGTCCGAATAACTCGATTCGCAGAAGTTTGCTACATAAGTCTCTCTTCAACAAGCAAAACCAGGTGCCGATTAACTCTTCTTTCAGGTTTGTTCACTGTGATGATGTAATCATCAACAAGCTCAGGCTTCCAAAAGGTTTATCAAAAACAGAGTGAAATGTATCTTGGATAACTTTCGAAACTTTTCATGTGAGATCACAAGAAATTACATGAATAACATGAGTTCCGTTACAAAGAACTTTGATACAGGAGGCCAATTGGCCGATCAAAGCCTGCGCTATTATTTCCAACTTATGGTTATTTATCCGTGCTCTATCCTAATGTGGCTGAGTGAGGCAGATTATTATTTTTTTTTTTTTAAGTCTTTGGTATGACTCAGCCAGGATTCCAACCACCGACCTTCCAGACTCAGAGCAGATGCACCAACCATTACACCACCGACACCTTTCCTACGATTGAATGAATAAGTCCAATCCACTTTAAACTTATTTTTAGGGGAATTTTTTGTAGCACTAAAAAACTTGAAAAGTTGCATTTATTTTTTACTAAAAGTTTCACTAAAAGTTGCACTAAAACGTAACTTTAAATCCATGCCCAGAGGCTACTGCAACGACCAATTTTCAGTTAGTCATTTATTTATTAAATTCTCAAAGCGAGCAATTCAGCAATGATGCAATATTTTCATGAATTCAGCAATGATATGACATTTTACAAGCTTTTTGAAGTCAACATTAAATCAAATCGCTCAATTTCACGGTTCATTGCTGTGATTGTAATACACAGAAACATATTTCTCAACGTTTTTGGGCGAGAAGTTACGGTCCTTCGCTAATAGTTTTTTTTAACATCGAAAAAGAGTGTTCAACACTCACCGAAGTAACTTGACACTTTTGCAACTTTGTGGACAAACTTGGTGGAATGTCATCACGTGCCAGATCCGTGATCTGTTTTTAGTGCTTGTTCTGCTTCAAACGCCTTTTCAAATAAGACACTATCCCACATGGATCACTGCCGAAGCTGACGATTTCAGATCGTTGAAAGCATCAGAGATCGTATTCGTAGAACTTCCGCATTTAGTGACGAGCTCAATCAGGCACCTGCAGTCACGATCAATACTGAGTAAGTCCTTTGCCAGGTGTTCCGATGCTATAGCTTCCTTTTCTCTGGTAACAAACAAACCATCACCTTGAAATTCCCCAATGATTCTCTTGACTTCTGGCAAATTGTCGCATAGCAGAAAGCTGCATTTAAGCAGCTTGTCCAGCGGATTACAATGGGTTGAGGTGGGTATCCAATTGTGGCAAACAACTCCTTACGGTCTTTGTTCTTGACGACAGCACTCTAGACCCTGGCGATCAGATTATCGATGTCAGAGAAGTGGGCTCGAACCTTTTCAGTGCAGTTATGAAGTAAATGCACAGTACATGTGACCTGGAATAGTCACGGGTCGATTTGCTTGAGGAGGCGTCCAGCAGCAGTCATGTAGCATGCAGCGTCGCTCAAGAGTAGAACAAAATTCGACTGATCAGACTGCAGCGTTTTGATGGCATCATCCACTGCATGTATTGCTGTCTGTTAGTTGACTGAGGCTGGAAGCTGCTTGCAGTGCAGCAGGAAAGTCTTTTCTGGTGATTCGACATTGACCACAAGAGTGTTAATGTACTTTGCGCCTGCCACCGCTGCTTCATCGATGACCATAAATATGTTCTTCCCCTTGAGCAAGTTCTGGATCCGCAATGTTTCTTTCTCTGCCATTTATGCCACTCACAATCAGCAACAAGACTCTGAAGGTGCATTGTAGCCCACGAATTGAAATAGTGACTTCATCTCCAGATTATTGAGTTTGGAGAGAGGTATATCTGCTGAGAGAAAGCTCGTAGCTACCCGATCAACAAATTTTTGTCCCTTGCTCACTTTCTCAGCTGGCAGCAATGTCTGTCAGGTTCACATTCAGCATCCTTGGCTCTCATGTGTTTTGTACTGTCACGATGTTTCAGAACACTGGACCGTCGTTCGTGGCACACGACTGTAGAACATAACTTGCAGAACAAACTGTTTCCAGAAGTGACGACAAACTCAGTTGGAAATTCTGCTGCATAGGCTCGTACTTTTGCAATGGAAGAAGCAGCTTCCTTGGGAATAATTGGCAAGTAATACTGATGTCCTCATAATGGAGATTAAACTCAATATTTAAGAAAAAAGAGGTAAGATATAACAACTTGATAGCAAACAGGAACACCACAGCAACACATGACAGGAAGTCAGTTTAATTCATTCAATGCACAGGTGATGCTCGATCAAAATGTTCTTTTTATCACCGCTTCACGCAGGCACGATGCCACATGGCTGAGAATTTAGCAGATTTAGCCACTCAAGTGTGATTAACGCAGGAAGTTGTGCTGATAATGGAAAAGTTGCAAAGTTGCACTTATGAGGAAAAGTTGCAAAAAAGTTGCGCTTATATGTTTCCCACCCACTGCATTCTCAAGCAAAAAGAAAGCGATATCTTTGCATTTTGCGACATGGGAATGCCGTGAAAAAAAGTTGCAAAAGTTGCAAAAAAATTGCCCTACTTGTTTTATGAAGCATGTATTCTTCTTCTTCTTCTTCTTCTTCTTCTTCTTCTTCTTCTTCTTCTTCTTCTTCTTCTTCTTCTTCTTCTTCATTGAAGCAATTATTCCCACCCTTTCAGCTTTTGGTCAGCCAGGGGAAATAGTTATTGTTCAAGTCTTTGTGCAACTGGCTGGCCATGCCTGATGTTCGACTGTGGCAGGGATTTGTAACCTGTTCAGGGTGTCAGGGATAAATGGCTTACTGTTCACGAAAGACTACCACATTCACACCTGACTTCCATTACTGGCAGACAGGACCTCCAACTTAATGTCTATTGGATGGAAGGAGCACACATTTATGTCTCTCCCTGAATAGGAAACACCAGGATGAAAGTATATTTCTGGGTCAGGATTTAATCCCAGGCTAGACAGCTCAGAGGCTATCCTGAAAACACCAAAAAAGCTACAGATTATTGTTTTATATTTTTCAGAATGAGACTCTATCATAATTATTTTTATTCTCTTACAATTTAAAAAGACGTTGTTAAAAGCTTTTCTCTGTCATGCTTTGTTTATTTGTTTGCATTGTTAAATCCAACAAATGTTCAGACATTATAATGGTGTGTCAAACTGCAAACAAAAACACAATTGACATAGGAATAAGACTCTCCGACACAACTTGGTTTGCAATCAGAACCAGCACTGCACTCAACTCCAACGCTAACTCATACTCTCTCTTACTCTACCCTCACTAACGCACAAGCCTCTTCTCATTTAGAGGTAGCAGAGTGATGGAGAGTCAGGTTTGTCGTCAAAGGTTGCATAGTGTCTGATCCCACCTGGCGTGCGGTCCGTCGCATCATGCCTGATGGCCAACCTGAAAAGTTATGTAGCTGTCACTTCAATTACACCTTCCCAAGAGTATGAGATGTGCATCTGAATTTAATTAACCATGGGACGATTAATGATTAGCCAATTATGCAGATTTTCAATTTCCTTGCTTGGATCATGAATTACATCAGGCACCAAAACAAACTCCTCCACTGGGGACAAAATAGTGAGAAGGATTTTTGCACAAACTCTGCTGGAACTGGTTAAATTTATCAAAGTTTATTAAAAGAAAAATTGAGAAAAGTCAGGAAACTTGAGTTTGACAAAAAAAAATTGTTCTGAGAAAGTACGTTTGAGTTTTGACACAAACAAGTAATGCACAGTGAAGGTCAATCAAAAGCAATGGAATGCAGAACGAGCTGCAAATCATCAACACAGTTATTGTGCTGCGAACAGGATAGCTGGTTTGCAAGAGTGATTAAGTCGATTTCTTAAACAGAGACAAGGGGCAAGAATAGTGTGGGTGCAGTTATTGACTGGGTGGATGAGAAATGTGCAGTGCATGTTGTGTTTTATCAAAACTTTCCAATGACATTTGATAATTATGGGTAACATAGATTAGTTTGTTCACTCAGGTAAAGAATTGTGGAGTGGCTGTTAGAGCAACTAACTGGATTGGAAACTGAATGAATGATAGGAAGCAAAGAGAGGCTATGAGTGGGAGGATGTCTTGCTGGGAAGATGCGAGTGGTGAGATCGGTACTGGGACCATTATTATTCATAATTTACATCAACGATTGCATAGTAGGGTTAAGAGTCAGCTTTCTAAAGTTACAGATGACATATAACTTGGAAGTAAGGTAGATAGCAGAGAGGGGGGTTAGGTGACAAGATTCAGAAAAGCCTTGATGCTTTAATAGATTTGGAAAAGAGATTAGCAGATGTAGTTTAGCATAAATAAATGTAAGATGCTGAGGATGGGTCAGAATAATGAAAATAGGGATTGTATAATGTAAGGGGCAGTCTTAGAACATGTCAGCCAGATGAAAGATCTGTGGGTGGTCATATATACAGGGATTAAGCAGACAACACAATGCCAGGCAACTATCGTTGAAGCAAATAGGTTTTTTAGGTTATATTTGTAGGGGGATAAATTATGAATCAAGAGGTAGTGCTAATACTGCAGGGGAATTCGGTGAAGCCTCATGTTAAATATTGTGTACAGTTTTGGTCAATACATCTGAGGAAGGGCAGAGCTGCCATAGCGAGGGCACAGCAAATGCCTACTATATTGATTTCAGGGCTAGATCGACTTAGCTATGAGGAGCGGCAGAGACAAAAGTTTTTACATGAGAAAGAAGGGGATCACGAGATGATTTGATAGAGATATTTACGAAAATGAAGGATATGGACAAGATAGGTGAAGTGGAGTTTTTCAGCAGAGTGGAGAGTGTTAGGCCCAGGGATCATAGTTTGAGTGTAAAGAAGATGAGAGTTAGGACAGTTTTAAGGTAGGGGTCTTTCATTCCAAGAGGGGATAATGCATGGAATGGTCTCCCTGGAAAGGTAGTGGAAGTGGAGGGAGTGGGAAGGTTTTTAATTGGAATTAGATAGGTTCCTGGATGCATCAGAGATATCGGGGTATGGGGACATTGGCAGGACTTGTAGTTGGATTGTGTGTGGATGGGTAATGCATAATGGGGTTGGGACATCACAGGCATGGCCGAATGGCAGCCAAAGTTGTGTGTGTGTGTGTGTGTGTTTTGTACTAGTTGGAAGTTATTGAAAAGGAAGGTGGCCGTTCATTGCAATGCTGTTGTAATTTTCTCTCATTGTACTCGCACACATTGATATTATAATACCTTTGGAGGTATTGTCCTTCATGCATTGCCAGTTTCTCATTCTATTTTCCTTCCTTATGAATATGACGATTCACTTTCTTTGCCGAAACCACCCATTTGCTTCGGTCCTGGACGTCGTCACAAGCTACAGTGATGGCTCCTTGCTAAGGACATTGGACTGTCATCGCAGAGGTCGTGGTTTCAAATAAAACTGAAAGCAGAAGTTTTAAAGTGTAGGAATCTTGGCTTGAGGAAGTCGACTTAGTCTCAGAACTGCCACGTCACCATTGAATTGTCAGTAAAAACCCAGCTGGCTCATTATAGACCATGGTGAGATAATTCTGTCTACCATCTGGTGTGCCTTAAATGTGATGCCAATGCATCCACTGTTGTCGGCTCTTATTCCCTTTTCTTCTTCCGGGATGTCAATCGGAATGAATCTGACCATTCTCCTGCACTTAAACATAATTTCTTTAAAAAAAAAAAACCACAGCCAAGTCGATGGCATGCCATTGCAAATCCCCATGCTTCCCACATCCAGGAAACCTGAAAGATAACAAAAAGTTCTACCAGGAATGACCCAACTTCAAATTTTGAGTAAAACATTTATTTTCGTTTTGATCCCTGTCCCCACCCTCTGGGGCATGGACCCAGGGGTCAAATCCAAAAAATCGTTACATATCTCATGCATCTCACAATTTTGATTGCCTATACAAAGTTAATTTTAAAATGATTTAAAATGTGCCCGTAATTGCATTTTTCGTTATTTCACCTTTTGACCCCAGCACATGGGACGGTACCAAAAATGGCACTGCTCTTGCACATTCTTGCTATGATGTGATCATAACTTCCATGTTTGGTGAATTCCTGCACAAATGTTTAGGAAGAGATGGCATGATGGACAGACAAACAAACACACACAGATAAGGTTACAATATCCACTCCGTTTCTTTCAAAAATCAGGGTCAGGTCAGGTATGGGAGCATGTGCCAGAACAGCGCGTCGCTGCGTCCACTTTCCACCGGTACTCCAGGGGCCTCCGTCTGGCCATCCCCCAGGCAGATGCCAGGCCCATCCCCATCTCCTTGAGATGATGGTCAACCTGCTGTAACCATGAGGCACGTGGTCGGCCCACTGGCCTCCTCCACTCATGAGACTCCCTCGCTGAGAGAATCTGGTGAGCAGGATCAGCGTCAGGAAAACGAGCCACATGTCCATACAGCCGCAGCTGACGCTCACGGACTATGCAGGTAACAAATCTCATCCGAGTCTCTCTCAGCAACCGCTCGTTGGACACAAAATCCGACCAGCGATAGCCAAGGATTCTCCGAAGAGACCTGGTACCAAAGGAATTAAGTCTCCGTCTCAGATCCTTGGTCAAAGTCCAAGTCTCGCACCCACAGAGCAAGACTGGAAGTACCAAGGACCTGAAGACTCGGACTTTCGTCCTCCCGCACAGGTACCGGCAGCGCCACACCCCATGATCCAGTGAATCCATGACTCCCCAGGCCCGACCCAGACGTCTATTGACCTCCGGCTCACAACCTGCGGAGACATGAATATCACTGCCAAGGTAAGTGAATCTATCCACGACCTCAACATCCTCACCACAAACAGACACAGACAGGACAGCAGCATCCAAGATGTCACCGAAAGCCTGGATCTTTGTTTTGACCCAAGAAATCCGTAATCCCAACGGCTCCGACTCCTCATTCAGCACCTCGAGGGCCCCCAAGAGGATGTCTAAAGTCTCCGCAAAGATGACTGCATCATCTGCAAAATCAAGGTCCGAGATCTTGACATTGCCAAACGATGCACCGCAACTTGATCTCTCCGACATCCTCCCAAAAATCCAGTCCATACAAGTGCTGAAAAGTGTGGGGGCAAGTACACATCCCTGACGAACTCCAGTAACAACTGGAAATAAGTCAGAGGCGGTACCACCACACTTCACAGCACTCTCAGTACCAGAGTAGAGTTCAGACATCAGATCGATCAGTTTCGGTGGCACCCCACGAAGACGAAGAATCCTCCAGAGGACATCCCGATTCACTGAATCGAACGCTTTACAGAGATCAACATAGGCTGCAAGCAGCCCCTGCCGAAACTCTCGTCTGCGTTCGGTGAGTACACGAAGTGCAAGGATACGGTCAATCGTTGACCTCTTTGGTGTAAAGCCTGACTGCTCTGGACGCTGGTGCTCAAGCAGATGGTGGCGAACCCTATCAAGAATTATCCGAGCAAAGACCTTGCCCGGCACTGAGAGCAGCGTCACCCCTCGGTAGTTGTTGCAGTCTTGGCGATCACCCTTCCCTTTCCAGAGAGGGACAACAAGGCCCCTCTTCCAGTCAGTTGGGATGATGCCTGTGTTCCAGGCAGAGCACAAAACTGCATGCAACGACACGAGTGCAGCATTTCCACCAGCCTTGAGAAGTTCGGCATGGATGCCACAGATCCCTGGAGCTTTGCCCCGTTTCAACTGGTTCACCGCAGCCCGTGTTTCCACAAGCGATGGTGGACCACAGTTGATTTGAGGGTCAGCAACAGGGATTGTAACACCCTTGACGTCCAACTCGACAGCTGGGGGATCAGCCTGGTACAACCGCTCGAAGTAACCGGCCCAGCGGGCCTTCACTTCAGACTCCTCTGTCAAGAGCCTACCACTCTCTGCTCGAACTGCAGTGCTCCGAGGGATGGGCTTGGATGAACGTAATGCGCGAATTCCCCTGTAAGCGGGACGAGAATCACCTGTCCACAGGTGATGCTCTACCCCCTCACAGATTCCTCACACATAGGCCTCCTTGTCCACCCTCAGTGCACGTACAGTTTTACGCCTCAGCTCCCTGAACAGCTCAGCTCTGCCATTCAGCCTGGCCCTGCGACTCTGGTCAATGGTATCCAGTGTCCCTTGAGAGACAAAATTCTTCTTTGCCATGCGGTGAACTCCAAGGCATCCACCGGCAACATCAAGGACGGTGGTCTTGAAGGTGTTCCACAACTCTTCAGGACCCCCAAAAGCACCCAGACCCCCCAAGTGTCCACTCAGCCTGTTCGCAAACTCCTCAGCTACTCTCTCATCCCTGAGCTTGGCAACATCCAGCCTAGGCTGGGATGGTACCATTCTCCAGGATTTAAGGTGCAGCTTTAGAGTTGCTACAACAAGCCTGTGGTCAGTATTGAGGAACTGAGCACTCCGGTAGACCCTGCAGTTCTGGATCATCCTCCAGCGACCGTCAATGAGGACATGGTCAATCTCCTTTGCCACACCGCCAGCGTTGGAATACCAAGTCCAGCGATGAGCTTGCGGGCGCTGAAACCATGAACCAGCCACCCTAAGTCCATGACTTCTTGCAAAGTCAAGGAACTTAGTGCTATTCTGGTTCATAGTTCCTGACCCATGGGGACCAACACACACCTCATAACCATCCCTATCAGTTCCAGTCGATGCATTGAAATCCCCCAAGACTAGAAGTGTATCTCGTCTGGGGCACTGATCAACCACAGACTCGAGTGTGGCGTAGAATGCATCCTTCACGGTGAGATCACTCGCCTCAGTCGGAGCATAAATAGAGACCAGGGAAATGACACCTAAGGAGTGACGAATCCTTAATCTCATAATACGCTCGTTGACCGGTGTTACCTCAATTATCATTGGGGTCAGCTTATTGGACACAGCTACAGCAACTCCTTGGGTATGGTAACCATCAGAGCGACCAGACCAATAGTAGGTGTAACCACCCACCATTATCTCGCCGCAATCCGGTCTCCGAACCTCAGAGAGAGCTGCAACCCCGATGTCCAAACGCTTGAGCTCAGATGATAACAGAGACAGGTGATCATCCTCTCTTAGGGATAGGACATTCCAGGCACCCACCCGAAGGGACCGCCTCAGGTTAACCCAAGGAGACCGCCGTCTGGTGGACGACACCTCAGCACCACTCCGACACACTCTCCCGCAATCTGACCCAGGGATGTTACCCCGTGGTTTCCCTCCTATCAAAGATTGGGGGTCCCGAAGGCTTTGCCCCAATCCCATCATCCGGTGAGCTGCCCTGCGAAGGGAAGCTGCACAGGAGGTACTCCCACGGAGTGGGTTTTCAGATTTTTTTGCGTTTTTGCGTTTTGCGGAATGAAGCGTTTTACGGTGGCTGGAGTGCAAATCCTGCCACCAACCTCCTAATAAGAAGTAACCCAACTGCAGGAGGACGTCCGCAGACACAGTTGGGCACTAGATATGGATGGCCGTTGGCTCACAATTAGCTCCTCCGCCCTTTGACAGGTTTTGTTTTTAATCCTGCTGGGTGTCCATATCCAAACACCCTCCTCACCAGAAAACCTGGTGGGGGAGACGGTTTAGTCGCCGACAACCCGACCATGGAACAGGTTAGTACAGGTTTACATGGTACCTGTAGCAGGTCACAGATCGAACCTGACCTGACGAATTTCAAAAATCATGGGGGATATAAACACTGCATGAGGTGTTAATAGTGCAAGAAACGAATATTGATGGTTGAGTCTAATGTGTTTGTACAGCCCTGAGCTAAAACTCGCAGTTGTACTTTTTACGAAAGTGATGAGACTGAATTGTACACATTTATATTGTATTGCTATTTTGGTTGTCGGCGGTTGTTTGTTAATGCACGCTCATTATACACTTACTAACAGAGAAAAAATAAAAGTATCAACCACAGTTATTTTTGTTTGACCCCACCCCCACCCCCTCCCACAGCACTTTTTCATAGCATGTTCTACACCAGTGATGGAGGAAATTATGGGAGGCACAGCAAACAACCCCTCGGCATGTGGTCTCATGGTCTACATCAAAACAATTAATTGGTCAGAGCATTCTCCAGAAAGAGACATACAAAATAGATTCCAAATACCACCGCTTAGTACCACCACCACCACCACAACACTATTCAACCTTCAGCATCCCAAGAGGGAAGCTCTAGACATGGATTAAAAGAGATGGAATAGTCAGGTAATGCTCCAACCTCCAAACCCATGACACAGCAGCAATATCACAACTTCATAAATGGTGCGAAGAAATAGTTCGTACAAGTCCACCATGCGCGTGGTAGTCAGGGTAGTCATTAGGGTAGTTACAGCAAAATTCAAAACACTCAGCAGGAATAATTAAAACCTATTTTCAAAAGAAAGACGAAGCTGGAGTCCTTCAACCCATGGAATGGACCACTGAAAGCCCAGATCTCAATATCATTGAAGCTGTATTGGACGAGTTGGACAAAGAAAAAGTAAAAAAAGAATCCCAGTCACTTAGATGATCTTTGGAAAGTCTTGGAAGAAGTGTGGAACACCATTCCACAAGGATTTATAACAAAATTATTTTAAAATGTCCCGAGAAGTATTTCAATGGTTTGGAATGAAAAGGGTGGACAGACTTGCTATTCTTTTATATAAAGGTATATTGTGTATAAATTTGGTTATTTGAATGTTATTATACTTTTCAGGAAGGTGTATTTGCATTGAACACAAAGTTATTGTTTCCTTGTGCATCAGAGTAGAAAAATGCAAAAAGTCTAAGATTTTAGAAGCAGTGTATGTTAATAAGTAGATCTGTAAACACAATCGTTTTGTCCAGTTTAAACTAATTCAGATATCTAGTAACTTAGATTGTTCACAGAACCCTTTCACAATAATGGAAAAAGCAAGTACCTCTGATCATGCGGTGAAGGCTTTTTTGTTCTTCAAAAGATTCTGACTTTGAAGCAATTTGACAAGAATTGTGGATGTGGGAACCTGTGCAGCTGGAATAGCTCTCAAAAAAAAGACCTGCACTGATGATGGTGTATATAAAAACGGTTTCTAAAGTTTACGTACAAGGGGACTAAAACATCCCCCAGTAAGGAGATCTCTGGATTCAAATCGGATATCACCGATGCAATTGGGCACCTCTTCAGAATTGTATTTAACAGCAGACAAGATGACAGCATAGCCACAGATACTAAACGCAACACTTGTGAAGAGCAAAGGTGCTATGAATTCTGAGACCAGACTCGACCGAGTAAAGAAAGATTTGTGGTTCAATATTATCTTCAGCTTTGTAGTCTAATATTCACCCAAAAGGAGGGGTGCACAGATCCACGTATGGTGGAAACCTTGTGAATTATTGAACCCTTTGCGCATCATTTCAACCTTTGAGATGTCTGAAGTTGAGGCAATGATCTATAAATATCCTCCTGGCATTATCGTGTACCTTGTTATGATCATCATCAGAAAACTGGTAAAGTGCATACCCACAGTATAGCTTTCAAAAAAGTAATATCTGAGTTATGGTGTCAATTCAACACTTGTCTTCCTTCTATTCCTGAAGGAATTTATCTTCAAGTATTGATCATCCTTGTTAGAAAGCTTTTGGGGTCTTTCAGTCATGGTTTGGTCAATTACAGATGATGTTTCTCTTTGCTTGTTGATTGTGTTTCTGATACCACACCTTGTAAATCGAACGTTGTGAGCTATTTCACTTAATGTTTCTCTTTCTTTATAGAGAAACACAATTCTATGGTGATGATCTGCTGAAATTTTAGCCATTTTGTTTGAAGGTAACAATTAATCCTGATCGGTCTGTATTCTACAGTATGAGATGTGGGATTTTAGCTTTATGGATGTGTAGAGAGTTAAGGACGTTGAAAAACACCTGATGTTCATGACGATGAACACCTGACAATGATTCATCAATTATATTTGGATTAGCTACTACAACACTTCATATTAGCTGCTCATGTATAATTACCTCTGTCACCAAAAGTGGACAAAAGTTATGTTTTCAACCCTGTCTGGTTGTCTGTGTGCAGGATATCTCAGAAAGTTATGGACGGATTCGGAGGAAATTTGGTGGGCACGTTGAGTGTGTGACAAGGACAAATTGATTAGATTTTTTTCAGGTCCAGATACAGATCCAGCCGATCAGTGAGCCACAATATGTGAACTGTTCAGCCTGGCAGAGGTATGAGATCCACCAAGTGCTGTTCTGGTTTCCTTTGAGCTGTCATGATCACAAGATTTTTTGAAGATTCTGGTCAATGTGAGTTAAAGATTGCTAAGTGACAATCTTGGTTTCTTCTGACCCAAATTAAGCCGTGTTCATAACAGTCAGCGTTTATATAGTAGGAGACAACACTAGTGGAGGCTATGAGTAAATTTTTGATGCTCATAACATCCATATAGTGTTACTCCTGAATGTGTCGAAGACTTCTGCACAGCAGTGTATATCATACAGTGTGACAGGACGAGTGTAACCAATTCTGTGAAAGACAGACAAAGGGAATGTGAAAAGTAATTGAGAATCCAAATAGTTTGGACAATTTCTTGCTGAACCCAAAGCTTTATCGGTAACTTTCCCCAGTGACCGACGTAAAAAAGTCTTCAACTTGAAGCTCAATTAATGACAACCATTTTTCCATAATTCATGGAGTATCCAGACAAGTGGTAACCAACGAGTGGGAGATGTAAATTCAGACATCAGCTTTTTCCTCCATAAAACTATTGCTCCCCAACCCTGTTTTTTCTTTTGCCCCTCCCCACACACTGCCACACTTTAATTAGCAGGCCAGATGCTGTGTAAACATGCCCTATGGCTCATGCTAATGACGAGTCGACCTGCAGTTTTTGCGCGGGTGGTTGCTGGCATAATTAAATGGCGAAATAAATCAACGGGGAAGATGGGTGGATGGAAAGGAATGGCGAGAAAGACTGGGTTGGAAAGCAGGACAAGAGGCATTCACTGCACTGCCGTATAGTACCATTACATGGAGCACTCGTTACAATCAACGTCACTTTTGTTGAACAATCCTGCAATGCGAAAGAAATTTCAAACTCTGTGCAATGAAATGAAATTCTGAATGTTTTGGATTGAAGAAACATCAAGACCATAGAGACATTCTTGAGAAATATCAGTGTCTACGATGGTAAAATCGGAACTGCACCTCTTCTTTTGTCATTCAATTTATATATATATATATATCGATGTAATATATATATATATATATATATATATATATATATATATCGATATATATATATATATATATATATATATATATATATTATATCGATATATATATATATATATATATATATATATATATATATATATATATATATATATATATATATATATATATATATATATATACACGAGGTCCATCTAAAAATTAACGGGACCAGGCCTGCTGTGTGATCCACTTACACAACTTGAATGAAAGGGGTTGCGTCACAGTCTTTCGCAACATTCCAGCAATATATATGATTGGTGATGGTTGACTGCGCTCATTGTGTGGTTTTTAACAGGTCGCGCTTTACACGTTGTCTCGTCTGAGTCGTCGCGCTATGAGTCGTGAGCAGAGAGCCAATCTGAAGTTTCTTGCCAAGCTTGGCAAAACACCTTCCGAATCATTTGCAATGCTGCAGCAAGTCTACGGGGAAGAAACGATGTCACGTACACGTGCATTTGAATGGCACAAGAGGTTCAAAGAGGGACGGGAGGAGGTTGAAGATGATCCACGGTCTGGAAGACCTTCAGCGAGCAGAATGGCGGACAACATCGAGCGTGTGAAGCAGATGGTGCGCGCAGATCATCGACTCACGGTGCGGATGATTGCTGAGGAACTTTCCATCAACAACGACACTGTCTGGAGCATCATCACTGAAAATCTCGAAATGCACAAGGTGTGTGCATAGATGGTCCCCAAGCTGTTGTCCGGGGAGCATAAACAGCAAAGTCACTGCCTGTCAAGATATTATCGAGCACCTCGAGGACGATCCAGACCTGCTCAGGAGAGTCATTGCTGGTGATGAATCATGGATATTCAAATACGATCCTGACACCAAACAGCAGAGTTGTCAGTGGAAAAGTCCGGCATCACCAAGACCAAGGAAAGCAAGGATGTCGAAGTCGAAGGTCAAGGTGATGCTCCTCGCGTTTTTTGACATCAAGGGCATCATCCACTTTGCGTTTCTACCACAGGGTCAAACAGTGAATCAATACGTGTACAAGGAGATCCTTCGGCGTCTCATGAGATCAGTCCGGGACAAGAGGAGGGATCTGTGGGAGAACAATGCCTGGGTGCTCCACCATGGCAACGCCCCTGCTAACAGTGCCCTGAGCATCCGACAATTTCTGGCATAGAAGAATGTATCAACTCTGGAGCAACCCCCGTATTCGCCAGACTTGGCCCCTTGTGATTTTTTTCTATTCCCCAAGCTTAAAGGGGGGATCAAGGGGACCCGATTTCCTGATTGTGGAGGCCATCAAAAGGGCCGTGATGACGGAACTCCGGAGGATTCCAGAAGAAGCCTTCCGGGGGTGTATTGAAGCATGGAAGAAGAGGATGGACAAGTGTGTGAGACTGGAGGGAAACTATTTTGAAGGGGACAAGCTGTGATTTCAATATATTTTTCAGAATAAAATTTCTGTGGTCAGTCCCATGACTTTTTAGATGGATCTCATATATATATATATATATAATTATATATATATATATATATATATATATATATATATATATATATATACATACATATTTATACATATATACATATATACACATATATATATATATATATATATATATATATATATATATATATATATATATATATATACTTAAATATATTCATAAATATAAAAAAAAAATATATATATATATATATATATATATATATATATATATATATATATATATATATATATGAATATATTTTATATATATATATATATATATATATATATATATATATATATATATATATATATATATATATATATATATATATATATATATATATATATATATATATATATATATATATATATATATATATATATATATATATATATATATATATATATATATATTGTTGTGGTTGAGGAAATTCGCAAATCACCATTCAGGTCCCGTAGGTGAGATATCTCTGTAAGTACATGTGTAGTTAGCCCAAACCCGTTGTTTAGAAGGAATAAATGTGATTCATTCGGGCTGCGACCCTTTAAGATAGCCGTTTTTCTGTTCTATCTTTATTTTGAACCAACCACGTCTCAACCGCCATCACACAACAACCACCAACCGCAACGCCGCTTCACAACAACAACAACAACGCCAATAGCCACGACCTTTACCTTCGCAACTCGCTCTCGCAACCATCGCATCACCGCCATTCCAAGCGTCACCGTGGCCAAGGACCGCCACTTTAGACCCTCCACCACCTTCACCTCTCCTCCTTCTACCGCCATTCCCGCACCGCTTGTGGGCACCGAGCGTCAGGCTATCCTGGCCTCGTGCGGGATGCGCGCTGAGCCGCGGGTGCAAAAAGCGGCCTTTCCGAGGAAAAGTCAAATCAGGAATGATACACGCCCACTTCTGTTCCGTCCTATCAGCGAGCGCGGGGCGATTTGGCCCCGCCTCCAGGCGCGTCGGAGTAGAATCGATATATGCAGATTCGAGGATCAGGGGAGGTTCACGCCCACTTTTCCTCCGTCCAATGGGCGGGCGTGGCTCCGCCCCCGAGCTCATCCTGATCCGGAAATTTGCATATGGTTTCTCCTGCCGTACTATAAAGCGCCGAGCGTGGGGCGAATTCAGTCAGTTTCTGTTTTGGGCTCGGGCGAGTTGGAGAGGTGTGGCGGCGGCGAAGTGTGGCAGCAGCAGTCAAGACGGGTCTGGAGGAGAGTCGGTCTGTCGGGGTTCGGAGTCTGTCGGGGAGCTGCAGAGAAGGGAAGCCGGGAACGCGGCCGAGGTCGCAGTGGAGTCACTCGTCACGGGACCCGAGCAAGCCAGCTATCCTCTTTCCCCAGAGCATCAACAACCCCCCCTGTTTCCCCCTGCGCTGAGATAGTGCGAAAAGGGGGCCCCGTTCCCACCCCATTCCAAGCAGTGCCAACGAAACCCTCGGAGGAGCGCGGAATCGGGGCACCGCCGCGACATTTTGCGGCTCATCACAAGACGGGTAGGCTCCACGCGGTCTCGGCCCACAGGCCCGTCTGCCCCCTTGTCGTTGAGGGTGGCCCTTTTCTTTTGCTTTTGAGTATATGTGTTGTCGGCGCCGTCTATAAAGTAAAACTGTGTAAGTGTTGCCGTGTGCTCGCATAGTCGGTAGTAGATCTGCATTGTGTTTATTTTGTTGCAATCGCTTTTGGTGCATAATTGTTGTGTTTCTTTTACATTTGCTTTTGGTGCATAATTGTTGTAATTGTATATGTGTGCTATCCGTGTCCCGTGGAATAAATGTGAATTATGTTGAACTGTTTTTCCCGTTTCGCTTCGTCTTTTCTTTAATTGAATCTCCATCTTACTTCATGTAAAGGGTTGGTAGTGGGCTAAATACGCCCGATAATTAATCGGAACCGTCGAGGTTGACGATAACACCGCTCGGTTATCCCGATAGTACGGAACGGGTCGCTTAAAGTGGCCCGTGTCCGAAGTCGACCTGCGGCGAGGTGCGATCGCCCGGTCTACCCTCCGTGTGGGTACTTAGGTAGGTCGAATTTGGCGAACAACCCTATCCCACGCGGGGGGCCGATTGCACGATCATGGTGAGACCGAAAGGCCCACCCGTGACTAGTTCTCGGCGTTAGTCCGAGAGGGTCACGACGGGATTGTCCGTCCGGTGGGCGACGTGCCGCGATTCGAGTTACGTGGCCGTTCGCACGCATGTATATATATATATATATATATATATATATATATATATATATATATATATATATATATATATATATATATATATATATATATGCAGCCCAAGGCTGCAGGATAGCGTCATTGGCTTCGGGCATGGCTGTGCTGCTGAGGCAACACCCTCTGTCAGTTAAGGCCGCAATTTGTAATTTTGTTCATGGTGCTGGCGATAGCTCACCTACTCTTTCGCAAGGGACACTGTGGGATCTTTAACGTCCACCAACTATTGCTGGCAGATGGGACAGCCAGCTTAATGGCCATCCGAAGTACAGCACACACATAATGATGAATAGCCCTACCTGCAAGACACCAGGATGACAGTTTATAGCTGGGCCAAGATTCGAACCCAGGATACATGGCTCACAGAGGCGAGTGTGTGTACCTCTAGAAACTATATATCGAGCACCTGTACAAAGTGAAACGTGGAAATTATTTTTGATTTTTTTTTTCCTTTGAGTGGGTAAGGCTGTTTTCATGATGTTACATAAATATCACAAGTCCTGATCACTCAGGATGCCATTTCTATGTGTGATGGAAAGTATGAGTGTACCACTTTTCTGATAAAGAGACTATTGTACAGAACGTATTTGTTATAACGCTGCTGTATTTTATTTCTGAGGCACCACATTGTTTTTCAAAACGTGTACCATTTAAATCATTACCACATTCAAATCGTGCCGATGACAAGGTAATAAGAAAACCGGTAAAGGCCACATACACCAGATAACATGCTACTTAATGTGCACTGGTGAGATGCAAAGAGGATTTTGCATTGTCACCCAATCCAAAGTACGACGTTACAATAAAATGCGGCATCCTCAACTGACACTACATCACTATGATATTTAAAATCAATTTTGACTATCATTAATCGAATGAAGACGACACAACTTAACAGTGTGTAAGCTACACAAGGATATACGCAAATAACATTGGTGCAGGATGAGGCCATTCAGCCTCATCATACAACAGCACTGCACCAACACCAGTATCCAGCACCCATCCACACAGAAGCTGTCCACAAGTCCTGCCAATATCCACAGAGCCATCTATTTCAACACATCCAGTTACTGATATAATTCCCATTTAAACATAACTACCCCCTCCACTGCCATTACCTTTTCAGGGAGACCATTTAACGAATTAACCACTCTCCAACTGAAAGACGCCTGCCTTTAAACTGTCCGAACTCTATAACCTGAAATGTCCTACTTTGGGTCCATAGAATCCATACAAATCTCAGGTCACTGCTACAAAAGCCCAGAGACAGTGGTTCACTGATGTTTAAAAATAATCTTTGGGTGCTCTGCCTCCTCCTCTGTTCTGCTCAACACATTGTCCTAGTTCACACTGTTTTTGACTCTTCATGCCCTCAGTGCAACTTCGGTTGGGCACCAATTCACAAACTCTGAAATGTTGGCATGACCCATGTACCCACAACTGAACAAAGAAAACCCACAACCATTTTTATTTCCCTTAAATGTTAAAGCAATTGAAGTAAAGCAAAGACACAAAATTAATATTTACATATGTGATTCGAATAATACAAGTTAACAAAGCCTGGTGTGCTCTCCCTCATGGTTCTCAAATAAAATATCTTTGTAGTTCTTCATAGTTGGCTGGCATTTGCAAAAGCAATGCCTTACACACACATTAATTAGTCATCACTTGCCCAAATAAATTGTTTATCTCCACTTCGGTGCTGTGTTTCACATGGCAGGTGTGATTATACACGCCAAGTTACGGCGACAGGCTGCGTCCCCAACAACTACCATGCCGAAAGCAAAAAAGTTGGCAATAACTGCTTTAAGTGTATATTCTTTTCTTTCTCTTTGTGTTTGTTTTCCAAATTGTTAAATTTATATGGATTTAAAAAATATTAAGTGCCTTCTAATAAAGGTGCCAAAACAAACACACACACACACACACACACACACACACACACACACACACACACACACACACACACACACACACACACACACACACACACACACACACACGAAGGTGGAAGATGGATACTTTTGAGACATGGGAGGGCTCCGTTCCACCTTCTGCAACCCACAATGGAGATAACAACCAACGACACACACACACACACACACACACACACACACACACACACACACACACACACACACACACACACACACACACACACACACACACACACACACACACACACACACACACACACACACACACACACACACACACACACACACACACACACTTCATTAATTCTACATTATTGGCTATTCCTAAAATATAATATAATTTAAAGGATTGCTGAAATTATGTTAATTTCACAACATCCTATATTCAGCTTCATTTAAATTGTAAACCTCAAAACATAGTTCCCTTATCTAAAGTAAGAACCGAAGAACTTAAGCTGCAAGCAATTCAATGGTTTCCTGACTGCATGGATCATCAGCTGGGCACCACTCCTCCTCGAGGTTTTGATCCTTTCAGCCCAGGACCTCTCCAAACAGCGGATCTACAACCTCAGTCATGGATCCTGATCAGTAGATTTCCAACATCAGTAGATTCCTTACCTCAGTTGCATCCAGGCAGTCAGTTAACCCATCAATGCAACATCACTGATCAGATTTTACTTGCTCGAGGATTTAATGTATTATCACATAGTTACAACTCCCATCACAAATTCCATTATATGATAATACATTCACACACACACACACACACACACACACACACACACACACACACACACACACACACACACACACACACACACACACACACACACACACACACACACACACACACACACACACACACACACACACACACACCCGGATTGGATCTGAAACTTGGAAAATAAAAAAACAACACCAAAGCGAAATGCCCCTAGTGATAACTGAAGACAAAATTAAAAAACAAATTGCAAAATTGCCCAATTTTAAAACCCCCTACCAGGATGGAATTCCAAATTTCTGGCTGAAGTAACTAGATGCTCTCCCCAATCACGACACTCCAGCATCCAACTAACTAATTTAAGAGGAAAAGGAAATGGTTGAATGTCTCACAGAAGGTAAAATCTTCCTCATCCCAAAATCAGAAGAAACCCAACTACCTCGCAAATATAAGCCAATCATAGAAACTTCTAAGGGGAATCATCACAGAAATGATGTTTCACCATGTAATAAAACAAAAACACAAGGAAGCCTAGAAACAGAATAGAAGGATGCAAGAGAGGATGCTACAGAACAATTGACCACCCACTACTCAACAAAGCCATACGTGAAAACTCTAAATTGAGAAGAACCAAATTCTCCACTGCCTGCACAGACTATTAAAAAACAAAAAGCTTTTGACAGTGTCCAACATTCGTGGATGATAAAATGCATGCAATTGTACAAGATCAACTCCCAAATAATCAAACTGATTGAGAAAGCAATGGAGCACTGGAATACCACATTGATGTTAGAGCACTCGGAAGGAAAGATCGAAATACCAGGAGTGAAGGTATGACGCTGGATCTTCTAGGGTGACAGCTTTTCTGGCCTCGTGTTTTGTCTGTCTCTGGCCCCACTGAGGAGCCTCATTAATGAGCAAGAACATGGTTCGACTCTAACACCCAGTAGAAGGGCATCCAAAGAAACAGGAAATGTGACGCATTTACTGCACATGGATGTTTTAAAGCTCTTCCCACCAAATGACAAAAATTGGCAGAACAACTGAAGTTAGTGAAACGATACTCAGACGACATTCAAATGGAATTTGGTCGACATAAGTGTGCCAAGTGCATATTCGTACAAGGTAAACCAACAAAAATGGACAACATAAAATCGACCTAAATATACCAATACAGGAGCTAGAAAATGAAGCATCATACAAATACCTCGACATAGAATATGGCAACCGAATGTGTCACCAACAAATGTGCAAAATGATTACCAAATAATACCTGTGTATTATTTGAATACTGATCCTGAAAATATACCTCTCTCCAAGAAACAAAATCAAAGCCATAAACCACGTTGTAGTACCAGTGTCCCAATACAGTTGCAGAATAATAAACTGGCCACAATCGGAAATCAACAAACGAGGTATCAAAATAAGGAAAGTCAGCAGCAAGATCATTATGTCTCGGATGTCTTTCCTTCCATGCTAAAAATCTTCACGATACACAAAATGTTCTGCAAAAATCAATGCTTCCCGATGATGTACCTGCCGAGACGAGAAGGAGATAGTGGCCTGATGGAACTCAATCAAGTGCATATAATGACAACTTGGTTGGCTAAGTACTTGAAAAGTTCAAGACTAACGAATCCAATTTGTACACAAACATCAAGAAAGCAAGCCAGAAACAATATCCCTAATCCATCTTGTGAAAAGTTTCCAAAGACAGGTGTGAATAGGACAGTAAATGTCACATGAAAATGAAACCAAAAATAATCTATACAGCCCCAATAATTGCAAAGAATACAAAAAAATAGAGAGTTCAGAGAACACTTTACCCTGTGCAGTCTTGAGAAAGAGGACATTGGAAGGGTCTTTTCAAATTTTCCTTTGCGTTTCAGTGAACAATCTATATTTACCAGCACATTTCCGAGTATGAGCCATCAATTTGGCTGAATCTGAATGTTCCCCACTGGAAGAGCACAAAATTCAAATTTGATTGATTGAGATTGGGTTCTTTGGGAGATGATTTATGTTCTGTAATATTCAAGTAAATAATTCAATTTAAATAAAATAAAAATTTTAAAGGCTGTATAAAAACAAAGAAACCATTTTTTCAGAAGTTAACCGCCGTTGATACACCATCTTTTACACCACCTTATTGAACACATTTAATTATTTCTTCATTGCTGTTGTTTGTGTCCATTGTGACGTCCCTAAAAAAGTCAGTTTTCTGTTTGAAATGATTTTCATTTTGTTTGACTGCAAGACTGGCAGAGAGAGTAAAAAAAAAACTTACCTTACTCCTCTCTGTGCATGCACACTCGGAGCAAGATTCCAAAACAATTTGCCAAAGTCAGAGCCAAAGTACTGTTAAACAACAGTCAAACAGTTCCAAGTATAAAATTCAATCGAAATTAAGTTGTTCCTCAATCATAGACTGGTGTTTGTTAAACTGGCAGACAAAAAGACAGACGGAGTGAACCAATTGCTTAATCCCGCTTTGTGCTACATGTGTGGGATACATACTACATATAAACCGAATTATGTATATATATAAATATATATATATATATATATATATATATATATATATACATATACATATATATATATATATATATATATATATATATATATATATATATACATATATATATATATATATATATATATATATATATATATATATATATATATATATACATATATATATATATATATATATATATATATATATATATATATATATATATATATATATATATATATATATATATATATATATATATATATATATATATATATATATATATATATATATATATATATATATATATATATATACAGAAATATCAACCAAAATATTAGTGTCCCCATGGTCATGCCACCACCAAGTTGATTCCCACTTACCTTCTTTTCCCTTCCTATTACTGCACTATGTGTAGTGATGCAGTTTTGCTTACTTTTCGTAGAATCCTTTCAAGTTGTGAAAAATTTGAGTCGGCATGGATCTTCCCACTATAAAATGAGTTAATCTGTGTTTCAACCATTTTTGAGTTAGGCTATCTGAAAAGAATAGTAATAATAAGAATTACAAACGGGCTGTTTTAGGTCTGTTCATTTTGTGGTTCAGAGATGCTTTCCAAAGGTTTAATGAGTGTTATTGGATGTGAAATCCTCCACAGATGACTGCTAGGTTACTTTTTAGGTTGATAAGTTTGTATATTGGTAGATTTTTTTGGAGGATTGTGTTGTATTAAACCTATAGAGTGTCTGTGCCATCCCTTCAAAGGAAGTCCAGCAACTTCCTGATTCTTATATACGATTCAAGCTCCAAAATAAGATCATAAGGGCAATCAAATCGTCCCCCATTTTGTGGTCATGAAAAGGGACATATGGCTCATTGTCATCTATACATACAAAACCGAGTTTGCTTGCTTGCTTGATGCCTCCACTCAGCAAGGGGTGGTGAGTGCATCGAAATTCAAACTCTGAAACATAAGTACATCTCCTAAGTACATATTATTATAACTAGAGTACATCTATTAAGTACGTACTATGAGAATGTGAATACTGGATGTACTATTAGACCACAAGTATGTTTATTAGAAAGTAAGTATGTTTATTAAGTACTACTATAATAATGTGAGTACATCTATTAAGTATGCACGATTTGAACATGAGAACGTCTATTAAATATGTGCTATGAGGATTCAGTATTCCTATTAAATACATAACACAATGCAAGTGTTGATGAAGTACATACTACAAAGTGAGTTTGTCTATCAAGTTTGTTGTATGATGTAGTTTATTGCTGTAACTCTTGCCACATACACATGTGTAAGCATTGAGATCCCAAAATCACAGCTGAATCAATTTAGTCAACTTATTTAGCTTTAGCAAAATTGTGGGCCACTTTAAGTTCACATTCTATACTTGCACCCACCTAAAGGGTGGGTAAACAACGAATTACAATAAAGGTGTAATAATCGGCCACATAATCACACATATCATGCATGACATGCTCGGTGTGATTATGTGCAGACATAAAAGTGAGTACAGCTCCTCGACAATGGTCAGGTTATTCACCCAATGGTGTGGCAATGTATCATGGATCATGGTGCGAATATGGTACAAGCCAATATAATTTATTTGAACACTTCTCAAAATGCATGCTTTATGTGAAAATTGAAGCTTTTAAGAGTAGTTTAGCTACAATATCTTTTTTGGCAATTTACTGCTTTCTTGATGGAATTTTCACTTTCATTACCACTCACTTCTGAAGCAAATCTGTGGAAATTCAACATCGAGGGACAACAAAAGCAAACTATTGTTTTTGTGTTAAGAAAATTTGAGACGAGATAATCAAACTCTTTTCAGAGCATTGGCGCTGTTGAAGCAATTTATTGGCACGGGTTATGCTGCGTGGTTTGACATTGCCTCCCTAGCAGTCATTTGAAGCAGGAATTAATAATTTGTTCAGGACGCTGGTGATATCTCATTTACTCTTCACAAAGGAAATGTGGGACCTTCAATATATGCCAACTATTGATGGCAGACGGGACACTCAGTTTAACATCCATCCAATGGACGCTGCGCACATTGATCCATCGCCCTGGCCTGTGAAACACCAGAGTGACAGTTCATAGCTGGGCCAAGATTCAAATCCAGGCAAGACAGCTCAGAGGTGAGTGTGCATATGTACCTCAACACTGTCTTGCCAGCCCATGATCTTCTCTCTTTAAACCCACAAAGACAAACAATAAAGAAAAAGCTGAACATTTTGGGTGGAAAGCTGTAAGTGAAAGTAAAAACAGTGTTGGGTAATCAGCAACTAGAGGCGTGTAGTCATAGGTCATCTCATGATGCAAGTAAAAGGAAAACACAAGGTAAAACATCAAATTAAGTCGCACTCCAAAAGTTTTCTGCAAAAGTTTCTCAACTCTGCATAATACTATGACATTGCATGCTTTCAAACTGAGCACAAAATTAATCGAGCCTGCAATATACCAGAGAGATAATTGCTCCAAGACTTTTTTTTTGCACAGATTTATTACCACTTCAAGAGGAAAGTGTGGCTCAGTTAACACTCCATGGTTTAAGTTAAGCATGGCAGCTAAAAACAATCGCACAGCTGATGTGGTGCAAATAAACAATCACAATTCGTACAGAAGATCACTTCGCAATAGTTCATCACTTGGCACCACATTATATTGTGTTAAATGCTGTTCATTTAGACTATTTTGCTTTGATTTCCTTAACTAGAATAAATTACTGCAGACAAAATGACTTTATGTACACGAAAGACGAGCTCTTTGTGTGTTTACCGAGTACCAGGTGCAGGACAAAAAAAAAATGGGGGGGGGGGAAGAAAAAAAGAATCATGTATGTTTTCTCATTAGGCCAAATGATAAACAGGCCAAGGTGTTAAGAAAATAAACCGCTGGTTGCTCACAGAACCTATTTCTGTATTTTTTTTTCCATATTAACCTTGATGCCCTCAGTGAAAAAACGCTATTGTCACAGGATTGTCATCCTTGTGTGATTAATGTGATGATTCGTTCAGAACATGTGTAATGATCCCATTGCATCTGAGAATTGAATATTGTGACATTATTCATCACATAAATTGACATTTTTTTTCAAAATGTCAAACAGCAGTATGATCTACATATTTAAACCTTGGCTGTAGGTTAAATGAATCTTGTCAGCCATTTTCACAGCCTCTCAAGGTCAAAGGCTAAACAGCTGCCTGCAACCAATACTTCCTAAGCTGTAACTCTACGATGGTGCAAATGATCCTTTGTGTAAAAGTACATAACGCACTGCCATCATCCACTGAAAGGTATCCGTAGTTACATAAGCCTTATATAGAGAAAGGTCTAGGAGGGCAGAGGAGCCGTGCTTGGATCGTTTGTGAATTAATGTGTTGCTGTCGCCTATGCGAAAACAGATACTTAATATTAACCGTTTGGAGATGTGTAATGACTCGATGTTTGCTTGAAAACAAACAGGATATTGGTACACAATTTTAATTGTGGATACAAATACAACGTGGCCCACAAAAATTACACAAACAATTGAAAAGTTAAAATATGACCAATTGTGTTTGAAGATTAATTGAACATGAATATACAGTGCCTCTAGAAAGTCTGCACCCCCTTTCAAAATTTTCACCTTTTGGTACCTTCTTGCCTGGAATTAAATTGCATTAAATGAGACTTTTTCCACATTTATTTATACATCTCGACCCACAAATTCCAAGTGAAAAACAAATTCCACAAATTTCAGAAAATTAATTGAAAATACAAAACTTAAGATCCAAAAGTCACCGAAAACCCAAAAGACCTTGAAAACCCAAAAGTCATTGAAGACCCAAAAAGACCCTGAAGACCCAAAAGTCACTGAAGACCCAAAAAGACCCAAAAGTCCCTGAGGTCCCAAATACCCTGGAGACCCTGAAGACGCAAAAGTCCCAAAACCCAGGTGGCTGGAATCCATCAATTAAACCCAGGTGGCAAGGATTATATAAATAAATTGACTCCTCCCATGCTCTTCGAGCTGAAAAAGCTGCATAAAGCAACCAAAAAAAGTTGTCAAGGCAAGCCCTTTGCTGTTTCGGTTTAATTGATTAGGTGAGAGCTGATTGGTTATTCCCTCCATTCACAGGTGAGAGATGTAGGTGGGTCTTTCTTCATCATTTATATGTTGACTGATTTCAACATTCGCACATGGTACATGCTTGGGAGCCTCGTTGGTATGCATTTCTGTCTGCGCTATCGCTGATGATTTGCCAATAAGCTGAGGGAGTGTGTGGCATTGGGATTCTCATGTGTGTACTGTTTGTGAATGTCTTTACAGCTGAGGAGGAACTCTAGGAATGGTTTGAAACAGCAAAAACCTAAGATCACCTTGCAGAATGCCAAGCGTCGGATGGAGTGGTGTAAAGCTCACCGCCATTGGACTCTGGAGCAGTGGAGACACGTTTTCTGGAGTGAAGAAACATGCTTCACCATCTGGCAGTCCGATGGACGAATCTCAGTTTGGCGGATGCCAGGAGAACGATACCTGCCCAAATGCATAGTGCCATCTGTAAAGTTTGGTGGAGGAGAAATAATGGTCTGGGGCTGTTTTTCATGGTTTTGGCTTGGCCCCTTGGTTCCAGTGAAGGGAAATCTTAACGCTACAGCATACAATTACATTCTAGATGATTCTGTGCTTTCAACTTTGTGGCAACAGTTTGAGGAAGGCCCTTTCCTGTTTCAGCATGACAATGCCCCATGCACAAAGTGAGGTCCATACAGAAATGGATTATCGAGATCAGTGTGGAAGATCTTGATTGGCCTGCACAGAGTCCTGACCTCAACCCCATCAAACACCTTTGTGATGAATGGGAAGGCCGACTGCAAGCCATACCTTATCGTCCAACATCAGTGCCTGACCTCACTTATGCTCTTGTGGCTGAATGGAAGCAAATTCCCACAGCAATGTTCCAACATTTTGCGGAAAGCTTTCCCAGAAGAGTGGAGGCTATTATAGCAGCAAAGGGGGAACCAACTCCATATTAGTGCCCATGATTTTGGAATGAGATGTTGGATGAGCAGGTGTCCACATACTTTTGGCCATGTTGTGTATATACACACCCATTTAGGGATCCGTTCTGTGTTTGACCACCAACATACCAGTATGTGGCTTATTCCCAGCAATGGATTTGTTCTATTGAGGGAGACAGCATGCCTGTGAGCCAGACTTAATTAAAGGTCTATGCCGCAAGGCTGCCGGCAATCCCTCGAGGCACAGGAATGAACATGGGTGCAGAGCGCTGCTGCCTGAGAGAGACAGATGGGTGTTTAATCAGGCTGCAGGGTGAATCATGAAGGAAAAAGTGGGGCGAGCAAGAATGTCAGGAGCAGGGAAGTTGGGTCGGAAGATTGAGGAGAAGTACAAAACATACAGTTATGGTACATCAGCAGTATATATGTTCTGCAAGTTGCAATTAACATTTTTATTTCACCAAAGTCTCATGTTTGAAAAAAACCCACAACTTAATATGTGGACTTTAATAAAATAATATGACAATGTATGTATTATATTTTAAACCAAAATTTCCTCATCCATCATACACCTCTCCCTTGCAATTGATCACTTGCAGAAAATGGCACACATTCACCATGCATCGCACCGAGAGTACAGATTTTCTATTTCCTTGACACAAAATGAGCAGGTGTGCAAAATTTTGTGCACATCGGTAGGTATGATTGTGCTGTGCCGAAGTGTCCCGAGACTGCAGAGCCGCCATGCTGTTATTATACTTTTACAGCCCATTTCCTCTGGTGTTCCTTCAGAGACCACTACAAGGCCTAAATTCAAGGTCTGCCTTCCCAAATGCCAGGTCGTACCTCACCTCTAACAAGACCCAAGAGGCCAAATAGGCTTCGTGAAATTATGTCATTTGAAAGGCCTCATCTGCTCACGCCAGAGGCCAGAAATTCATCAGTTGTCCCAATAGAAAACTTCCAGTACATGTTGGCCCTGTTTCCATAGCCATGATCATGAAATGATGGCCATTTTGAAGCAGGAGGGAATAACAGTTGAGAATGTGGCACAGGAAGACCAAACCCAAGGCTCAACACTCTCTCTCTCTCTCTCTCTCTCTCTCTCTCTCTCTCTCTCTCTCTCTCTCTCTCTCTCTCTCTCTCTCTCTCTCTCTCTCTCTCTCTCTCTCTCTCTCTCTATATACAACTGTATAACATTTCCTTTATGCTCCATGCAGCTATCCTTGCACTGCAACAACAGAGCCTTTTTCAACAATACCACCACAGTACATAAGCAAGTTTTCAAACCGTCACAAGGAAAAATAAATAAAACCAAAGGACATCTGATTCATGGCTGATTGCTTCATCGTTGCACTAACGTGTGTGTGTGTGTGTGTGTGTGTGTGTGTGTGTGTGTGTGTGTGTGTGTGTGTGTGTGTGTGTGTGTGTGTGTGTGTGCGCGCGCGCACGCGCGCATGCGCCCCATACATGGACAATTAGACATCCTCAAAACGTTTTGCATGTTTTGAGATTAAAAGTAGGGTTGCTGTGGTTCCAGTTTAAAAAAAAACACACTATTATCGGACACTCACATGGTGGTTAATTTTGTTATTGTTTCCTGAGGTGTCCATAAATTAAGGAAATAGAGCTTTGTGAAGCTCATTAAATGTGGGTTACTGTATAAACCCACAAAATATACAGATGCCTTCATTCTGGTATTATTGCTTCTTTGGCACCTCCAGGCATTTCCATGAAATCCAAAAGTCAATGTATTTAGATAGATTCTATTTTTTCAGAGACTTTGCAAATGGGTTCATTTTTTCCTGAAGTCTCTGTTTCATAACTCTCCCCACCCCCAACCAAGATGTAAAGTTACTTAATATTTGTATGAATTAATTCATAGTCAGTTGTGCCTATATCGTATTTAAACAACAAACATGCTTGGCCTCATATGACCTCCTTACCTTGATCTTCTCTCCATTGCCATAAGTTGAAACTAGTTGACAGAATCTAACATAGGCCAGCTGTGTGCATTTCCGAGCAAAATGTTCGGAAAGAGTCATGTCATGGCCTTGACCGAGTGTTAAAACACCAGTGGCGATGGTATTTTAGGACTCAGCCAAAGATTGTTCTATTTAGCATTCTCGTCAAAACAGATAGTGCCTGATGCTTGGAACTTGGATTCATGTGCCATGCACTGTATGGACTTGTCCACTGCCTACTATTATGTGTAATTCATGCAAGATACGCCGATGTCTAATGTCTGTCGTGCATGTGATTTAGGTACAATATGGCACTTTCTAAATGATGGATGAATGCTAAATGAGGCCTTTGCGCAGGTGCTGTACAATTGCGTTTACAGTGACTCTGTTCGGCTTGCCATTTAGGGATCCGATCCACTTTTAACCTGCCATTGCCAGCACAAAATCTGTGATTCAAATCGGCTTTCAAACACAATTTTCAGCATTCAGACAATAGAGTGGTAATTTAAAGATTATTAACCATAATTGTTCTGTTCCTGAATGCAATTCAGACTCATGAGAATGTAGGAAAACGAGAAATATCTACGGATGAGAGGAGTCAGGTTCATACCATTTCCTGTTAATATAATTAGCTAGTGGTGGCAATGGTCATAACCCACATATGCACACATGGACGCTTCTCCTTTCACCAAAAGATGCAAAAATCGAGTATAATTTCTCTTGTGGACTTGGAAACAAATTATATATACAATGTGTGTGTGTGTGTGTGTATGTATGTATATATGTATATATATATCACAGGACTCACAGCCCAAACAACTTCCTTACTCACCCCATTCTCCCAATGATGATTAATAGTAAATATCATCATTTAAAACGTACCCAGTGCATCAACAAGCCTCAGATATAACCTTCCCATCGGTGTTAAGAAGGACGAAGGTTTGGGAAGAATTCACCATCTACAAACTTTCAGCCTGTCACTGGCCCATATCGTCGAGAAGTTTTGAAATACGGACAGGAATATATCAACAATAAATCCCACCTTATACACTGGAATTGAGGAAAACGGGGGAATTGAGGACAGGGGGAGGGGGGACATTTGGTAAAGTCCTTCATGAATCAGCTGGCTTGGCTTGAAGTTTAATTGGAACCAATTTGGGCAGGAATTTAGAATTTTTTCAGGGAGATAGCTCACCAGCTCTTCCTGAATGACCATGGGATTTTTTTAACATCCGCCAGCTAATACGAGTAAACTGGACATCTAGCTCATTGTCCATCTGAGGGATGGCACATTTTCGCAGGCAGTGCATGAGTCTTACATCTATCGTTAAGAAAAGGGGATTTTTAAAGATGTGAATCAAATAGACTTGAACCCACAAAGCTCATCTTATTCTCAGGGCTTTGTGCAAACAATGACAGTGTGGATAAACATTCTTTCCTCTAAGAAGCAATGAGACATGACCTTGAGATGATATGAGAGATAGTCTGCAGGAAGAGAAAGATGACTCACCAAAACCTTGCCTCATCACGCATTACAGAAACTTGGAGATCATTAGCAAGCCATGCCGTACTGGCCCAGTTTAAGCAGATTCACATCCTTACTCCCAAAGCTCTAGAGCCCCATGTCTCGGTCATGCTCTTTGTCTGCTTCTAATGGTTAATCTACAGAAATCTGTGATGATTCGTGCAGAATTTGTCATGAGAATGAGTGAACTGAGGAAATGAGTGTGTCAATGGATTCAGGCAAATTCCGAGAAGGTTTGAGAATATGGGAAAAGTACTGATACAATTATATTCTGTTTTGTAAATAACACCAGTTGGTGAACATTAGATATCGAAGAGAATGGAATACAATATTCCCGCAGAGATATGTAAGACACCTGTGAATCCTAGTAATGTGCCCTTGAGCCTTCCATTGGCAATCCTTCAAATGCATTTTTATCATCGAGTACAAGATTTGGCAAGATACCCCTTTCAGGTAAATTGGGGTAAGTTATCCCTGCCCACAAGATGGTGGGGATATACCCCTCTCTCCATCACATATATCGATTATCCTGAACATTTTTTTCTGCGTTGTCCTGTTAGTGTTCCCATTTGAACTGGCTCATGATATGAGAAAACATAGGTTCAAATCCCTTTTACAATATGCTTGTCCATTGTCCACTAATGTCCTTGCAAGTCATGATAAAAGGAAACATCATATTCGATGAGTTACTGTGTCCTCCATGTGATATATATATATATATATATATATATATATATATATATATATATATATATATATATATATATATATATATATATACATATATATATATATATATATATATATATATATATATATATATTTATATATATATTTATATATACATATATTTATATATACATATACATATATATATGCATATTTATATATACATATATATATACATATATATATATATATATATATATATATATATATACATATATATATATATATATATATATATATATATATATATATATATATATATATATATATATATATATATATATATATATATATGTTCCACTACAAGCCGTAGACTGATGTCAGAGAAAATTAAATTCAAAACTGCCTGTTATACAATCAGAGAGCCTTCGGGTCCGGATGTCTCGGATACGGAAAATATAACCATGTAGCACCGAGGAGGTTACATTGGGGAAGTGGAGGGGAATATTGCTCCCACTTTACTCAAACAAATTTCAGCCATTCTCCCAGTAGTTGCTGATGAAATGCTATTTTGGGTCAGGCTAATTCACAAGGGATGCTAGTTGGCTTTCAAGTGAGAAGCTTATGGGAGTTCGGAATGTTGAGGGAAATGATACAGCAACAGATGTCACCTGAGCACCTAAAAGGCCAGGGTTTAAATCCAGTGGTGGTCCATCTGCCACCAGCCGAGAAAAGTCGACACCTGTGTTTTTGTATCATAAATACATGAAGAGATAAAACATTCATGTAAAGTTCATGGAATTTGAATATGCAAATGCCATTGTGACTGCATTTGGTATGACTTTGTGAGACTTGTGAAGCAAAGCACATTTTAAATTCCAAGCAGGGCGTGAGTTCAAAAGCTATGCAAAGTGCACACCTGTTTCAATTCCATTTCCATATGAAAATTAGAACATCCAGAAATCTGCAACAATCCATTAATCATAATCTGCTATTGTCAATAAAGTGCCAAACCAACTCCATGATGTTATACACTCCAACGAATGCATTTTATGAAACATGCATCATGCAAAAATATCTAACACCTCGGCCAACTACCGGGAGATAATGCCTCGTATCAACCAACACATTGCACCGATGCCTTTCCGTTTACAGTGTGAGCCGTGTGTGAGTGGTGCAAAGTAAATGCTCACATTTGAGAATCCATCCCTTTTGGAGACGTACTTTTGATATCACCATCATTGCACCTGAATAAACTAGGGAGTTTATAGAACACCTTACCCCATGCAGTCTTGAGAAAAAAAGACATAGGCGGGGTCTGTGAGCGGCAAATTTGATTGGTCGAAATGATGTAAAATGCTGTAATATTTTGTCTAAGTGCTAAACAAAAGGGTTTTGATTGTGAGAAAAAGGCGATTTGTGTTCTACAATGTTCAAGTATATAATTCATTTAAAATAAAATGAAGATTTTAAAGGTATGTAGAAAATTATTTTACGGAAGTTGATTTTATTTTTATAAATATTTTATTATTTTATATATTTTACTGGAAGATTATTTTACACTGTTGATGCAGTGTCTTTTACAACACCTTATTTCACATGATACACTAGTACTAGTACTGCATGCGTGTTTGTCCTTTATGATGTCCTTAAAAACAGTAAGTTTCCTGTTTGGAATGATTTTCAATTTTGTTTGACTGCCAAACAAGGAAGATAATGTCACCATGGCAGGAAACTTAATTACTTTCATGTGGTGTCTATGGTAGTTAGGATGGCCATTAAATCAGTGGCTGGTAGCTGAATCTCAATGAATACTGCAATGAGCAGACCACATTCTTAATCGAATGTCAGTCAACAAAGAAGATTGAATTCTGTTAGTTACCCAAATGCATAATGTATTGTGATGAATATATAAGTTTTTTTTAAGGTGCCAGACAATGTTGTGGAGATGGATAATAGTTCCAGTTTTATATGGTAATTTCTCCCTTACAGGAAAGATTGATAATTGAGGAGGAAAAGGCAAATAAAAATGAACAAAGACAGTAAAATGAAGAACTAGTCATGCCAGTGAAGGCTCGTGTAGATCTGATTCAGCTGACAGGTAGGACAACAGATGGAATCAACAGGATGTTGATTGAGGTATGCTAACCACTGATGGAAAGGAGAAGCTGACTTTTGAGTTATTAACCCTTCGTTGGAGTGACAGCAGCTGCACTTATTAGTAATTGGTGTTATCAAGTACTAAGAACATTTATCCATTCATGTACCGATTTACATTATAACGCTTGCTGACATTGACATTCACGTGAAAGTATGCTGATGTTGCATCATGACTTTGGCCTATATTGAATAAATCTGATAATTCTTGAAAAATAAAACCTATTCTTTGCAACTACCAACAGCACAATCTTAGCAAGGAACAGCAGACAATTCCAGCTCTGAACCAATGTAGAATGTGGGATTGCTCCTTTGGAAAACCAGCACTGTTGGGGTTACACAGAGTACGATCAACATCATGTTGGGATTCATTTTACAAGGCTTCCATGGTTAAAGCAGCATCGTGCACTGCTCACGCATGCACGCACTGCACCCACAAATGAGTGCAAAGTGTGGCAGTGGAGCTGAAAATTGGGTTCTGCTATGTCAGCACTCGAGCTGGGTGTGGAGTACAGTGATGGGCATTAGTGGAGCGTTACGATGTCACCTTGTCACCATTGACGGTCATGGATGGTGTCGATGTGACTTTCGGATGCTCAACTCTGAAGTGTGAAAATTAGTTTGGTAATAACTGGTTGTAAGTCTGAACCAAGTATGTCATCTATGCCAGTATTATAGTTGTGATACAAACACTTTGAAGCAGTGTGTGCTTTCAAAATTGCAATCTTAAGCTCAAGCTCATGGACTTGTAAAGATGGGAACTCAACCAATAGGCCAACTGGCATTGCCTGCAGCTGTTAAGCAAGATTGTTTTCTCTCATACCAAGGACTCATTTGATTTGCTGATCGACCTGTGGATAGCCAAATGGTTGGGCCCTTAAATGTCTCAAAGAGCATAAAGTGGGCTCAGAAATGAAGAAAAATAAAGAAGTCCACAAACACCCTTGTTTCAGGACACAAAGTGCTGACTGACATAGTACAAAGAGGTAAAATATTTGGCACATGTTGGCAAGGTAGTGTGGATTTTAATCCTGCTAATTCTCGGAGATCAAGGTATCAAAATTACATGGAGAAGCTAACATGTATGAATTACATGCACCCTGATTGCTGGAATTATAGGGCCATGAAGTTCTTTATCAGATGTTGTTCTCTCATTTACATTTCGGCTGCTCTGATTCGGTCCCATTGAACACAGAATGCATCATAAAGGCCTGTTTCTGTGAAAAGCCTGTGTTAATCTTCTTGTGTACTTCATGATGAACCTGTTCCCACTAAATGGATTATCTTTTTCACTCCAGGGACCTTTTTGCAACCTGTTCTTTCAGCCATAGCCAAGTTGCTTACAATGCTATTACTTCCACTTGCCTACTTCTCCCATCTCTGCTCATGTCTTCCTTCATGCATGAATATTTTTGTGACAGGATCACCCTTTCAAAATGGCTGGCTCTTATTTTTTGCAGAAACCCCTTACAAAGATTACCTCCGCCACCAAAGGTGGACAGAGGTTATGTTCTCACCCCTGTCTGTGTTTTTGTCTGTCTGTCTGTGAGCAGGATATCTCAAAAGGTTAGGGATGGATTTGGAAGAAACTTGGTGGATAGGATGGGTGTGCGACAAGGACCAATTGGTTTGATTTTAGTGAAGATCCAAATCTTGATCCAATAATTTTTTCGGTGATTCTTCACCATTGAGTGATAGGACCAAAAACGATATATAACACAATATCTCAAAACGTTATCCAGGGATTCGGACAAAACTTGGTGGATATGTTGGGTGTGTGACAAGGATGCAGATCGGGCCTAACAGTGGGATAAAACCGGAAACTGCTCAGCCTGGTGGAGGTATGCATTCTACTGAGTGCCATTCTAGTTCCTCTTGTGACCTGCGAGATGTCTGATGAGAAATCACATCACGTTTTGGGGTGTTTAGCTCGTAAGGGGCACCGAATCGCAGAAACAAGCTCAAACATTTTCTTTCACACTAATGCTTATCTAATTCATGGTTCAACAACCCTCATTACAACAACTAAATTATTCTGCCCAACGGTCTAGCTTTATTGACGACCAGCAAGAGTATCTGTCCCTTGTAACAGGAAAAGTTTAAGTTAATCTATTAATTTAAATAATATTTCATGGACTTTGATAAGGTTAGCCTGGTGTTGGCGCAGTGGTAAGGGCAGTGGCTTGGGACCCAAGAGGTCCTGAGTTCAAGCCCCATTGGGACACTGAATTTATATATATATATATATATATATATATATATATATATATATATATATATATATATATATATATATATATATATATATATATATATATAAACCAAGTCGAAAACACCGGGGGGTTGACTCAGCCTGCCATCCTTCCGAGGTCGGCGAAATGAGCACCAGTTGTACTGGGCCCGGTGTATGCCCCGGTTAGAATAGGTGTACCATATCCTTGTGTGTCGTAAGAGGCGACCAGGGTTGCGTCAGGAAGGGCATCCGGCGTAAAAACCTATGCCAAATCATTATGCGGACAACAAAACGAATTTCCATACCGGATCGGTCGAGGCCCGGGTTACCAACGACCGCCACCGGTACCGGTGGTCAGCAGGGTACAGTGGAAATTGTGCTACTGCTGGGCGAAGGAGGAGAAGGAGACGGGGAAGGCGAGTCCGGAGGCAGTGGGAGAGGGGGAAGGGTAGAAGTGTGGAGGTGAGAGTTGGAACTCTGAATGTTGGGACGATGACTGGCAAAGGGCGAGAGTTGGCTGATATGATGGAGAGAAGAAAGGTGGACATACTGTGTGTACAAGAGACCAAGTGGATGGGGAGTAAGGCGAGGAGCATTGGAGGTGGTTTCAAACTGTTCTACCATGGTGTGGATGGGAGGAGAAATGGTGTCGGGATAATCCTGAAGGAAGATCATGTCAAGAGGGTATTGGAGGTGAGGAGGGTGTCTGACCAAGTGATGAGTGTGAAGTTGGAAATTGAAGGGGTGATGATGAATGTCATCAGTGCATATGCCCCACATATGGGGTGTGAGATGGAATATAAAGAAGATTTCTGGAGTGAGTTAGATGAAGTGGTGGAGAGTGTATCCAAGGATGAAAGAGTGGTGATTGGAACAGATTTCAATGGACATGTTGGGGAAGGGAATAAAGAGGATGAGGAGGTGATGGGGAGGTACGGTCTCAACAAGAGAAATGTGGAAGGGCAAATGGTGGTAGAGTTTGCAAAAAGAATGGAAATGGCAGTGGTAAACACGTATTTCAAGAAGAAGGAGGAACACAGGGTGACATACAAGAGTGGAGGAAAGTGCACACAGGTGGATTACATCTTAAGCAGGAGATGCAACCTGAAAGAGATTAGTGACTGTAAGGTTGTGGCAGGGGAGAGTGTAGCTCGACAGCATCGATTGGTGGTCTGTAGGATGACTTTAGAGGTGAGGTTGAGGAAGAGAGCGAGGGCTGAACCAAGGACCAGATGGTGGAAGCTGAAGGAGGAAGACTGTTGCGTGAAATTTAGGGAGGAGGTGAGACAGGCGTTGGATGGTGGTAAAGATGGGTGGGATGATTGGGCAACGACAGCAGAAGTTGTGAGGGAGATAGCTAGGAAGGTACTTGGTGTGACATCTGGACAGAGGAAGGAAGATAAGGAGACTTGGTGGTGGAATGAGGAAGTACAGGAAAGTGTAAGGAAGAAGGGGTTGGCGAAAAAGAAGTGGGATAGTCAGAGAGATGAAGAAAGTCGGCAGGAGTACAAGGAGTGGCGTCGAAAAGCAAAAAGAGAGGTGGCAAAGGCCAAGGAAAAGGCATATAACGAGCTGTATGAGAAGTTGGATACAAAAGAAGGGGAAAAGGATTTATACCGATTGGCAAGACAGAGGGACCGAGCTGGGAAGGATGTGCTGCAGGTTAGGGTGATAAAGGACGCAAATGGGAATGTGCTGACAAGCGAGGAGAGTGTGTTGAGAAGGTGGATGGAGTACTTTGAGGAGCTGATGAATGAAGAAAATGAGAGAGAGAGAAGGTTGGAAGAGGTGGAGATAGTGAATCTGGAAGTGGGGTGGATCAGTAAGGATGAAGTGAGGACTGCTATGAAGAAGATGAAAAGTGGAAAGGCGGTTGGCCCAGATGGTATACCAGTGGAGGCATGGAAGTGCTTAGGAGAGATGGCAGTGGGGTTGTTAACCAGATTGTTTAATAAAGTCTTGGAAAGTGAGAGGATGCCGGAGGAGTGGAGATTAAGTGTACTGGTTCCGATTTTCAAGAATAAGGGTGATGTGCAGAGCTGTGGAAATTACAGAGGGATAAAGTTGTTAAGCCACACCATGAAGTTGTGGGAAAGAGTAGTGGAAGCTCGGTTGAGAGGAGAGGTGATGATCTGTGAGCAGCAATATGGGTTTATGCCAGGAAAGAGCACCACTGATGCGATGTTTGCTTTGAGAATGTTGATGGAGAAGTATAGGGAAGGCCAGAAAGAGTTACATTGTGTGTTTGTGGATTTAGAGAAAGCTTATGATAGGGTGCCAAGAGAGGAGTTGTGGTATTGTATGAGGAAGTCGGGAGTGTTGGAGAAGTATGTGAGGAGCGTGCAGGATATGTATGAGGACAGTGTGACAGCGGTGAGGTGTGCGGTAGGAATGACGGACCGGTTTAAGGTTAAAGTGGGATTGCACCAAGGATCGACTCTGAGCCCTTTCCTGTTTGCAATGGTGATGGACAGGTTGACGGACGAGATCAGACTGGAGTCTCCATGGACCATGATGTTCGCGGATGACATCATGATCTGTAGGGAGAGTAGGGAGCAGGCTGAATCGAGCCTTGAGAGGTGGAGGTACGCACTGGAGAGAAGGGGAATGTTAGTCAGTCGGAGTAAGACGGAGTACATGTGCGTAAATGAGAGGGAGGGTGGTGGTATGGTGCAGTTGCAAGGAGTTGAGGTGGGGAAGGTGGATTGGTTTAAATACTTGGGATCAACTGTCCAAAGTAACGGAGAGTGTGGGAGAGAAGTGAAAAAGAGAGTGCAGGCAGGATGGAGTGGGTGGAGAAGAGTTGCAGGAGTGATTTGTGACAGAAGGGTAGCTGCAAGAGTGAAGGGGAAAGTATACAAGACGGTAGTGAGACCAGCTATGTTGTATGGTTTGGAGGCGGTGGTGCTAACAAAAAGACAGGAAGCAGAGCTGGAGGTGGCAGAGTTAAAGATGCTGCGATTCTCGTTGGGAGTGACGAGGATGGATAGGATAAGAAATGAGTGTATTTGAGGGACAGCGCAGGTAGGACGGTTTGGAGACAAAGTGAGAGAGGCGAGATTGAGATGGTTTGGACATGTGCACAGGAGGGAAACGGAGTATATCGGGAGAAGGATGTTGAAGATGGAGCCGCCAGGCAGGAGGAGAAGAGGAAGGCCAAAGAAGAGGTTCATGGATGCGGTGAGGGCGGACATGCGGGTGGTTGGAGTGTCAATGGAAGATGTGGAGGATAGAGCAAAATGGAGACAGTTGGCCCGCTGTGGCGACCCCTAACGGGAGCAAGCCGAAAGAGGAAGAAGAGGAGGAGGACTTTGATAAGGTTAATTGCATTGCACTCTTGGTCTCGCTCAGAACCAAAGCTCTGAATTACATATATCACCCACCGTAAAATGGTGGTGCAATATCGGGCAGCAGAGGTTGGATTTGTCTCAAAAGAGTGCAAAATATCCCAGTTGCAAAATAAAATTTGGCATCAATATAACTCATGCTAGTTCTCCCATCATTTCAAAATAGAATGTTGAGCTTTTGAATGCAGCATGAGAAGCGGTCACCGTAAACGGGAGACAGACAAATGCACGGACAGACACCACGGTTCACTATACATAATAGATGACTTCCCTTCCAAGGAACTTCAACACAGAAAGAGACCATTCAGCCCATCAAGCCTGTACAATGGTTGCCAGCCTGTGACAGTTTTTTGTTGTATATTAGTGGAAGAGCTGGAACACTAAATGGATCAGGACACAACAAGCCAACAGGAAATGTATTTTGTTTAGGGGGGACATCAACAGTGGAGTTGAAGGACAAAATAGAGGGAGAATTGGACAAACGATGAGGTAGGAAGGAATGGGGTGGACAGGATGTATACAGAAGGAAACTTTTTCTGACCCATCCCCCCCAATACTCCCTATCCCTTCTGTCTTTCCCTCCCCTCTTTCCCATCCTGTTTCGCCCTCTACTCTTTCCCCTCCTGTTTCTCCCTTCCCTCTTTCCCCTCCTGTCTCTCCCTCTCCTCTTTCCCCTCCTGTCTCTCCCTCCTCTCTCTCCCATCCACCCTCTATCTCTCTCCCACTCCCCTGTCTCTCCCCACTCCCCTCCTCTCTCCACTTTCCTTCTCCCTCTCTCCCTCTCTCCCCTGTCTCCTTCCCACACTCCCACCTCACCTCTTTCCCTCCCCCGCCCCTCTCTGTATGTTCATACTCTATCCTTTTTAAACGGCTTTAATTTATTTTTCTTTTTTTTCACATTCGTTATTCAGTTGTTAATTTTATTTATCAGATTTGATGGACCGTACCATACTCATGACTGAGCATCTGTGCCACGGAATCAGCTTCCTGAGCAAGGGTTATATGCAGGGTGGTCTGCCATTGCCTTTCCAGCAGTAGTTTGGGCAAGAATTTCGAATTTGTCCACGGTGCCGGCAATAGCTCACCCACTATTGGTAAAGGATACTGTGGGGATCTTTAAAGTCCATCAGCTAATGTCGGAAGACAGGACGTCCAGTTTAACGGAGAGACAACACACACCCTGATGATTCACCCTGTCTGTGAAACACAAGGATGACATGTTATAGCTGGGTCTGGATTCAAACCCATGATTACATCTTAGACAAGACAGCTTAGAGACGGGTGTGCGTACCTCGAGGTAATCCTGTCAGTCAGGTCATATCTTAACGCAGTTAATAAACAAACTGTGATGTTTGTTGTATTTTCCGTTAAAAATGTAAAACTATAAAATCAGACATACAATAATTACCTTTAAAGAGTGAAAAAAATGCATTTTGGAGCCATTTTACCTCAACTTCCGCAGTGTATTCGTTAATTATATTGGGTGAGAAAAAAAAAACTTACTTTTTCTGACTTTTTATCCAATTTAACTCTACATTTCAAAACAATTATTTACGCAAAGAGATGCAATCATCAAATGTGGAATCAGATTTTGAATATCAGATTTCAATAAGCCTATATGATAATCTTGCCCAGAGCCAATCACATTGCACCGAGCCTTACACAGCCAATCAGCGAACAGCTAACGGACAGACAGACAGCAATCCTGGTCAGTATATATATATATATATATATATATATATATATATATATATATATATATATATATGTATATATATATGTATATATATATATATATATATATATATATATATATATATATATATATATATATATATATACATTATATGTATAATTATAAACACCATACGTGCAGAAAGAGACATTAACTGTACTTATGGCCAAAGTGAATGGCTGCATCATGATTGGGCTGCGAGGGAGACCAATCAGCCTGAGGTTTGGGACGGACTTAATAAAGAGAGTGGGATGGGAGGGTGGATTTGCGTCTGGATTGGATGTTTGTGTCACAGGTTCGGTGTCACGTGTTTCATGGCTGATCCGGGTTTGTGTATTGGGTTTGGCCTTCGCACCTGCAGGTGGGGGCAATGGGCGATTGCGCAATCCTTGATAAGCAGCATGCAGGTCAACGTGACGGTTACTGGATCGTGTGCCCAAAAACCATGCTTCAATAATTTCCCGGCTGGCCCGGCCGGGTGCTGAGGCTTTCACTGCCGCGTTTTCTCATGTGAATGTGTGATGTAGATGGATACAATGCACTACTAGAACTACCAGCAAAAGCTCGTCTTCAAGTGCTACAGCTTGCTGGTGCTGCATTAACCATGTCGCAAGTCGTTTGGACGTTTGGCCAACATAGTTGGCATCACAGTATCAACAGGGAATAAAAGACCACGTTAATATGGTCTTGTCTATTCACCCTGTCTTTGGGCCACGACAGCTACATGCGGAGTGTTGTCCGATGTGTGTGTGTGTACATATACATACATATATATATATATATATATATATATATATATATATATATATATATATATATATATATATATATATATATATATATATATATATATATATATATATATATATATATATATATATATATATTTATATATATATATATATATATACACACACATATATATTATTGCAGTTCTCAGAACCGCATGCATAAAACAGATAGGTGTCCCAAGACAGTTATTCCATTATTATACGTGTAGATAGTCCCCTTCCTTTTGTTTAGCGGGACAACAAGGGAGTGCGTTGCGATTATCTAAGAGCTGGGGTTGCTTAAATCATTTTCTCCTTCATTTCATCCACACTCTTCTTCTTTTCTGATTATTCCTGAGGTAAATCATCACGTGCGGCGCCGCGGTGGGGAAACTGCAGCGCCGAGTCATGGTGTGCTAGTTGGTGCTGGACTATTGACTCGAGCTTCCGATGGTCTGGGGAGAATTGCCGATTGCATTAGAAATGCATGCAAGTAAATACCTCTTAAGAGGCTGCACTAATAGTGATTTTCACGGCATGGGAAACACGGCCAGCACGACGCCCACACTGCAAGTGACACGTACGGAGGCCAATAAAGCCGACTCCACAGCATGTTGGGCAGGATACGAGTGTGCGGGTAGAAGCGGCTTGTTCTTTTTTTAATGTCAATACCTGACACGTATCGGTGTCCACCACGCGCACACGCTAGCGGAGTCATGTGAACGCGAGAACTGGCCACGTGCGTAATTGTGGAACCGTGTGCACTGTATGGAATGTGCTCGAAAGCAGACACGTATGCCACTCATGAAACGTGCATGGATTTATCCATGGCAATGTACCTTTGGTCCTCCCTGGCAGCGGTGGATTCTCCACGGATGGTGAACGTCTTCTCGTCTCTGTGGCCAGCGAGGCTGCGATCGAGCCAGGGATTGTACAGTGCGGGCCACGTTGAAGTGCGCGGAACGAGCACATTGATCGACGCTGGTCGAACACCCGAACGGGCATGCGGGACCCTCGACCGGTTGCGCGGAGGTTTTTGCAGGATGATTCACGTGCCAATTTTGGTGTGGGTGATTCATGTCATCTCGTGGGTTTGGAGCGCAATATTGCTGCTGTTTGGGATGACCTTGCCGGAAACGAAGTGAGGCGGTTTCTGGCCCAAGCTGGCGGGCCACGTGAGGGGTCGGGGCCAATTGGAGCGCCCGATTCGGGTGATGACGTTTGGATTCGGCATGGCCCCTTCCCCCGAGCTGCGGGCCCTATAAAGGTCGGGGCATTCCTTCTGGCCCGGTCGGTCTGTGTTTCCTGCTCCTCATCTCCGCCTCATCTCTGCCCATGCCTCACTGACACGACCCGCCTTCTGCTCCTCTACTCCATCTCCTCATCTCCGCCCACACCACGTTGACCCCACCCGCCTACCTGATCCCGGCCATTGCTCCACCTTCGCCCTCCGGACTCCGCCCCTTCTCCACTCAAGCTTCTCCTTCATGAGCACAATCTCCACATGTGCGGCTTGGGCCAGAGGCAACCCCGGAGCATCCCCCCCTCCCAAAAAATGTATTGGTGGCATGTCGTGCTATCGGGTGCACAGGTACAGAGATCATAGCCTCAACCCCCCCCCCCCCGGTTGCAAAAATCCCTGTTCATCGGGTTCTGTGAGTGTGTGTGTGCTGGCGCCTGTCTACCTAAGTAAGACTGTAGAAGATTGTTATCATTGTTATTGTTATTATTGTCGCGTTAAGTCTGCTTTGTGTCCCCTTTTTGTATATATATATATATATATATATATATATATATATATATATATATATATATATATATATATATATATATATATATATATATATATACTTGTGATGGGTCCAACAGAAAGGACGTATTACCGAATTTTGGAGTTTGAGGTATTTTAGGCAACTTTTTTTGCTTTGTGCTGATGGGGAATATTCCTCTTTAAACAAGTTGCCTTTTCGATTTTACTGTATTCACTGGTTTCAGCCATGTACTCACTGCCTTTTATATTCATTTCTTTGTATTCAAAATATATAATCACATTCTTACTAAAACCTATAACCTACTGTCTTATCCTGTCTTTTTGTATTTTGTCTGATTCTCACCAAGGCCAGCTGAAAGTCACCATGTTCTCTCTTGCTTTGTTCTCACAGCCCTCTCCACTCCCACGAAAGCATATAAATGTCAGAAAATGTAAACTTAGCTAAGTGCAAATCATTGTGGATGTTTACATCTCAGTGTTTTGAACTCTGTGGTACCACGAAATAAATGTTCTCTGGTGAAATAAAATGTCCTTTCCGTTGTGGACAGTGAATGATTTGTGAATTCAAATTGAGTAATAGGATTTACACCGAGTCGGTTAAAGCAAAAATTCCACAACAGTGCTTTTAAAGAGGGTCAACTATACAGTTTGGGAGGATTTTTCACAACAGATTTGCTATCAGCAAAAAATGTTAATGACCCGAACTTCGGACCTCTGCTGGCATGAATAAGTTGTGCAAATAAGAATCTGTTCTAGCTGCATTTATAGGGTCAAAATGCAACTCAATCATACATCCCAAGTGTTAGGAGTCAAATGATATTTACCCGAAAGCCATGTTTCACACATGCAAGGAATAGATAAGTTATAGTTATATTTAAAACCAGCAAATACAGCCCGTCACTTCGCTGATGGCAATGTTAAGGGGAGAAAGATTAAGGGAGAGAGAGGAGGAAGGGAGATAGAGGAGGGGGGAGGAGGGGAGAGAGATGGGAGTCGGAGGGAGAGCGAGGGAGAGAGGAGGGGGTGGAGAGAGAGGATGGGAGGGGGAAGAGAGGGTGGAGGAGAGGAAGGAGGGGGAAAGAGGAGGGAGGGGGAGCGAGGATGGGTTGGGGGGTGAGGATGGGGGAGCAAGGAGGGGTGTGAGAGCTAAGGTGGGGTGAGGAAGGGGGAGGTGGGAATGGGGGAGGAAGAGCGAGAAATAGGGGTGGGTGATGCCTCATCAAACGTCACGATACACTCTGGGAGGGAGGGAGGGGGTGGGAGCAAGGATGATGGGGGAGAGAGGAGGAGGGGGGAAGTGGGGAGGGCAAGGTGGTTTGGGAGGAGGTAAGTATGAGGGGAGGGGGAGCCATGACACTTTTTGCTATGGGGACTCCTGAAATCCGTGGGTAGCACTTCTTAAATACTGCAGGCCTATTTGTCACTAACCTCCAACCATCCTCAATCACCTCGACCCCCCCTCATTTGCTTCCCATCCGCATCCCTGGCATGAGCAAATTAACATATCATCATCCAACCATCCTCTTCCAACTTGTTGTACACCTCCTCTTCCATATCATTCTTCACCTAATCCACAGCTCTCCTTGCTGATTTCTTCTTCTGCCCATACAAGTGCAGCAGCCCCGCATCTGGATGCCTCCCCCTTTCCTTGATCTTCTCGATCTCTTCCAAACCTCCTTCTTCTCACCAACTGCCTTTGCTAGCTCCTCCATCCACTATACTTGGTTTTTATCCTGAGACTATGCACCCTTTCCTGACGACCTTCCACACAAAACTTCTGCAATTCCACTAAACTCCTCTCCATACTTCTTCCACTCCTCCTCCAAACCTTCCACTTCTTTGTTAAGTTTCTCATACCTAGCCCTCAAGCTTTCCTTCTACTCAACGATAACTTTTCCCTGACACTTCCCCCACCTAATAACCTTCCATCCAGTGCTGGATTAACCATTAGGCAGACAAGGCATGGGCCTAAGGGAAAGCCAAAATTTTGGGCCAAAAATTATTTCCATGTTAAATATTTGCCTTTTTTTGTATTAAGTATTTTGTTCTTGAATCAGTTCATCTTTTGTCTGGGGTCCATTTCCATGAGCCTGGGATCTGATTTAAATTTTTCAGGCCATTATCTAAAATTTCAAAATGTGCCTTAGGGCCGGCCGAGGCTTAATCCGGCAGTGCTTCCATCCCCTGCTCTTCACCTCCATCCTTCTCTTCATCCATACCAGAAATACTACAGGCTTGTGCTGGGTCGTAAATAAATATATTGTTACACTGCTGTGCAAAATTGTTAAACATTCTGCATTTTTCTACTCTGATGCAGAAGGAAGCAAAAACTTTGCATTCACTTCAAATACACCTTTATGAAAAAGAAAATCTCATTCAAATAACCAAATTTATACACAAAATACCTTGATATAAAAGAATAGCGAGTCAGGTCAGGTTAGGTATGGGAGCACGCACCGGAGCAGCGTGTCCATGCGTCTGCTTTCTGCCGGTACACCAGGGGCCTCCATCTGGCCATCCCCCAGGCAGATGCCTGGCCCATCCCCATCTCCCTGTGATGCTGATCAAACTGTTGTAACCACGAGGCACGTGGTTGGCCCATTGGCCTCCTCCACTCATGAGGCTCCTTCGTTGAGAGGATCTGGTGAGCAGGATCAGTGTCAGGAAAATGAGCCACATGTCCATACAGCCACAGCTGATGTTTGTGGACGATGCAGATAACAAATCTCATTTAGTCTCTCTCAGCAACTGCTCGTTGGACACAAAGTCTGACCACAAAGTCCAGCCAAGGATTCTCTGAAGCGACATGGTGACAAAGGAATCAAGTCTACGTCTCAGATCCCTGGTCAGAGTCCAAGTCTCACATCCAGAGAGCAAGACTGGAAGCACCAAGGACCTGAAGACTCGGACTTTTGTATGTCCACCCTTTTCATTCAAAACCATTGAAATTCTTCTTGGGACATTTTAACATAATTTTGTTATAAACTGTTGTGAAATGGTGTTCCACACTTCTTCTAAGACTTTCCAAAGCTCATCTAAGTGACTGGAATTCTTTTTTACTTTTTGTTTGTCCAAATTGTCCGATACAGCTTCAATGATATTGAGATCTGGGCTTTCAGTGGGCCATTCCATGGGTTGAAGGACTCCAGCCAGCTTCCTCTTTCTTTTGAAAATACGTTTTAATTATTCCAGCTGAGTGTTTTGGATCATTAATTTGATGCAAAATGGAATTTGGACCAACAAGTGTTGTACCATAGGGGATGGCATGCTCAATTAAAATTGTTTCTACCTTGTTTCAGTCAATATATCATCAATTTTGAACAATTTTCCAACGCCACATGAAGATATACACCCCAACCTTTAATTGAACCTCCTCCATGCTTAATTGTTGTCTTCAACCAAGGCTCTTTGGAAGTTTCAGTTTTCGTCGTCTCACATAGTCTTCAAGTAGATCCAAATAACTGCATGAAACTTGACTCATCTGCCCAAAGCGCCTTTGAACATTTTCCATCATCCAATTCCTGTGTTCTTATGCATATTTTAGCCTTTTGGTCTTGTTCCCCTTTCTTAACAGTGGTTTTCTTACTGCAACACATTCTTTAAGTTCTGATTCAAAAGAGATCTTTTGAAAAGGTCATTTTTGAAATCAAAACTTTGTATATTGTGTATAAATTTGGTTATTTGAATATTTTATTTTTCATGAAGGTTTATTTGCATTGAACACAAAGTTATTGTTTCCTTGTGCATCAGAGTAGAAAAATGCAAAAGTCTAAGATTTTAGAAGCAGTGTATGTTAATAAGTAGATCTGTAAACACAATTGTTTTGTCCAGTTTAAAGTAATTCAGATATCCAGTAACTTAGATTGTTCACAGAACCCTTTCACAATGATGGAAAAAGCAAGTACATCTGATCATGCAGTGAAGGCTTTTTTATTCTTCAAAAGATTCTGACTTTGAAGCAATTTGACAAGAATTGTGGATGTGGGAACCTGTGAAGCTGGAATAGCTCTCAAAAAAGACCTGCACTGATAATGGTGTATATAAAAACGGTTTCTAACATTTACGTACAAGGGCCACCAGTAACAAGATCTCTGAATTTAAATCGGATATCACTGATGCAATTGGGCACCTCTTCAGAATTATACAGTTTCTCAGAAGTTTGTCTGGACCCATAAGAAAAATAGCCATTTTACTTTTAAAGTGAAACTCATTTTAATGTCGGTTTTTCTCAATATTGTAGGTAAATATGATACCCTGATGGCTCATTATACCAAGAAGGAGAAGGTAGAACTTGTGTTCCTACAGGTTTTCCAGAAAAAGCCAGAGGGAGGCATTTCAGTTATTTCATGAAAATACCGTGATAAGCCAAAGCCAAGTCATCGATTCATTTGTAAAGTGTTACTATGATTGATAGCGATGAAGTGTTGCTGATAAACCTCATACTGGTCATCTTCACTCCTCTAAAGATGGAACTAATTCTGAAAATGATCTTCCAGTGGTTGCAAAACCCCCCAAAAAAAATTCGTTGAGAAAAATTAGTGAAGAAGTAGGAGTTAATTGTTCAATAATTTTAAAGGCAAACACATACCACCCATATGAGGTTGCCATTGTTCAAGCTCATCGTTGCAGAGATGATGCCGGCCGATGTATGGAAATGATGTGAGTAGGTAATGCATAGACTTGATGGGGAACCAGCATTATTAGTGATAAAGCCTCACTCCATTTGACTGGGAGAGTCAATCGTCACAACTGTCAATATTGAAGCAATGAGAATCCTAATTGGACTGATGAAGGTCACGTTCAATATGGTCCTATAATTATGTTGTGGTGTGCTATTCATGGTGACATTATGTTGGGCCACTACTTTTATGAAGATAATGTATAATTAATCTCGATATCTATAAAACTGAGGATGTGTGTGTGTGTGTGTGTGTGTGTGTGTGTGTGTGTGTGTGTGTGTGTGTGTGTGTGTGTGTGTGTGTGTGTGTGTGTGTGTGTGGTCGTTATGCATTTCCACAAACTCCAACTGATTCCATTCAAATCCGGTACGATTATGGCTTTTGGTCCAACTTAGGTCATGGGCTATAAAAATATTTTTCCATAACACTTCCGATATTCGAAAAAAATCGATAAATCGATATCCCTTATGGGATTTTCCAATCAAATCCACTCAAATTTAAGGCCTACGGGGGACACAAATTTCCACTTTGCCCCGGGCGCCGTTTACCTCCGCTACGCCACTACCGAAAAAATCCCTGATTGCAGAACAAATCAATAATTAATTTTATTCTTGCACTTCCCACTCGACTCCCCAAATAAGCTTAAACGCAATTTATTTTTAATTGCTCGCCCTCCCTACCTTTTCTGCTGCATACACTGCATTTGTCTATTGTGCTTGTGGTGCATGCGAGAAATTTAAGGTGTTAATTAACGTTAAGATGACGAAATCGATCCCGTGCATGCAGTTAATTAACGCTAATTAACGTTAAGATGACGAAATCGATCCAGTGCATGCAGTTCACGCCGTGCACGCGTGCAAGCTTTTTGTGCATGACCTCATTGCGCGTGTCCTATTCATTGCTCAAGGTCATTGCCCTTAGCTTTACTTTTGCACCGACCACTCACGTGTGGTTTGGGATGCAACTCATTTGTCATTGGTTGGGCTATGCTGAGGAAAAACGTGTCACATTTTCTCCTGTTCCGCTATTGTCCGGTCGCATGTTTAGTGCTGTAGACTACCGATTATCCTTTTTTCCTGTGATTGTGCTTCTGCTGTTTCCCGTTCTGACGTCGTTTCTTAAACGTTAGGAGGAACAATCCTGAGCTCGGCTGATTTTCAAACGCCGTTCGGTTACACTAACATTACACTTCATATCCGTGAGTTATTACTTTTGCATTTAACCACTCCCCCTTTTTTACATATTGTTTTTTTGATATAAACTCCAACTTACAAATTTACCTGTCGAAGTCTTACTCTACCCTACAATTTTTTTTGTTCTAAAAACCATAGTTCTTTTCAATCTCGGTTTACCTTTTCGATAATGCTGCCTAAAAAGAGGGTTTGTCTTGGGTGTCGAACAGCGTTAGCCACGACTCGAAGGGTTTCCAGGGCAAACGAGTCGCTCGAGGAAACTACCGCCCGACTTTCACAGAATGCCCTGCGCGCAGCGGAAATCAAGGCTTCGGAGGGCGATGAACAGCGGGCGGTTCGGCTTTCCAGGAATGCTGCTGCAACAGCTGCTTCCACGGCTCTAGAGGGTATTGAGAAGCGATCGGTTCAGCGTTCCAGGAATGCTGCTGCAACAGCTGCTTCCAGGGCTTCGTAGGGCGATGAACAGTAGGCGGTTCGTCGTTCCAGGAACGTTTCTGGAACAGCTCTTTCTAGCTCTAATGGGACTCCAAAAGAGTGACGCGCAAGGTTAGACGGTAATAGTCAATGGCGGGACACCATCCATGGTGTCACGTGCCCAAACAAACAGTTTTGGTTTCGAAAAGCTTTTCAGTACGAGGCCGAAGTTAACTATCCCATGCGTGGTGACATACAAATTGGTGAGATGCGCTTCACCTGCCAATTTTGTCGTGCCCTTAAGTGGGGTGGGGAGTCACCAGGGATGTGCTGCTCCAATGGTAAGGTCAGTCTACCTCCACTTGAGGAACTGCTACAGCCTTTAAGGGACCTGCTTGCAGAGTCTTCATTGACTTCATATAGTTTATTTAAGCTCATCAGGAAATATAACAGTGCCTTCCAAATGACCTCTTTCGGGGTGCATGTTGTTAGGGAAGGGGGTTGGATGCCTACGTTCAAAGTTCAGGGTCAGGTTTACCATCTAATCGGGTCGTTGCTCCCTTCGCAAAACTGTAAACCTTCGTTTTAGCAGATTCACTTCATTGCTGACTCCAACAAACAGGCCGATGCACGAATTGATATTTTCCCTCCACCTGAGGACGACGAAGAACATGACACCTTAGACAGGGACGTGCTGCACGAGAAAAATAATTACGTTCGGAGTTTAAAGTGCGCCTTAGAGTCAGCCCCATCCCCTACTTTTTCCGTTGTCATTGACGTGGATAAGAGGCCTGCGGGGGAGCACGCCCGCCGATACAATGCCCCTTCATATAACGAGGTGGCATATACTCCTCCATGGGGACTAGCGTAAAAAGCGGGACATTGTTTTGCACAGTCGCGATAGCCGTCTTCAACGAATCAATGAAACGCACCGGTCATATGACGCCCTACAATATCCACTCCTATTCCCTTGCGGTGCAGACGGATATCGCTTCGGAATTCCTCAGGTTGAACCGAGTGATCCAACTGTCTCGACGTCAAAAAATGTGTCATGCATGGCGTACTACGCCTACCGCTTCATGAAAAGGGCTACCGATTTCAACCCTCTTCACAGGTCGCGCGATCTATTTCATCAATTTGCAGTTGATATGGCTGCCAAAATGGAATCGGAGAGTTTGTGTTACATCAAACTCAATCAAAAACAGTTGCGCTCGGGCTCCTACGTCAATTTGCGTGAAGGTGTAAGGAACGACGTCGACCCTCGAAACTTAGGCACTGTTTGCATTCTTCCGTCAACCTTTAGGGGTGGTCCGCGATACATGCATGAACATACGCAGGATGCTATGACTTATGTCAGGCACTATGGTCGGCCCGATTTGTTCATTACGTTTACGTGTAACCCATAGTGGTGGAGCAACGCTTATTGTGGCTTTCAGCAGCTATTCAGGAAATTTGCAAGAAATCCCGAGCAACGCCGGGCTTTACTGCTAGTATAATGATAATTACAAGAGGTTTTGGTTCCTTATTTCGATGGTATGCCCTTTGCATGGTTGAAAGAAGTGTGGCTTCAACAGGATGGGGCACTGTCGCATTATGCCACTACTGTTGGAAATTGGCTGGGTGAAACAATACCCTCGAGGTGGGTAGGACACCGTGGCCTGTTAGAATGGCCCACATGTAGTCCAGATCTAACTCCACTGGACTCCTTGCTTTAGGGACTCCTGAAATCCATGGTTTATAGTACAAGACTAAGCAGTATATCAGAGCCAAAGGAAAACATTCATAAAGAATGTACGATACTGACATCAGTCTTTCCCTCTTTAAAAACGTTTAGAGAAACATACTCTACGTACAAGAATTGTTGTGTATGTAATGAATGGTAATCAATTTGATCATCAAAAAGAATTCAAAGTATAATCTGAAAGTCAATTTGAACAATGGGAATCAATTTTAACATAAGAAAAAAAAAGTATTTGTTGAGGGTCCAGACTTCTGAGACCCCCTCTATTTAATAACAGACAATATGACAGCATAACCACAAATACTAAATGAAACACTTGTGAAGAGCAAAGGTGCGATGAATGCTGAGACCAGACTCGACCAAGTAAAGAAAGATTTGTGGTCAAATATTATCTTCAGCATTGTGGTCTAATATTCACCCTGAAGAAGGGGTGCAAGGGTCCACGTATGGTGGAAACCTTGTGAATTATTGGACCTGATGTGCATCATTCAAACTTTTGAGATATCTGAAGTTGAGGCAATAATCATGCACCTTGTTATGATCATCATCAGAACACCGGTAAAGTGATTACCTATAGCTTTCAAAAAAGTGAAAGCCTGAGTTGTGGTGTCAATTCAACACTGGTCTTCTTTCTATTGGAAAAGCATATCATCTTCAAGTATTTCTCATCCTTGTTCGACAGCTTCGAAAGGGTTTTCCAGTCCTGGGTTTGTCAAATACAGATGACATTATAGAAAATGATGATGAACACCTGACAATGAGTCATCATTTAGATTTGGTTGGTAAATGTCATAGATGAGCCACTACAACACTTTATGGAAGCTAATCATGTTTAGTTTCTTTTGAGGTGTCGTGAACACAAGATTTTAAAGATAGTAATCAATGTGAATTAAAGACTGAAAAATGACAAATTTGGTTTCTTCTCACCCAAACGAAGATACTGTATATTCAAAGGTCAATGATGATATAAAAGTAGAAAACACCAGTGGAGACATTGAGTGAATCATTGATGCTCATAACACCCACATATTGCAACTCTTGAATGTGCCTAAGATTTCTGCACAGTAGTAGTGTATGTATGTATGTATGTATGTACGCATGTATGTATATCTATATATATATATATATATATATATATATATATATATATATATATATATATATATATATATATATATCTTCTTCTTCTTCTTCTTCTTCTTTCGGCTGCTCCCGTTAGGGGTCGCCACAGCGGATCATCCGTTATGATCCGCATAGTGATTTGGCACATGTTTTACGCCGGATGCCCTTCCTGACGCAGAAGAAGAAGAAGATATATATATATATATATATATATATATATATATATATATATATATATATATATATATATATATATATATATATATATATATATACATATACATACATATACATGCTCACAAACACATATATACATATATATATATATATATATATATATATATATATATATATATATATATATATATATATATATATATATATATATATATGTGTTCGTGAGCATGTATATGTATATGTATATGTATATATATATATATATATATATATATATATATATATATATATATATATATGTATGTATGTATATATGTATATATATATATGTATGTATATATGTATATATATGTATATATATATATATACATATATATACATATATATATATATATATGGATGTATTGTTGTGGGCCGGGTATCAGCGGCGAGCACAACCGCGAGATGGAGCTGCAGAGTCGACCCCACCGAACACCCGGAATTTAGATCGTACCTTTTCGGAAAACTCCGAAAAGTACGGGTCCCTTATCGGACCGTAAATCGTCAATAATTCTGCCACGTGGTACAGGGTTATTTGCCAATCTTCACAATACCTAGAGATCCACATGGCGAGTTACTGAGTATTCACACCCTCGACGGCACCCTACAAGCCGAGCCGTTAGCGTGCTCGACCCGTGCGCAACCCGAACGGATGGTTGCCGAAGTCCCGTCGGTTCAAATGTCCCCTTACGCTGACAACAACGGCCTTGCTAATTCTCCAACATGCATCACGCTAAGCCAATAAAAGAAACACAAAAACGAGCTGATACATTTAACACATGGGTTTATTTATAATGGGGCAGGGGGGCACGCAAGAAGCAGAGTTATCCGAATATAGAGATGCAAGGCAATTTATGTACAAGCAAAGAGCACTTATACAATTCCTACTTACTAGACTGGCACCACAAACACACACACAAAAAAGAAACGGTGGCCACAGCCTTTATTGAGGCCTCCAGCTCGGAGGGAAAGGCGAACTGAAGACCAGAGCCTGCCTCGGACCTGTCCACCTCGTGTGGTTTGGGCGAGCCGATTCGAACCAGGCACCAGCGAGAGGCGAGCAGAATCCAGACACCGGCGAGCCACGATCAACCTCCTGAGCTCCGCTCGGCGCTCATCCTGGCAACCAAACCTCTCCTCCATATCCCAAACTGTCGAGAAGGCAGGAGGTTTCTCTGCCACCTCTCCGAGTCTCGGTGTTGAACGTCAAAGCGAGGGCCGACAACTCCGCGCCCGTTCAACCTGCCCATCAGATGGACCACGACCCTGCCTGGCAATGGTCATCAACTATCTCAAACACTCGCTAGTTCTCCGACAGAGATACGGCGTGCAACCCTTGCGGTTCCTGTCGGGGATGATGTCTCTCAAGCTCAAGCTCTTCCTGTCCGAATGCACCGCACCCTTATTCAACCTGTCTCGGGGGGGGGGGGACGCCTCCGCCCTCCCCGCTCTCCCTCACTGGACGGTTTTGGCGTGCAGAATCGCCCGTCTCCCTGTCACTGGCTAAAACGAGCGGCAAGACCGTCGGTTGGCCCGGGGGCGTGGTGACGTCACGCGGATCGCCTTTCTCACCGTCGCCGGGTCTGATTGGCTGAGCGGCAGCCACCCCACCCGTAGCATGCTGATTGGTCGAGGGGCTGCCGAGAGGCTCCTCCTTGAACTCCGCCCACCAAACAGGCAGAGGAACATTATTGTGCGTGGGCTCCACCCACCAAACAGGCAGAGGAACATTATTCTGCATGGGCTCCGCCCACCAAACAGGCAGAGCAACATTATCCTGCGTGGGCTCCACCCACGTACGTGATGACACACACGCAGACAATGGCATCGGTCAGAGTGAGGTGAAGGTCATGGTGATGCTGGTGCTGTTGTGGTTGATGTTGGTGGTGTAAACATAAAAGAAAACCCTGACTATCAAAGTAACTTCGCAGCATATGTACATTCAATTACTCATTAAAAAAGGGAAAGGGGAGCTATCTATCCACATACTTACCGATATAACTGTTCTATAGGACCTGTATGCTGTGTGCTATGGGTTCCAGATTTGTAACAGTATATATGTACATACATGTATATATATATATATATATATATATATATATATATATATATATATATATATATATATATATGTATATATATATATATATATATATATATATATATATATATATATATATATATATATATATATATATATATATGTATATATATATATATATATATATATATATATATATATATATATATATATATATATATACATACATACATACACACACACACACACACACACACACACACACACACACACACACACACACACACAAACACAAATATGCATATACCGGGTGGCCCAGAAGTAATAGGGCAGTTACTGGAACAATAGGCATTACAATTTCATTATTTTATATTTATTATTTTGATTATTGATTGATTTTTGTTTGATGTTGATAATTGATAATTATTTTGATTGCAGAATCCCCAAAAGTGGAAGATTTGAACATTGGAAGATATTTTTCTGCTGAAATGTGGATTCTCTGACTGCCCTGTTACTTCTGGGACACTCAGTATACACACATATATCTATAGAATTTTCTTAAACAGGAATAAATTCCTGAATGGGGCTTGTGTAAAAAATTTTTGACTCAACCCAGGACTCAAACCCAAGGACCTCATCACTTTCACAGTGACAACCCACTGAGCTATTGAGTCTTCAGATATCCTCAGAACTTTCTCACACTAACTGCAAGCTTTATAATAGCCAATGTCTTGCATGCCTGCTCGGCAGACGGGGTGTGTGTGTGTGTGTGTGTGTGTGTGTGTGTGTGTGTGTGTGTGTGTGTGTGTGTGTGTGTGTGTGTGTGTGTGTGTGTGTGTGTGTGTGTGTGTGTGTGTGTGTGTGTGTGTGTGTGTGTGTGTGTGTGTGTGTGTGTGTGTGGTGAAGATATACATTTCCATTATATTAGATGTACCTTTGTCAAAAAAACAAAGGACTATGCCTGAAGCGTTAACTAACTGTGGTTCTTTTAAAATGGTGTATTTTTCACACTTATCTTCTTTTATGATATATCACCGACACAGATTATCTTGTTTATCTAAAACCAAGAAATAAAAAAAATGTATATATATATATATATATGTATATTTATTTATTTATATACACTGTACATATACATATATATATATATATATATATATATACATATATATATATATATATATATATATATATATATATATATATGAGCCTGGTGTTGGTGCAGTGGTTAGGGCAGTGGCCTGGGTTCCAAAAGGTCCTGAGTTCAAGCCCCGTTGGGCCACTGAATTAATACACCAGGGGGTTGACTCAGCCTGTCATCCTTCCGAGGTCGGCAAAATGAGTACCAGTATACTGGGCCGGTGTATACCCTGGTTAAAATAGGTGTACCATATCCCTGTGTCGTAAGAGGTGACCAGCGTTGCGTCAGGAAGGGCATCCGGCATAAAGCATGTGCCAAATCTCAATGCAGATCATACGGATGATCCGCTGTGGCGACCCCTAAGGGGAGCAGCCGAAAGAAGAAGAAGAAGAATATATATATATATATATATATATATATATATATATATATATATATATATATATATATATATATATATATATATATATATATATATATACACACATATATAAAACAGGCACTGCTCCAATCCCAACTGGCTGTTCACACATCTCGTCCAAAGCTTGAGAACATATATTTCTCAAGATACTTTTTTCCTCACCTTCCCAAATCCTGAAATGCTTATTGCACATTTGCTGATTAGGTGATTGTGTTCATTTGTCGACTTACACAACTCCCCAAATAAAATAGCTCTCTGTAGTGTTTTACCATTGGAATTTTCAGAAATGGAAGCCAAGTGGCTTTAAAAAATGAAAGAAAATGGAGTCGGAATTGGAGCAATGATGTTTCTCCACCATACAGTGCACTTGCCTTTGGACTGGATGTGTGTGTGAACAGCCTACATGTAAGACAAAGTAAATAAATAAACCACCAAGCTATCTCAGCAATGTACTTTGGCGCTTTGTCTCGCCTGAAGCTCTCTGGCAAAGTGCTCATTACTTGGCAACCCCTGCCCAGTTTGTTCTCAGTCAGTCTGTCGAGCCAAATCAGAGGGGATCGGAGGCCGAGAGTACTGAGGGTGCCTGCGGATCACGGCAAAGAGTGCGAGTAACGATGTTGCTAGTTGCCGGCCTCTCTCACTGAATTAATTTACCATCATATTTCATAAACATATCCTCATCAATTTCGGACACATCAACAAATCTGTTGTGCATTTTGGGGATTTTAGGCTTCCATCTTGTATCTAATATTGCTGCAATTGCAGTTGAGCCACACAATACCCCGAACACCAACCACAAATGTATCTCTGGAAATATTCCCAAAGCAAGGATTTAGAAAGTACTCCACGTATCACTTATAGACACTGTTTGTATAACGGAACAAAAGGCCTGCAATGATTGCAATGAAATAACCTAATTTTAACACCAATCCTAAGTAAAACGAAAAGGCTGCCAAACCACTGAAGCAACAAATATCATATATAGAAAGTAACTAATGCAATGGGGGTGAGGGAACCATCATATATAAGTAGGTCGAACAGAAAGTTAACTCATGAAAATGAGGATCCAGAGTTCAATGTACAGGTTCAAGTCTCACACAATACAAATTTTAGGAATCCCCACTCTCACCAACAAGCTCTATCTTCTGCTACTTTCCACAATAACAAATGGCAACTTGGACTATATTCTTTAATTTAGGAATTTTGCTTCAGCATTGCATGGGCAGTGTATAAAAAAAGCACTGTCTGCTCAGCATAAATGCATCTTCAAAAACAAAATGAATTGCTGGAGACAAATCATGCAAAGAACAATCAAACCATGTTTGAGATAAATCTTGGAATCTCCCAAGTTGGGGCCACATTTACCAGGTTCGATGGTGTCATGGTTAGAACGTCTGATATCTGAGTTTGGGCGGTTGGCGGTTCAAACTACGGCTGAGTCATACCAAAGACTTTAAAAATGGTACGAGCTGCTTCCTTGCTTGAGATTCAGCATTTTAAAAGCATAGATCACAGACAAATGACCAAAGTTTTATAATTATAGCACAGGCTTTGATGGGCCAAATGGCCTCCTCCTGCAACAAAGTTCTTTGCAACGAAACTTGTATAAACATGCCAATATTGTAATTGACTAATTCCGTAGTTTTTTGGATTGGGTGCTCCATCACATCGCTCAAAATTCCTTTTCTAAAGGCCCGGTCACATCTTGACGTTTTAGCCAACGTATGCCGATTTTTTTATTTTTTTTTCTAAAACGCTGGCACACGTTGAATACGTTATGGGTAAGTTTTGATAACATTGAGAGCACACTGAAAAACACTGCCATACGTCGTTGTACGTTGGCTTTAAACGTTGTACTTTTTGGTTGGCCTCAAATTTTTTCATGCTTGAAATTTCACGACGTATGCCGGCGTATGACTCACACGTTCGGCTACGCTGGCCACAAGTTGTATGCACGGTCTGCGATCTTTGACAGACGTCAACACATGCTACTTGTAAGTTAATCATAAGTTGAGACATGCCGAGGTAATGTTTAGCGTACTTGAAACTTATTTATAACCTATGATTAATGTGTTCTTGGCACGTTACGCGATCGTTGCCACACGTCGACAGACGTTACTTTAAGTTACTCATAGGCTGAAAGACGTCGGTATAATGGATCGTCCTTGCGTCAGCATCCACGGCTACGGCCAGGACACTTATTTGCAGCATTCTTCAAACTTTTCTTCAGCATGACGAGGATGTTCACACTTCGATGTCTAGCTTGGCTATGATTCCAATTGTCCATCGGCAGCGTCTATTTAAAATAGTCGAGTTTGAGCGTTTTAACACGTTCAGAAGAAACGCTTCAAATTTCCAAACCCCAGCGTCAAAAAACAAAGGCGAGTGACAGCAATTTAAATCGTTCATTGTAAACAATGAAAATAGCTGAGTGGTACCGTTTAAAAGTCGTTGAGTGTAAAAAAATCCAATTGTTGAGCGCAAGCGTCTACTTTCAATAGTGGAGATGCAGCCATTTAAATCTTTGAGTGGCAGCCTATGAATAGCAAACCCCACGTCACCGGCAAAGATAAACTGCCGCACGATATGGATAAGTTAGGCTATCGTTGGGCATAGTTTGTGAACGCCGGCTTCACGATAATTATTCGTTGGTATATCGTATCTATAAGTAATCAAAGCGCTCTATGCACATTATTAGTTCATTGTGCATTTGTCCAACCCGTTATGAATAGACCTAAATCGTAAAAACAAGCTATAGCTCATTGTTGAAAAAGCCCCATAAAAAATTAGCCGCGAAGAACTTCGAACAATGGTGTAAAGATGTCTCCTACCCGTGGACACTCGGACGCAAGGACGATCCATCATAACCCACACCCTCCCCCTCACACTCACCTACTACTGCCAACATGAACAAACTACTACTAATACTAATACTAATACTGATACTGATACTGATACTGTTACTGCTGACATGGACATCGACTCAAAAAGGACTCGAAAACACTGTTGAGTTCCCCTTTTATGAGCAGCATTTTTATATACCAATTCCCAAAACTGCTGGGAACACGTCTTTATATGGCAGTTGGAAGCTAGAAACACGTTAATTTATTTTTTTTGTCGACCGGAAGACGTCATTGGAATACGTCTACATACGTTGATGTGTGTTGGGACTACGTACAGAATTGGTTCAAAGCACGTCAAACATAAGTTAGAAATAAGTTTCGCGTAAAAAAGACATTACCGCGACGTGTTTCGACTTATAAGTAGCTTATAAGTAGCCTTTGTGGACGTGTGTAAGCGTCCACATATCGTGTGTAAAACTTATCCCCATTGCATGCGGAACGTGTGTCATACGCCGAGTACGTCGTAAAATTTTGAACATGTTTAAAATTTCTTGACGTACTCTACTTACTACGATGTATGATAGCGTACTTTAGCGTTCTACTCACGTATACCAAACTTACTCATACCGTATTTGACGTTCCCCAACATTTTAGACACATTTTTCTTATGTCGGCATACGCTGGCAAGATCGCCAAGGTGTGACCGCGATGTTGACACTTCCATTTCTATGGCAGTTATGATTCGAATCGTTGTGCGTCAGCCTTTTAATAGGCTACGTCACGACATCGTCGCCGATGCGTGCAACGTGCTATGCCTAAGTTAGACTATCGTTGGGCATCGGTTGTGTAGGCCGACAACAGGTTCAGCAATCATTGGTATAAGTTATCTATAACACAACGAAACGTTCTGTGTCCGTTACTAATGCGTTATACATAAGACCAAGTCGCTATGAATACGTCCGAATCTTTAAAAAAAAAACATCAAAAGTTCAACGTAATCCAGCGTTTTAGATACATTTTAATACGTTGCCATCGCTGGCTAAAACGTCAAGGTGTGACCGGGCCTTTAGATGAAATCTTGTTTAATTTGCAAGCAGATAATTGGAGCTAATTTCAGGATATCCTTGTGCTAATTTATTGTGCAGGAAAAGTCTTGCTATGAAAAGTACTTTTTAGCAGTTGATAAGGAACAAAATCAGTTCCAAGTATCAAATGGATTGATTAAAATTGATTAATTAAAATCTCGTGGTGCAGAATGAGAACAGAATCCAAAGGCCAAATGCAATTATGCAATGAAAGCAATCAAGGGTTTAAGGAAGTTGAACTTTGAGGTGCTTCGGCTTCAATGTGCAGAAAAACAGTTCAAAAGTGATGCTTTTGTGAAATAAAACGTTATGCATATTTCTGGATCCAAGTGTAAAATCATGACTATATATCATTATGAAATCATTTAAAAAGTGGAAAACAACCTGTAAATAGACAAGTACATCATATACCGCTCTGGCACACACTGCTTCGGCAGTTTCACATGCTGTATGTACACTTCGAAACACTTTGTGCGTATACCAATTTGGCATATATAATGTGCATACCAGTTTGGTATAAACTATAAATTATACTTACATAGCAATAAAGTACATCAGTGTCACCATATATATTTGGTGCAAGGTCGACTTGCCTCATACGATCTTGGATTACAATTCCATCAACGGTTTCAATTTAGCATAAATGCCTCTTAATATATCCTTGTTATTAATATAAAATCACAATGATGTCATCAAGTTTACTTCCATATATAAACACAAAACTGCATCTCCGCGAGCATCCTTCCATTTGGAAAAAAGAGAAGCAGGTAAAGACAAAACAGAATGACAGCATGTTTTGTCATGATTTGCTTGCTCAAATGGTGTTCACAGATGGATTTTGAAAAGTACTGTCACCACAACAATAAAGAATCACAAAGCAGAATGCAAACAAATAAATAATTAGTGTTCATAAAACACATTACCTCACGCAGTCTTGAGAAACAAGAACATGGCAGGGGTCTCCTGGTTGGTCATGAAGACGGAAAATGTCATAAAATTTTGTCTAAGTACTGCTTAATGGAGGGGGGTTTGAAAGTGCCAAAAAGGCCACCAAGCAGACAGACTTGTCTTCCTATTCGTTAAAATGGCAAATTTGTCCGATTTCATATTCAGATTTGTGTTCAAAATTTAACATTCAATTTAAATAAGGTGTTCCTCGACTATAAAATGATGATCATAGCTGATAGGATGGACGGATGGATGGACGGACATGAACCAATTGCTTAACCTCGGTTTTTGCTTCATGTGCATGGAAAGCAGGGTTAAGCAATTGGTTCACTTTGTCTGTCTGTCTATAAATGTCATTTTATGATCGACGAAGAACTTCGTATCAATTAAAAGTTATATTTCGAACACGACTCAGAAAACTAACCTGTCGTTTATCAGTACTTTGGCTCTGAATTTGTCTGGATCACACATGCACAGAGAAGAGTGAGATAATATTTTAACTCTGCCTGACTGCCTGGCAGTCAAACAAAATTGAAAATCATTCCAAACAGGAAACTTACGAGAGTTTCCCATTGCAGAGTTTCCCGATCACTTTCCCATTGCAGACAAGTCAGTGGTCTCTCTATCTTCTACCACCTCCTTTCTGGTCTTGAACCCTCTGCTCTTTCCTTGCTTTGTCCCAACCAGATTTCTGCAAGTCTCACATGGTCCACCATCAACCCCCCCTTGTGGGGAAACTACCTAAATCCAGGATAACTCCACTCATTTGTTCCTCTTTCTTCCCACCTGTGAAATCATCTTCCACATCCTCTTCAATCTCATTCTTCTCTCCAGGTCTTCAAAACAGCTGTTCACCACCATCTCAGATTCCAAATCCATGATCCAATCCAAAACCATGATCTTTTCTACCCTTGTTAACCACATCAATATCCCTCCATCCATCCATCCAATGGTACCATACTCTGCATGGAGCGTCGTTGCTGCCGAAGTAGTCCTTTGAATAATACAGTTTTCCCCACTTGGACTTTCCTTCTGTATCCATCTTTGCCACCCCATCACATGCATGTGTGTTTTCCACCCTGTTTTTGTCTGTTCCGTCCTGATCTGTTCAGTGTACTCGCTCTTCCATGAGCCTTGATGGTGTATGCAAAAAAAATTGGAGGAAAAAATACCGACAATTACAACGAAATATCCACAAGTTCAGGTGCAGGGATGGTGAGGGTAATGTTGATAAGACAGCAAAATATCTTTTTAAAAGCCACTACTTCATAATAAGAAGAGTTAGCAAACTGCACACCCATCCCAGACTCTGCCTTCTCCTTCAAGCAATAGAACATGATAAGGTAGACACAAAAAGACAAACGCGGAGATTACACAGAAAAACGTCTCAGTGAATCACTCACTGGCTTCCCCTTTCGACACACCCATAATTCCAATGGAATGTCAACTCTGCAGCATGATGGATTTGTCTGAAGAGGGAAGTGGCCCAAACAGACAGACAAGAGAGCAGCCATTCAATTCTTGAAGATGTTGACTTTTGATTTTCATTAATCCACCTCAAGCATGAACTCTCCCTCTCGTACAGGCTGCGAACTCCCGGCTGATTTGAAGGGAAGCAGCGTCGGTTAATAAACAATATCTCAGCGATCGCAACTGCCATGGTAAAATAAGTCATATATGTTACTGAACTCACAAACACCAAACCACACACAATATCAACATGGCAGAAAAGCCAAAGCAGTGTGTGAACCAAGGGAGGGAATCTCTGGAAGGTGTTATATTGGCCTGACATCAATAAACTACTCACAAAATGGCCAACATTTCTGGAGAAATTGAGCATTTTTAAGCTCCACCTTGAAATATTGAAAGAAATCTCATGCAATCCGAAAAAAACAATATCACATACATTTTAAGACCATGGTGAGGCCTATGATGAAAAATAAAAAAAGAAACAATTTGAAGATATGGAACAACAATTAAGTATACTTCCAGCAATTTTAGCTCCACTCTTTTCAGTGTTTGGTCAATCGATAGATATCAAGGTATATCGGACATCAAGGTTTCCATATCTTATTCTTCTTAGGTATCGAGCATATTTGCATGTGGGTAACATAATTTGCTGGGGACATGGCTGTGCTGCTAATGCAGTGAGTGCCCCTTGGAGGTTAGAGTAGGAATTTGGATTTTGTTCAGGGTGTTAAAGAAAGCGACAAATTGACCGTATCCTTGCTCTTCAGGTCCTCACCGAACGCAGACGAGAGTTCCGGCAGGGGCTGCTTGCAGCCTGTTGATCTCTGTAAAGTGTTTGGTTCAGTGAATTGGGATGCCCTCTGGAGGATTCTTGGCCTTCGTGGGGTGCCACCAAAACTGATAGATCCAATGTCTGAACTCTACTCTGGTACTGAGAGTGCTGTGAGATGTGGTGGTACCATCTCTGACTTACTTCAAATTGTTACTGGAGTTCGTCAGGGATGTGTACTGGCACCCACACATTTCAGCACTTGTATGGACTGGATTCTGGGGAGAATGTCAGAGAAATCAAGCTGTGGTGCATCGTTTGGGAATGTTAAGATCTCTGACCTTGAGTTGGCTGAAGATGCAGTCATTTTTGCAGAGACTCTGGATATCTTTTTGGGGGCCGTCAGGATGCTGAATGAGGAGTTGGAGCCACTGGGATTATGGGTTCAGGTCAGGTCAGGTATGGGAGCATGTGCCAGAACAGCGCGTCGCTGCGTCCACTTTCCGCCGGTACTCCAAGGACCTCCGTCTGGCCACCCCCCAAGCAGATGCCTGGCCCATCCCAATCTCCTTGAGATGCCGATCAACCTGCTGCAACCACGAGGCACGTGGTCGGCCCATTGGCCTCCTCCACTCACGAGACTCCCTCGCTGAGAGAATCTGGTGAGCAGGATCAGCATCAGGAAAACGAGCCACATGTCCATACAGCTGCAGCTGACACTCACGGACTATGCAGGTAACAAATCTCATTTGAGTCTCTCTCAGCAACCACTCGTTGGACACAAAGTCCGAACAGAGATAGCCAAGGATTCTCCGAAGAGACCTGGTACCAAAGGAATTAAATCTCCGTCTCAGATCCTTGGTCAGAGTCGAAGTCTCACATCCATAGAGCAAGACTGAAAACATCAACGACCTGAAGATTCGGACTTTCGTCCTTCCGCACAGGTACCGGCAGTACCACACCCCATGATCCAGTGAATCCATGACTCCCCAGGCTCGACCCAGCTGTTGACCTCTGACTCACAGCCAGCAGAGACATGAATATCACTGCCAAGGTAAGTGAATCTCTCCACGACCTCAACATCCAACATCCAACATCACGACCTTAATTGAGGAATATATTTCAAATGAATCGGGCTAGTAACTCTGAATGGATAACTTGATTGATGTGCGTGCTTCTTGCATTTTGGTCATTCGTACCATAATGCAGCTATTGTGTATGTTTGGTTGTACATACAGTATGTACAGTATGTAGCTGAAATAGCACCTGGTGTGTACCTGGTGTGTGTATTTGCACAGAAGTGAATGGGAAAATGAAGGTCAAATTCAATTGTAAAGATATACAGTGGGGTGCTAAAGTATTAGTCCAGTCGCAAATTTATTAATTTAGATGTGATAACAAAATAAATCATTGTAATATAAAACTAAATTCACTTTCAAGGAATTTCCATGAACTCTGAAGGATATAACAACACTTCATGAATTAACACCAGGTAGGGTTGACTTAGCCAGTTATCTTTCTGAGGTCGGCAAAATGAGTACCAGCATGGTGGCAACAGGGACATTGCATCAGTGATACAGCCGTGCCCCCAGAAAATGATGCAGCCAAGCAGTTACAGGCTGCATATGATTTAATAAAAAATAATAGGAAAGTAAAATCTGTGTTTATCTATCATCAATCAACATTGTGACCCACTTTTGGCTTGAGAACTGCCTCAACTCCATTTGGGATTAATTTAATTAGTTTACAGATTATGTTTCAGTCAATCTTTTCCCAACAATATTGCACTCCAGGGCACAGTCAGACTGCACACATTTTATCTTTCCCTCAAATGTATTCACCCTTCATTTATTCTGTTCAGAGAAAGTGTCAGTCAATAATAACGATAACCAGAATAGCACTCAATAGAGTGCATGCCTCTATCAGGCTAAACAATTTACATTTTGTATCCCACTGATAAGCCGGATCTGCATCCGGACCTGAACCAAAATCTAATCAGCTTGTTCTTTCCATCTCATTAACTCATCCACCAAGTTTCATCATAATCTGTCCATAACTTTTTGAGATATAGTGCTATGCAGTATGGTATATCGTTTTTGGCCTCATCCCTCAATGGTGAAGAATAACACTGAAAAAAATATTTTAAAAATTCTCGTATCTAGATCTGGATCTTCACCAAAATTGAACCTTGATACACACCAAACCTGCCACCAAGTTTCGTATGAATCCATCCATAACGTTTTGAGATATCGTGCTCACAGACAGACAGACAGACAGACAGACAGTGGTGAAATCATAACCTCCGTTCACTTTCGGTGGTGGAGGTAGTAAAATGAATACTGTGGATACATATTTTTAATATTATGACAAAGTTGTGTTTGAAATTATTTGAGAAAGCTTGGTATTGATTGAAGTGGACTCATACTTTTGCACCCCACTGTATGGGCACACAAAATAATTTAATTTTACACAAAATAAACAAGGGCGAGAATTGCTTTATAATACATGTCCCCTACTGATGTGATATTTTCTAAGTCCAAAAAGAGCATTACTGAAAAATTGACGAAACACCATGAAACTCAAACCTGTTCTGCAACTTATCATAATAAAAGCATGGACCAATTTTCAGTTCAATATGTTAAAGGGTATCCAGGGGAAAAAAAAGTTTGAAAACCCACTGATGGGGTGGACAGATGGATGGAGAGACAGACAGAGAGCAAATCTATAGTCCCGTCCGGTGAAACTGGTACGGGACTAATAATACAACAATTACAGAACATAGTTATATGAGTTGTTTGAGAATAACAGTATTTAAGTGTCTGTCATAGATGGGTCCTTCAACTAGTAGTTACAATAAAACACGATAAACATAAAATTATTTTGAAAAACCAGTCTCATAACCTTTGGCTGAAGTTCTTGACCATACATAATGGGTCATTTTACCTCTGAAAGCTCCAACAGCGTAATCATGAGGCAGTGCGATATAGGCCCCAATTTATGTGAATGAATGTTGGCAGAAGAAAATTAAAATTTTCATTGTCTTAGAATACTACGATTGGTTCCTCTTCATTCAATGTTGATAACACATTCAATTTGACAAAACGCATTCAGAATTTGAACATGTTACTTCATTTTCACATGGCATTATCGAGCGTGTGCTCGGTTGTTCTTTGTCATTTATTATGAATACAGTCCAAAGTTCAAAAGTTTTCTGTCGGAGCTCCATTGGAAGCATGGTTTTGGTTGACACTGTGATCAACAGTACTTTGCAGACATTTCATGCTCCAAGTAATTTATGCCGACATTTCATGCCCTAATAATAGCTAGTGTTCACCCAAAGTTTTCATGCCCACTCCCTTACTCATCTTCAGGAATGATTGCCAAGATCCTCAACCCTGACCTTTACAGTCATAATCTAAATCTTCACACCAAGAACCATCACCATAGTTTGTGTATTCAATTAGCTGTCCTTCACGTCATCACCTGATTTGCCATGTCAGAAAAACCTTCAAACCTGCATCATAACATCTCACTTGCAGACCTTGTTCTCAAAACCAACAACACCATTTGTGCTTACAACCTCATGTTGACAAAATTTCAAATTAATCTTTGGCTCATATTTAATCAATTATCAGAGACAAAAGTAGACTTATTTCTTGTTGTAATCCTTGTTGTATTGCCCGCATTGGAATGGGTTCAATTGATACGGCTGCTTGGCAGAAATTTCTAAACCCTGACCCAGAGAGACAACTTGTCTAGGAATGATTCTTTGCCAGAAAAGCATTCACAGCGAGAACAGCATTCGGGAGAGCATGTACCTCGGCCAGGCTGAACAGTTTACGTTTTGTATCCCATTCATAGGCCAGATCTGGATTCAGACCTGAACCAAAATCGAATGGTCTTATTCTTGTCAACTATCCAACTCATCCACCAAGTTTTGTCTGAATCTGTCAACAACTGTTTGAGATATCATGCTCTATATCATTTTTGGACCCATCTCTTAATGGTGAAAAATCAATTCAAAATGTTAGTATCAGACCCGGATCTTCACAAAAAATATAATCAATTAGTCTGTCACACACCCAACCTGTCCACCAAGTTTTGTCTGAACTTGTCCATAACCTTTTGAGATATTGTGCTCACAGACAGACAAACAGACAGGAGTGAAAACACAACTTCTGTCCACCTTCGATGGTGGAGGTAACAAGTTGTGATGCTCTAGTCTAGCAAGAGTCTGGGCCTCCAACAGAACTAAAATTAGGTCATGATCAAAATTACAACTGGGTTAAAACTAAGCAAAAATTAAAATTAGGCTTCAATTAAAAATAGGTCAAGATCGAGAATTTCAATTTGAGTGGATTTTCGAACTTGGACTGGGAGAAAATGTTAGTCTGATAAAAAGTGGCGAAGAAGTGATCATGATGGTGCAAACATCTCAAGACTTCTGGAACTCAGACGATTATCGGCCTTATTCTCCTTGCATGATGAAGCATGACGTATCTGTGTGAGCCTTGGGCAAAATAAAATTCAAAAGGTGTAACAAAAGGCCTCCCATGGCGAATAATTAACTTTCTCAGCAGACAATGGAAACAAGATCCAGAACATTCACATGACCATGTTTGCAGAAAGCAAAGGCAATTAAAAGAAAAACAACAGAGATTAAGGAAGGCGAAATCACGAGTTACCAAAGTGCAGCGGGATTATGAGGAGCTCTTTGATAAATGATCATACGCAATTATAAATGCATGTCAGTGATTCAGAATCTTTTTCAGCACTTTGCAAGAAAAGCACGAGATGCAATTCCTTGGAAATGCTCTAAGTTTAAACCACTCAAGTTAAATTGCGTTTCCATACCCAAAATCGTAAATTATCGGTGGTGAAAAGATACGGGCAAAGGACTCAGGCTATTTATGAAACATCGTGGCAAAGGGAGGTGAGTTTTCCATCAAAATAAAATTATCTGCCATTCCTGGCTGGTTCAGCGAATATATCTGTTGTCAAGCAATAATTGGGTTCCAGGCTTCGAGTGCTTCTTGCACAGATGGAATCCTCCTCAGAAAAACGTCCCAACTATTGGAAAGATGGAAAACAATTTGGAAGAAAAAATACAAGACAGACATCAAAAAATGATGATGAAAAAATATTTTTTATCGACAGACACAGACACAGACACAGACACAAAATAACATTTGGAGCACTCCCGAGAAGCCAAACACACACACACACACACACACACACACACACACACACACACACACACACACACACACACACACACACACACACACACACCATTGAAGATTTGAAACACATGATCTATGTGAGGGGTAATCAATTACCCTCAGCGCTCGGTGATTGCGTGGGATGTTCCTAATCAATGTCACCATGCGAGGATCAAGGAGCCCTGTTATGCGCACGAGAAGGATCAGAGGCAGATGCAGATGTTTCTTTTTTGGGCTGTAACCGAGCTTTTTCATGTGGAATACAGTGCAGCAGCATCTGTTCTCTTTGAATGAATGTGGACTAGAGTTGAGCGAGCTCCATATTCCCAATCAAGAGGGAGATACCTCTACCGATAAATTAGCACACAACAATACCCAAGCGGGATACACAGTTTGTAGTAGGAATGGATTATTTTTTAAAATTATTTTGGTGTGTCATATATTTATTTATTTATTTTTGATGTGGTGTTACTTTTGGAATAGCAGCACATCATCACACAGGAAAGACAGAAAACTTCTCTCTGAAGGTGATGACAAATGAGCCAGCTGGGCTTTTGCTGACAATGCGATAGTTAAATAAGAACAGAGTTCAATTTGTTCGACCACTTTATTAGCGTGGAACGACAATAATCAAACAAGTATTGAACAGGTTGAAACACTCACAACATCCCTGGCTCCGGCTCAGGCTGCACATGCGCACTGGCACAGGGGACCGTCGATATGTAGAATTACCGTAAAGTACAATGTTCTCTATCTCCCTCCGAGTCTTTATTATGTTAATAGATAAAGGCTGAGAAAATATTAAGTTTAATGAATGAACAAAAGTTGATATCGCCCATCGTGTGACTATTCCATGGAGTAGTCCTTGTGCCAGGCAGGCACGCTGGTCGCTCTGGTCGATCGGCGTTGACCTATTGCTGGTGCTGGTGGTGTCACATCGGGCCCCAGTGGGGATGGGGCTCTCGGGGTTTCAGGGGCCGATGGTGGCGTCTGAAGGATCGCGCGCCTCGGTGTGCCTCGTCCTGGTGCTGCTGGCGTGTCCAAAACGGGTGTCGTCTTGCGCCGGGGTGTGCATACTGACGTCAGTGCCGGCGTGGGCCCCGTTGGCGTCGCAGATGTCACGGGTTCGCTGTCGAGGTCAGGCAGTTGCGGTGATACAACGGGTGCAGGTACAGTGATGCGGGTTGCTAGATCATCATAGATAGACCGGGGTGGCGGCTGGTCATTGCGAACTGGGCTAAACTTGCGCAGGAATTTCCTGTTCCGAAGTGTGACTCTGCCCGAGCCATCGATCTTGATCACGTATTGGTCGTGTTGGCGTACCTCCACGATACTGCCTGTCTTGTCCCATTTTTTTGGGTGGAATCCTGTCTGGTTCTGTACGCGGACTTGGTCCTCTACAGCAAGTGGCGGAAGGCGTTTGGTGTGTTCTGCCCAGGTGTCGGCTGTGCGGATATGACGTTTGCGGAGGGCCTCCTCCCTCGCTTTCAGGGTCTCATGCCAAGTGTCGTGCGGTCTGTACTTCCCGGGGATAATTGGGATGAAATCGCGTATTGGGCGGCCGAAGACACACATTGCCAGGGAGATCTTCGTGTCAGGGTCAGGCGTGTTACGATATTGTAGTATCGCTCTCTGCACAGCGTCAGTGTCAAGTTCTCCCTGCGGGCTGGTGTTGTCCGTGATAAGTCGTTTCATTGTCTTAACTCCAATCTCCGCGTGACAGTTGCTGTGAGGGAAGGCCACCGATGACAAGCGGTGGTGTATGCCCCATCTGTGCAGGAATGACCTGGTCTCGGTGGAGGTGAACTCCGGTCCCCCATCCGACGCGAGCTCTTCTGGTGTCCCGTACGTCACGAAGGCGCGACGTAAGTGGTTTATGAGTCCGGCGGCGCCACCCGTCGACTTTGAGATGATCGGCCAGTTCGAGTATCTGTCCACTGTCACAAGGTAGTGTGCACCCCTGTGTACAAAGAAGTCCGAGCACACTGCCTGAAAGGGGTAAACGACCGGAATAGGTGGAGTTGGTGGCGCTCCAGGCTGTGATGGTGCCATCCGGTGGCAGTGTTCGCAGTTTTTCCGAGTGGCGCTGATGTCGGCCGACATGCCTGGCCAGAATACAGAGGATTCTGCGTGGGCGGTCATCATTGATATGCCCTGGTGGGCAGCGTGTAGGGCGCTCAGCACATCGCCGCGGAGTGAGGGTGGTATGACTACTCGGTCCTTGTATAGGATCACTCCATCTGTCGATGTAATGTTCTCGCGGTACTGGTGATAGTCGCGAATTGTCTCTGGCATCTCGATTTTTGAGTCGGGGATGCCGTTCATTGTCATTCCCTCCAATATGTGCATATCGCCATCGCTGCTGGTGGCTTCCCTGACGCGATCCCATGTTACTGATCGCAATGATTCGAGGCCCGCGGCACACCATGCCAGGTTGTCCTCGACGTCGTCGTCATACTCCGGCTCAGTTTGGCGTAGGAGGGACAGGACGTCGGTGTGCGTGCTTGGTTGGAGGTGGGTCGCTATGGTGGCATTGTCATCTGGAAGGTTCATGAGTGGAGGTCGCGTGGTGCCAACTGGCCTGCGCGACATGGCATCTGCCGCCTTGTTCTTCATGCCCGGGATATGTATGATGCGGAAGCGATAACGCAAGGTCTTCTCCTTGAGGTTCCTGAGGCGGGGGTTGGGTATGTCGTCAAGTGCTCTGTCCGAAAGGAGTTTCAGCAGTGGTTTGTGGTCTACCGCAACGATCAGGTTCTCGCAGCCCAGTACGAAGTAGCGCGCTTTGTCCAAGGCGTCCGCGACTGCGAGAGCCTCGCCCTCTATGGGCGCGTATCTGGATTCTGCCGCGTGTGTAAATCTGCTGCCGACCAGGGTTATTTTCCATCCATCAGTGCAGCAGAATGGTCTAACTGGCACGCATCGGCAGTGCTTTTGAAGCAACCAGAATCCGATTCCCTCCTTCGACCAGTCCGTGGCGATGCATGTTGGCTTAGTTTTGTCAAATATGCGGACACCGTGTTCGATTTCTTGTACGATCACGTCTTTCGACTCGCGGAATATGTCCTCTAACTCCATGGACCACTGGAAGCGTTCTCCACTTTTCAGGAGCTTCCGGAATGGCTGCATTCGTTCGGCCATACTAAAGGCGTATGCCACCTGGTTGACAAGCCCGAACCACGATCTGACGTCGGTGATGTTACGCGGTTGTGGGAAATCGTGGATTGCTTCCAGGTAGCGGCTGCACGGTCGCACGTCGGTCATGGTGATGGTGAAGCCCGCGAAGTCCACCGTGGGTGCGCTGAAGACAAACTTCTCCGGGTTGAGGATGATTCCATTCCGGCCGCATATATCCAGCCATTGGACCGCCTGGAAGTAGCTCCCCTCAATCGTGTCTGACCATAGGAGCGTGTCATCTACGCACTTGGTCTTGTTACCAATGTCCGCGACGATCTCATCGTATCGTCGTGAGTAACCGTCCCCCGATGCCATATACCCTTGTGGGGCAGATAGGTACCGGTAGCGCCCCCATGGAGTGATGAAGGTCGTCTTGTGGCGGTCGTCCTCGTGTAGGCGGACGCTATGGTAACCGTTCCATGCGTCGAATACTGTCTTGCGCTTCCCGTTAGGTACGCGTCTCGCCTGGTGGAACGGGGATTGGGTGTGGTGGGTCTCGCGGAACGCATGCTTGTTCAAGGCCTGAAAGTCGACGGTGCGTCGCGGCTTGCCATTCTTTTTCGCGCAAATTACCATGCGGTGACACCATGTCACCGGCGTGCCGACGGGTACTTCCTCCAACACGCCGAGCCGAACGTCCTGGTCGAGGCCTGCTTTTACCTCATCTTGCCAATGTATGGCCACGGAGATGGGAATGTGATGGGCAACCGGTGTCGCGTTCTCACTGAGCATAAGACGTAGTGGCGGGCCGGTCATTCTCGGTAGTGGCTGGTGTGGGCACGTGTTGAATGTGCTCTGAGCATACATCCTGAGTAAATGTGACTGTAGTGCCTCTCTGTTGGCCTCGGTCGCTGGCATGGGGAGTGCGGTCAGCTTGGTCGGTGGCTCCGCGCGTCGCGGGCAGTCGCACAATTCCGAGGTTGTCAGATTCACCTCTCCGAGTGTCGGGAATCTGTCCGAGATCATTCCCAGGTCCATGCAGGCCGCGCGGGAGAGGAAGATGCGGTCTGAAGAGTCCGTCACATACGCGATTTGGCGCGTCTCCAATCTCCGAGCGTCATCACTGTTACCGGCGAATCTGACTACCACGGCTCCGAGGATACGAATTCCTCTATTGTTTGCGGCCTTCATGGTCATGGATACAGGTATGAGGTCCTCGGTACTCAGGCCCATTTGTTGGACGACTTTAATGCCGATCAGGCAGCTCTGGCACCCCGTGTCTGCCATAGCGGGTAGGGTTACCGCGCGGGTGTGTTTCAGGAGGTTAAAACCCAGCGCTTTGTAATCCTCGCGCTTGTTGGTGAGAGTGAGGTTGACGTATGGCTGCGGGTCGGATATGCGTTTCATCCACTTATCGCACATATCATCGTACAGGTGGTGAGCGAGGGGAAGCGTGCGCATTTCGTCCTCTGTGCTGGCCATGGTGACCGTGCATAGCTCGACGAAGGCTGCCGTCTGCTCGTCGTACATCCCGTCGGTCTCCTTAGATGGGGGTCTTGCCGATCGGCCGCCCAGGCACGCCTTGTCGAGGTGATTCTGGCGGTCACACTTCCGGCACTTTTACCGTATCCGGGGCACTCGGCGCGTCTGGCGCGCCATTGAGGCGTTTTGCCGTGGCCCACCTCGCCGCAGTAGATGCATACTCCTTCGGGCTTGGCCTTCCGTTTTTCCGGCCTGGCTCCTACTCTGGCGTGGACGTCCTGTCGCTTTCCCCGCCGATACGAACTACTGATCGCGTCCGTGCTCTGAGTGTCAAGCAGGCGCGATGCCGAGCGTTTTCCAGACTCTTTGGCCTCGATATACTCTATCATGTCCTTTAATGGCATGTCCTGGTTCTTCTCACCGAGTAGGTCAAGTTGTATTGCTTGGTCCGCGATGCCACGGGCAACCACGTTGCGCAATATCTCTTCGGTGAAGTTGTTGACCTGATCGCACCCCGCCTTGGTGCACTTCATTTCATACTTGCACGTGTCCGCCTGCCCCTTGATGCGGGCGTGGAACGACCGGACGGGCTCCTCGTGTCCCTGCCGCATGTTAGACAGGGCCACTCGAGCTACCATCGTGTTCTCCGTCCGGACGGCGAGCGCCTTCATGGCGGCGAGGACGTCTTCTTCATCGCTGCCCACGAGGCTCCGACCCGCCGCGCGAGTGAGGTCCTTTCTCAGCTCCTCCTCACAGCACTCCAGTAGCTGCGCGACTATGTCAGGTCCGACAAGCTTAGTACCTGTTTTGTATTCGCCCCAGCGGGTTATGAAGTACGACCAGGCCTCGCCCGTTCCGGCCAGTGCTATGGAGGGACGCTTGAGTTTCTCCATCTTGGCATTCGAGCTCGCCGCCCTGGGGGCGGCGACGTGCACAGTGGCGTGTATACTCAACATGGCGGCCACCACTGCCGCCTCTGCGTGTGTGGCCATATAGTCACAACCCTCGATCGGGCACTCTGCTTCCACCGGCGCCATAGGAACAGTTATTCTGGAGTAAACGTTCTATTTTCGGTGATGCACACGTGTGTACAGTGTCCTGGGGGCGAAGATTGGGTACAGTACCCGAGAAATCCAAACTCACTGTCGACGTTCTCGTGGTCCGTTTTCACCCAGTCGCGTCCTCCTCAGCACCGACGATCTTTACTCGACTGCATCAAGTTGTTTGATTATAAATAAGAACAGAGTTCAATTTGTTCGACCACTTTATTAGCGTGGAACGACAATAATCAAACAAGTATTGAACAGGTTGAAACACCCACAACATCCCTGGCTCCGGGTCAGGCTGCGCATGCGCACTGGCACAGGGGACCGTCGATATGTGGAATTACCGTAAAGTACAATGTTCTCTAATAGTGACGTAACTCTCTTGAGAATAGCACAGTTTTCTGAAGCCTGGAATCTAAATCCTTAAAACCACAACCTTCAGCAAGATTAGAACCACACTTTGATGCCAGTCCAGTGCCTTTACCACAAGGCCACGAGCATAGCTCCCCCTCCTAACCCCTAAAAGGTGTTTTCATCAACTCATCTTGCACTTCCATTAAAATTTACAACTTTTAGTGAAACATATTTTTGGTCAATGACAAGTTAGATAATCAGTAAACAGAAAAATGATATTTACTGGAAGATATTGTTGGAATAAAAGCCATCCTATTATTTTACATTAACTTAAGGCGAAAATCACTTGTTCGTCACCGTATTTGCTTCAACTAAAATTCAAAAATAGGTGATCTCAATCTTTGAGAAGCCAACAAAAGATGTTGACCAACATGAAACAAGCATAAACGGTAAGCTTGTGATGCTTCCCAATGATATAAGCAGTCAAACAAAATTGCTGAGAAAAAAAAGGTAATTGGGAAGAATAAGGAGCTCGAATGGGAATGCAGGTCAGGACAAAAAGTAAACGATACAAAAAGGATGTGTGTGGGTGTTGTTGGTTGTTACCTCCATACGCAGGTTTAAGAAGGTGGCACGGAGTCCTCCCAGGTCTCAAAGTATCCCCCTCTGTTTCGGTAAGGGGGTGTTATGAATCATTGACCAAGCTGTGAAGTTATGTTGTTCTCAAAGTTTTGTTCCAAGGGCTCTTTTGAGGATCGTCACTGAACCCCGGATAGCTTCCAACTGCAGTTCGTTTGTATTAATTTTCCCAGGGATGTTTTTTTTAAGATCTCTGTATGGTTCTCTTTCATCATTCCCATTGCTCCAACGATCACTGGTACAATTTCAGTGCTCTTCAGATTCCAGGATCGTTTCAGTTCATTTTTGAGGTCTTGGGGTATTTGGTCATTTTCTTCATTTCTGCATTATTTTGGCCAAAATTGCTGGGTACTGAAACCTAAATTAGCAATGCCTTCTTTTCTTTTATTTATTCCTAAGTACTATATCCAGTCGCAATGCTTTGTTTTCTCTGTTCACACTCGATGGGATCATCAGGTCGTATGTGAGCATTACTTCCTTGTTCTCAATTATCACTTTTGGTTCATGTTTCCATAAGTTTTCTGAGACTGAGATATTTAAGTTTTTGCAGATGGGCAACTGGATTACTCTACATACCCTGTTGTGCCGTTGTGTGTAATGCTGTTCTCACATGAGTTTTTTTTTTTTTACATCCTGAGAGGATGTCGCTCGTGCATTCTGTTTCTACATTGCAGAACCTACACTTGTCCGATTGACTCAGTCCCACCATTTTCATAAAGCCATTCATATAGTGTTCCTGATCTTGGGTATTCATAATGATTTGTTCTCCATCACAGTTGAGCTGACCTCTTCTTAGCCATTCCAATGAGCCTTCTTTGTCTATGCCTAATCTGTCCAACTTTAACTCTTAAAAAATATATATCTTCCTGCTCTTTTGTCGTTTTCCCAGTTGTCGGTGTATATCTGTTGATATTTCGCTTTATATTTTTCTTTTTGCAATTATTGAGGCTATATTCATTGCTGTTTTGGCTTCATGAGTGACATCTTCCATTTGTACCTGTCTTTGGAAATGTTTTGCTTGGTGGGGTAGAGATACTTTCTTTGGCTTGATGTCTTCATGTTTATGTACAAATTGGATTCTGTCATCTGTTGAACTTTTCACATATTCAGCCAATCGGACAGTTGTCATTCTGTGCACTTCATTGAGTTCCATCAGGCCGCTTCCTCCTTCTTGTCTCGGTAGGTACAATCTCTGGATGCACTGATTGTTGTCGAACATTTTGTGGATGGTGAAGAGTTTCCTTATATTGATATCTAGTTTGTTGATTTTCGTTTGTGGCCAGTTTACTATTCCACAGCTTTATTGGAATACTGGTACTGCAACTTGGTTTATGGCTTTGATTTTGTTTCTTCGGGTAAGGTATGTTTTCAGGATCAACTTTTTTCTATGCAGGTATTCTTCAGCAATTGTTTTGCACATTTTTTTGTCACATATTTGTATTTATATAATTATAAATGGTATTTATATAATTATTCTTTATCGAGATTCTGTGTTGCTGTATCTAGGTCGATTTTTATGTTGTCCATTTTTGTTGATTTACCCTGTACGAATGTGCACTTGGCACACATATCTAGGCCAAATTCCATTTGCATGTCGGCAGAGCACCCTTCCACTAATTTTAGCTGTTTTCCCAATTTTTCGGCATTTGGTGCAAAGAGTTTTAGATCATCCATGTACAGCGGACATGTGTCAACTTTCCTGTCTCTTTGGAAGTTCTGTTATTGGATGTTAAGGTGTATCCATGTCCTTGCTCATCAATGAGGTTGCTTAGTGGGTCCAGGGCCAGGCACAACAGGAGCAAAAGGCTATCACCCTGGAAGATCCTACGACATATCTTCACCCATGGTCGTGTGTGTGTGTGTGTGTGTGTGTGTGTGTGTGTGTGTGTGTGTGTGTGTGTGTGTGTGTGTGTGTACACATCTGATAATCATGGAAAAAAAACAGAGCTGGACCAACCTCCACCAAATTTTGCATATGTGTTGATTTTTCCCTGGGTCAGCCATGGGTGCAAACAAAATCTCCCCCACCCCTTACGAGGCTGGGGGGGGGATGACTTGTAATTTTTGACTGTATACATGTGCCATAGTGTAAGTGGATTTCTGACATGTGCTGCAGACAGGGGGATTGGATTATCAGCCAGGGCACAAAATATATTTACTCTACCTCCCACCATATCCCCTCACCACCATCCCCTCCCCCCTTCAGCATAAAGTGTGATAGACATGGAAGGAGCACATAAAGTTATCAATAGTAATACTTCTTGAAGGAGTTGAAAACTATAATGGCATTTGATAGGACAAACACCTCTGCCAGGCTGAACAGTTTACCTATTGTATCCCACTGATAAGCCGGATCTGCATCTTGACCTGAACCAAATCGAATCAGCTTGTTATTGTCTCCTACTGAACTCATCCACCTACTTTTGTCATAATCCGTCTACAGCATCTCTCAATAGTGAAGAATCACTTAAAAAAAATTATAGGATCCGGATCCAGATATTCATCAAAATCTAATCAATTTGTCCTTGTTGGATTTGGGTGATTGTGCGCATGAGTACTTTTGAGTGATCAATTTGGGTGATTGTGTGCATGGGTGGAGTGCTGTTGGTTGGGGTCTTGTCAAGGAGTGTTGTGTGGTTGATGTTGTATGTTTTTAACAAAGCCCATGCCCCCTCCCCTGAGGGGATGAAGAAGAAAAAAAAAAATACAAAAACTTAAATAAATAAATAAATAAATAATAAAAATAATTAATTTAAATAAATTTGCATTTTCTTCCTTGGATCTTGTGCAGATAAATTAGTATGGTGCTCGCGCAGGTATGATGGGCTGAATGACCTCCACCTGTGTTTGATTTCCTTGTATTATTTCCTTGTCACACACCCCAACTGTCCACCAAATTTTGTCCCAATCTGTCCGAACTTTTTGAGATATCCTGCTCAGAGACAGACAAGCAGACATACAGACACAGGGGTGAAAATATAACCCCATCCACCTTCAGTGCCGGAGGTATAGATCATTTTTCGCGCATTTCATTTCTTTTGACGTCCTCATTGAGACTCACAGATAGATATGCAATATGTTTATGAAGTGCAACATACTGTCTTTTTATAGAACCCATCAAATAAGTGACGGGTAGGCATGGCGAGTAATAATAAAAGAAGTGGATCGATGAGGAATTTGAAATATCAATATTAAAGGCCGGATTAAAAGATGGAGGTCAAGCTCGATGAGACATAATCACAAGATTCCAGACAGTACCGTAGCCATTCAGTAATGATAGACAACTACAAATAGCATGTGTTAATTGGTTAACACATATGACAGTATATAAAGTATTAACTATTATTTTTCTTCTCAATAATATAAATTGGTCCGTGATGACAGTTGAAGAGAAATGTGAGATATTGACCTGTTGAGCCGCAGCATAAATGACCAGTAACATTAACAATAATGCAAAAAGAAGCTTCTTTATTAAAAGGGATAGAGAGCAGTCATGGACAACTGTTTCAGTCTCAATTATCCCATCAGCATCACAGAACAGTTAATGAGGTGCAACTGTAACAAGACAGAACATTCAACAACACAGAACCTCACTGTGATATTTGCTGAGGCAATTCTCCTCTCACACAACAATGAGCCACGGGGAGAAATTCATTTGTATAGTAATTTTTAAAAAAAATTAAGTATTGTATTTGTGGTTTCATTGTTAAATTTATAACCCTATTTCATTACTTTGCAAAGGTATGTGTGCAATGGAAGCTTTATTAATGCCTCAGAATAAACAATCTAGATTGCAGTAGATCTAAATGTGCACAAAATCTCAGGAATGGGCATGGCTAACTTGGCTATATTCCACATTAAATGTACAAAATGAAGTTATGGTTATATTGGGCATAAAATGTTGTAGTTATATGAGACAACTTTGTCGAGCTGTGGCTAAGGACAGTCAGGTATGTTAGTCAAGCCCATAGGCCACGCAACACACCTCAAACCACAGGTGGTGCGTGCACAAACACACCCTCAGGAATTAATGCTGCTCACTTGGACACAATCCCCATTCAAGACACCAAATCAACTTATGGTTAAATAAGATAAAAAAAATGTTGTGGTTATATTTAACAATATCACCTATGGCTGCATCTATGACTACCGAGGTATGCTCTTTGAGCCCATAATCTGAGATGAACAACAAGGCCTGAGAAAAATGCTGTGAATGTTATTGTGAAACACAAATCACAGTGTGCATTCTTCAGTTATGGTTAAATTCCACAAGATATTTCCAATTTCAAATCTCGCCAGAGTATATAGATTATGTTAAATCTGATAGTTAATGTTCGATATTAAAGTTGACCGCCTTGCGAGGACACACTCACTTACTCAGTGACACATAGACCAATTACAATAGCCTCTCCCATCTGTTGGAATGGGTGATGCTAATCAAGGTTTTGCTTCCAATTATACAAAATGAAGTGGAAGGAAAAGATGTGGAAAAAAAAGAAAAGAAAAGTGAAATAAGGAAAGTAAAAATAAAACAAGAAAAAGACACCGTGCAGAGCACGATACTTGCAAAATCCACTCCCCTCTTCAAAGGTTGAAATGGATACATCAAATTGTCCATTTGATTAATTTAAAATTGACAATCTTAATCAAAGCTCAGGTCAATCAGATGAAAATTGATTCGTTTTTCAGATTGAAATTGATGATTTTAGAAGTTTGTCCTTGAGTTGACCCTTGACATTTTGTCCTGAATATAGATGTTTTCCCAATTCAGTGATGGACTCTGCAATTGCTGTTTAATTTTCAAGTTAATATTTTGGGTTCCAGTTCTTAAGCAACGGTGGCGGTTCCTCTTCAGGGTCTCTGCTGACTTTCTCAATGAAGAGTTTTCCAGTCGTTTTTGTCGCGTTTTTACTGTCATTTTGTTATCTTTGTGTTCCTAGTTTGGTCTTGCGTTAAAACTTGTGCTAATTGTTCAGTTTTCATCATCTTTTCATGTCGATTTTCCTTGAGGCCTACCCTTCCCATGTGTGTGTACGATCGTGTTTATTGTATTTCCTCCTTATGACCATCAGTTTTTATTTTCTCCACTTTCCCCTCCACCCTCCTTGTATCCCTCTCAATGATACTCTATGTTTCATGTCTCAAAATAAAATAAAATACCTTTTCTCTCACATAGTACCCCACGTAACTACGTTACTTCCTGTACCGACTCTTCTTCCTAACTCTGTCGATCTCCCATCTACTTTTGCAGACCCACATTCACCAAACACCTTCACGATTCTCTCCAACTTTTCCTTTACTTAATCTAACCTAATCTTTAAAATAAAATAAAATTCTTTTTTCTTTTACCCTCTCACATTACACCTCCGTAACCATGTTTTGCGACCCACCCCCTCCCCCTCTTCTTGTCCCTGTAACTTTTGTCGGACTACCAGCTTCATTCTGCATGTAATGTAATGTCATTAATCACATCTCTGACTTAAAAAAAAAAAAAAAACTTTAAAATCCCAGTTTGCAATGCATGTTCGTTTGCCATCAATCGTCCCTTTTTTCCAACTTCAGTGCCACTTCACCCCACCTACTTAAATCTACCTTCTCCTAACCCCTCACCTGTTATCCCCTTTCCTTCACTCCTCCCATCTTGCCCCTTATTTTACCTCCGCTTTTGGCACCTCTTCACTGTTTTATGCTTCAGCGTCAGCTCCTCTTCTGTTGTCCCAAGGTGTGTGGTGTTATAATATCTGTGGGTTCCATTCTAACCTAACAAATATCTCACTCTCACAATTAGTACACTCATCACCACAAACGTGCTCCTTCTTTCCTCTCAGCACACCTCTCCCTCTTCCCAACCCCTCAAATGTTGTACCTCCCCCTGTCCACTCCCTTCTTTACCATACCTCTACCAAGTCTCATCCTTCCCCTCCCCCCACCTCTCCCATCGCCCCACCTGAACCTTGGTTATGCCTGCTCTCATCATCTCCCCTCCCGATCAAAGCAACCTTCACACTCTACCCCCTCCAAGCTTCCCTTGCAACTTTCTCAAAAACTCCCGCCTCACCCTTCTCCCTCCAATCTTCCCCTCACTCCCCCTTCGCAAAGTTTCCCCCCTCACATCCACAGAGCTGCCTCTTTCCCTCACCCTTTCTCTTCCATCTCATCACTCCATATCCTCCAATCAACTGCCCTCTGCCCTCTCTCTTATTATTACTCCCCACTGTACCTCAACCCATAACCACCAAGCCGTTTCTCCTCCTCATCCTGCACCTCCCATCGCTCTTCTGCAATCGAACACACTCTTTCAACAACTCTCCTTACCTCCCCCCCTCCCTCGTCTTACCCTTCCCCTTCCCTCCCCTGCACACAAAACCTCCTCCCCTCCCTCTTCCTTAATAGTGTAGACCACAAACATGTGGGGCCTTCGCTCAAACATGACAGATCTTTCCATACAGGTTGCTACTGACAAACCAGACATAATCTGCCAAACAGAAACTTTCCTCCGTCAAGACATCTCTGACTCCCTTAGTATCCCTCCCTGGTTACTCCCTCCTTTATAATGACAGACCTGAGGCTCGTTCTTGCAGAGGAGTTGCTCTCTTCATCAAAGACTCTATTCCTTACTCTCGATGCACTGCCCTCACTCCCCCACACCCCCAGGAATACCTCAAGCTACGGCTTCCCTCCACTCCCACCTCATGTTGATATGTGTGCTGTACCATCCACCAAACAGTGATGACTCCATTTACATCCCACTCTCTGATAACATTGACCAACTGTATCTTCTCATCCCAACTCTCTGTTCTGAAAATATCTGTTCTTCCTCCACTCCAATCAGTTCATCTGACCACATGCTTGTCAAAGTAGACATCTCTCTGGCTGTTATTAGAGAACCCCCTCAGCACCGTCGAGTCTGGCATTTCACTCAGGCTGACTGGCAGAGACTTCAAGCAGCCATCAAACTTCTAGACTGGTCTCCCGTCTCTACTTCCTCTGACATAAACTCGTTCTGTGAATTCTTTCAAAGAAACTTGATCTCTCGCATGCACAGATTTATCCCATCTCGTCTTTAGTTGTCCTACCCTTCCTCCCACCCATGGAACACTGAAGCTTGTGGCGAGGCAGTTGTCCTGAAACAGCTTGCCTTTGCCAAATGGAAGGCCAATCCAACTGAAGACAATCTCAGTTCCTTGCACCAAGCTTGGAACAAGTGTGTGTCTACCCTCAGGAGAGCCAGAAAACAACATCTTTCTCATCTCAAGTCTGTACGGTCAAACCTGTTTCCCTCCTACAAATCCTGGTGGCATCCAATTCAGTCTGTTTCTGATGTATGTTCCCCCTCCTTTCCCTCCCTTAGCTCAAATGTCCACACAAAAGACAGCACATAAAAAGGCTAAATGCATAAACTCAATGTTTGCTTCTAAATCTTGTGTCCCAAACCCATCGCTTTCTGTACGCACCTTACCCAGTCACACCCAGCTGTTCCTGAACTCTATGTCCTTTTCTCCTGACAAGGTGGAGAGTTTGCTGTCAAACCTCGACTCAGATTCTGCAACCGGTCAAAATGGCATCAGCCTACATGTCCTAAAAACCTACTGCTGCTCTTTCTCACCCTCTCTCTGTTCTATTCACCCTCTCATTTGCTCTCCCAACAATGGAAGGAGATCATTAATGCCAGACATGAAATCAGAGCCCTCTCCCTCGACATATCACGTGCTTTTGATATGGTCTGGCACCCTGCCCTGCTCACCAAACTATCTTCTTATGTTGTTGAAGAACATCTCCACTCATGGCTTGCAGACAAAGCCAGTCGCCGACTGAGCATCCTCCATCATGCAAAGTCCTTCCTTGGCACACCTGAGCTCCTGACCACATACAAAGCTTTCGACCGCAGCCTGATGGAGTACTGCTCTCCCCTCTGGACTGGTGCTCCCACCTCTCACCTTTCTCGGCTTCACGCTCTGGAAACCAAGGCATTTAGGATCAATGGTATCTCTCGCAATGAGGCTGAGACTTTGGGGTTTCTCACCCTCTCACCGCAGGCAGGTCGGTGGTTTTTCTTTATTCTACCATCTCCTCTCCATCCTGCTCTGTCTGCAAAAGTCCCCCCATATTTCTGCAGGGCTCTCAAGGTCTGCCAGCAACCCCCTTATGGTAAAACTACCAAAATCAAGAATCACTTCTCACATTCACTCTTTCATTCCTCTTTTTCCCCACCCTTGGAACAAACTCCCACACTCTCTTCAATTCCACTCTTCCCTCCAGGTATTCAAAACAGCTGTTCACCACCATCGCTTATCTTCCCACATCCAAAACCATGATCTTTTCTACCCCCGCTAATCTGCCCCAAACCCAACTTCTTCAAATTCCCTGCTTTCCTTCCTGAAAGTCCCTGTCATTTAAGGACCTGAAAGTCCCTATAGTGTCCATCTTGTTTACCCCATGTACCCCGCCCCCATCCCTCTCCCTTCCACAGATCTCCTCATGTCTCTGTTCCGGAATGTTTTTTCATTCTCTCTCCTGCCCCTCTTGTCTCTTGCTCCCATTGTTGTACGCTATGTGTGTTAGCTCTCATACGAGCCTCGACAGTGTATATAAAAATAAAATAAAGTAAAATGTAAATTGACGATTTCATCTCAAAAATAGTTGGTTTACCAATTCACTAATTTACTATGCAATTGCTGTTTAACTAGCAAGTCAATCAGATGAAAACTGACGATTTTTCAGATAAAAATTGATGATTTTAAAAGTTTCACCTCGAGATGACCTTTGACATTTTGACCTCAAATAGTTGATTTGCCAATTCAGTGATGCAATATGCAAATCCTGTTCAACTTTCAAAACAATTGGATGAAAAATGACAATTTTACAAATTTGACCTCAAGATGACCTTTGACCTTTGACCTCAAAATCAATAGGCTTCTCAGTTGGACTACCTCTACAACTTCGTAAAGTTTCATGGTGATCGGTTTGGAATTGTGACCTGAAGGTGATTGACAAATAGACTGACAGAATAACAAAATCGACTGACCAATATATTTGGAAAAATTTGCATGTAATAAATTAGGAGGAAAAAGAAAGGCATGCACCATAAATTATGGAGACCAACAAAGGAAAGAAAACTGGTGTATATAACAAAGAATGTACTTTATATCATCGTTATTGATGCCTTCCAGACAACCTTGGATGAACACTCCAAAATCCTCCCCTCAATTAAAAATAAAATTGCTTGTCTCTTGACCAGAGTTCTATAAGGGAGGACTATATGGTGACCAAATGTTGGTAGTCCAAGCTAATAGTACTAAAAATTGATCATTGTCAAAGTTTGTGACCTCACATGAAATTCAAATGAGGATGACTGTTCAGTTAAAAATTTGTGAAAATTAGTTTAATTGACTTCATTCATTATTATTGTATGTTGCAGTCTTACCTCTTACTTCTCATTGATTAATAGCACTCACCTCGCTCAGATTGCACCCCATCCCATGTGCATCCATCAGGGACACTGCGCTCATGGCTGCCCCCAGCCACTCCCCTTCTACGGGTCCCCTCCTCCGACGAACGTGCTGGTGCAAGAGGTCCCCCGTTTGAGGTGAGCAATGCCTGGGCCTCACTGTCACCCAGACCACTGTCAGCGACACTCAGCTGTGACGAGTCACAACAGTCAGCAGGATTCTCGTCCACAAAGAACTTAACTCGACGAGTAACAAGCTGTAAAGAGGAGCGGAGGGGGAATAGGAAGGAAGTAATTTTTTTGTAAAAATAATCTCGGCCATGGAAGAGCAATATGTGCAGTCAAATGGAATCCCCAGGCCAAAGGAACAATAAAAAAACAGGTCTATATTAAAAATAAAAGCCATTCCTTAGTTACTTCAATCACCTAGAACATAAGGCCATAATGACACATCACAGAACAAGCAGGGATGATGTAAGTTACATATAATTTGAATCAGTCAGTCACCCTTAGCATTTTCTCAATCCCACTGCCACGTTAATATGACCAAGAAAGAAAACAAAGCACCACAAAGTACTAAAGGTAATGTTTTGGTGCTGTCCATGTATGTATGTCTGTATGTATGATTGTATGTATGTATATCCGCGGCCAAAAAAAAAAACAACGAATAATATTATTTTTGTCCATTTTACTTAACTGAGAAAACTTTATTCGTTTGGAAAAGAACGAATTCTACTGCAAACGGAACCTTAAACTCTTTACTAATGCATCCGTGGCAAGTTGGAGGTAATGAAAAATGGGTTGGTATGAATTGAAAGCAGGTTTGCATTTTATTTATTTCTTATACGTGTTCGGAAGTGAAGTGATCCTGTGCGCAGAATCCTGGAGGGTTGCGAACGTGGCGTTCAATGATGGAAAGCTCTTGACATCACACAGCCTTGCGTATTGTCCGAATACCTCCAAATAATTGGAGGTGTTGGGAGAAGAAATGAATGGAAATAAAACAAAACTGGAAACCAGAGTGATACCTTCCATATTGGTTCAAGGTCGCTGCAGGACTAATCAATCTCTGTGTCAATCCTTGTGAGGGAGGGCAGAGAGATTCTGAAATGGAGTTGGAAGAGGGGGTAGGGATGCGGACTTGAAGTTGGAAAGGGAGTTGGGATTTGGAGTTGGGAGGCGGGAGGCGGGAAGGATGTGGACTTGGGGTTGTGAGGGAGGGTGGGGGAGGGCTGCGGATTTGGAGTTGGGAGAGAAGGGGGGAGCAATGTGGAATTGGAGTTGGGAGGGGGTGCAGATTTGAAGAAGAAAGGGGTGAAGACTTAAAGTCACATTTTACATGACGCAGATATTCCACGGGTCCCTGCCATTATGCCAACAAAAGAAATTCCTGTCAAACTCCCAAAATATTCCACACACGATTGGGAATGAAATACTTTATAACAGCCCAGTGGAACCGGGTCAAATAAATGGCTGTGTGTGTGTGTGTGTGTGTGTGTGTGTGTGTGTGTGTGTGTGTGTGTGTGTGTGTGTGTGTGTGTGTGTGTGTGTGTGTGTGTGTGTGTGTGTGTGTGTGTGTATAACTCCATAACTCCTCACTCCATAACTCCAAAACCATAAAACCTAGCAGCTTGAAACTTTGCGTGCATATGAAGGGAACTCCAAGGAAGTGCATGACTGAAAATTGCTTGTTTAGGTTAATTAAAACACCACTTTTGAGGATAATTAACGGCCTTATTTAATTATAACCTTTATCAAATATAATTGGGAAACCTCATTCTTCATCACCTCATTCATCATCGACCACCTCGTTCTTTGGGGACTTAAGGCATTTCTTGGGAAACCTCGCTAGGGTCTGAAAGTGCTGTGTTTTTTCGCCTGCTCAACCATGCCTCGACTTGGAACAAGCCGCAACGATTTCTCAATATAACGATAAAGTTTTTTTTTCGCTTTCCTCACTCACATTATCGAATGCCTGTTCATAATAGCAATGAATCACTGCATGCATCACTTTTGTAAGTGCTATAGTTTTCAAATTAGGAGCTTGGAGCGACTTCATGCATTACATGATGCAATTTTCCGCAATTTACTCTCACGGACAAATTAAAGTATATCATCAAAACATGATTTCGGATTTGAGGAGCGGATATTGGCCGGACTAAACAAGTGTCAAAATCTGGAGTGAAATCTGATAATTTAAAGAAATAACGAGTCTTATAACAAAGCCTATATACCTATTTACAGTAATTTAAACAAGCAATGTTATGGTCCCTCCTCCATATATATGCAAGAAAATGTGAAATTTTCAAAGCATTAAACTTGTCCTTTTCTACTGTTTGGAGATTTATATTGAGTGAACAAAAGATTTAGGAATGATAAAATTAAACAACTTCATTGAGCTGTATGATTTAATGCATTCACTGCTTGACATCAGCCTGGTGTTGACTTAGTGGTTAGGGTGGCTGACTTGGGATCCTAGCGTCCTGAGTTTGAGCCCCATTGGCCACCGAATTAATACCAGGTGGGGTTGACTCAGCCTGTCAACCTTCTGAGGTCGGCAAAATGAGTACCAGTGTACTGGTAATCAGGACACTGCATCAGCAGCATAGCCGCTTCCCTAACCAATGATACAACTTGCAGCCATAAGGCTGCACTCGAAAGAAGGTGAAACTGCTTGACATCGTGCCCTGTCCCCCAGCGGGACAGCTTATCTCATGTGTCTGCCAGATCTGTGTCTATAGTTTCAGAGGTTTCCTGAGGTGCTCTACAAGGAATCCAAGCGAATCTGGTGAAAAACGGACATTTCAAAATAAAGTTACATTTGCACGGACCACAAACAATGTACCACGTGACATGTGCACAGATGAGCAGGTAACTTGCTGGATTATCTGCAATGTTTATTTCATGGGTGATTAAACTTTGCCATGTCTCTAGGGTTGCACTACATTAAACAGCAACTCCTTTGGATAAAGTCATTCTTTGAACCAATTCATTTTATTTCTTTAACTGCTGCAGGTGTGCTGAAGACCAGCTTTAAAGTTAAAGGGATCCTACATCATATGCAACCACAGCCTTGCCAGCCGTTCCTTAACCATTTAATTGCAGTGCTTGCTTAAGTGCTTTAGCCACTTGGCGAGCACCCTACAGTCAATAGCGGTACCGTGCTATGACATTCTGAGCAAATCATTCACTCACTGCAGACACTTTTGCCATGCCACGTCATTCTGAGCAAATATTTCACTCACTGCAGACACTTTTGCCACACCACGTCATTCAGAGCGAGTAGTTTGTGCTCTGTCTACCTGAGCGAATGGTTCGTGCTCTGTCATTCTGAGAGCGTGGTTCATACTCTGTCATCCTGAGCAAGTGGTTAGTGCTCCATCATTCTGAATGAGTTGTTCATGCTCTGTCATCTTGAGAAAGTCGCTGGTGCTCCATCACTCTAAGCAAGTTGTTGTGATATAACACCCAATTTCGAGCCATTTGCCATGTTAACGTGATTTTTTTTTAATGACTGAGCCAAAAAAATTTTCCGCCCATCACACAATGTTTATGAGCATATCCCTGAAAAGTCTATAAAATGCAACGTTGTTTTTCAGTGAAAGTTACTCAAGGTTTTTGGGTTGTATACAGTATGTACTGTAGTCGGTAATCATATTGACTCCAACCTGCCTATTCCCAAAACATTGCCGATATTGGTCAAACACAAATGTGTGTGTGTGTGTGTGTGTGTGTGTGTGTGTGTGTGTGTGTGTGTGTGTGTGTGTGTGTGTGTGTTGTTAATAAAGCATACCATATTCTCTCTGCTAACTCCCCTACCTCCAACACGCCCCCCCTCTCTCTCTCTCTTTGTCCCATCCCTGCTCTACCCCGTCCCAATACATTGCAGCACCCCCTTCCCACATCTCTCTCACTCTCCCCTTCTCTCCCTCTACCTGGACATATTTGGACGGTGGTTATGCCTGGACAGTGTTTGTCTCCAGATGTGTCTGGATCATATTTATATTGAGACGCGTCCAGGCGGTATTTATGTCAGGACGGGAGTTTATCCCTGGACGTATCCAGACAGGAGTTTGTCTCTGGATGGGAGTTTGTCTCCGGATGTGTCTGAGCAGTGCTTGTGTCCGGACGGCTTGGCTTCAGACGTATCCGGGTGGTGTTCGTCTTGGGGCCGTATTTATAATATTGTTACGGCTGTGGAAATTCGCAGAGCACCATATAGGTCCTTAGATCAGTTATGCCGATAAGTTTGTGTTCAGAAAATTTCCCCACCGTTGTCTAAAGGGATTTATTCGTGTCACCCGGGCTGTGAATCTTCAGTTAGTGTTTTTCTGTTGCTATCGTTATTTTGGACCAACCACAACACCAACCGCCTTTCAACCACCCCAACCACACCCGCATCTCAACAAGCCATGCCATCCTCACCACTTCACCCACAACCGCCAACATCACCGAACCACCTTCTCCACTACGCCAACCACCAACCACCTTCTTCACAACCACCAACATCGCTCTCATCAACCACCTTCTCCACACCGCCAACACCACCTCACCACCTTGTCCACAACTGCACTACAACCCTCTCCACCTCAAATAATGTCTCTGCCATGGATGCTCATCGGGAAAGGAAACAAAGGCGAAGAAAGAAGTTCCGATAACACCTGGGATTTCCCCTCCCCCTTTTCTTCTTTTCCCGAGTACCGGGACGGGAAAGGGGGAGATCGAGTCAGGGGTCAAAGGTGAAGTAAAGTGGGGGCCTGATTTTGGGTGGAAAATGACCCGGCGCCCCACCCCCTTCGGGCCACGGCAACGGATTCTTCTTCCCCTGCGGGCCGCGAAGGGAGGGGCGGGAGCGTTGGAGATAAAAGCGCGCGCTGAATGCAGCGTGGGGAGAAGCGAGTGGAAGTCGTCTTGGAGAGGGTCAAGTGAAGGGTCAGTTGGTCTGTCTCGGGGACGTGCATGGTGGAGTTGTGAGCAGTCATTTGGAGCCGCGCTGGAGCCTGGAGTCTGGAGTCCCCGCAGTCGGTGGGGAGCTGGAGAGGGACCATCAAGGGTCGCCCAAGCAAGTCACCACGAGGGTCAAGGTAGCCAGCCGGTCTCTCGGAGCCTCTTCGGTCAACCAAGCTCTGTGTCATAAAGACCCTAAGGGGTCTCGTCTACCCCCTTGTCTTTAAGGGGGTTTTTCTTTTCTTTGAATGAATGTTGTGGCGCCGTGTCCGACAAGTAGGGAAATGCAAAGTGCTTGTGAATAATTAGTTGTAGGACGGTCGTAGCACTTTTTGCATCGCTTTTGTCGGCTCTTTTTGCTTGCTCGTGTCTTGTCCCTTCCCGCAAATTCATTGTATAAATTGCATGCGTGCTTTTCCATACCTGCATGACTGTATACGTGTGGGAAATAATGAATGTGCTTGTTTAAATGTAACCTGTTCATCGCGTCATTTTCCCTTAATTGAGCTGCCATCTTGCTCTCGGAATTTAGTGGGCTTTTAAATAGCCGATGATAGAATCAGGTCCAGCGAGGCCTCACGATAATACCCCGCTCGGTTATCCCAAACGGAGCGAGCTGCTTAAGCGGCTCGTGTCCAAGCAGGCCTCGCTGAGGTACAATCTCTCGGAAATCTACCCGCGCGACTAATTAGGTAAATCGATTATTTGGCGATCGGACCCTGTAGCACGGGTAGAGTGCGGACAAGGTTGTGGTGTGCTTGGAGCACACCCGTGACTGGTTTTCGGTGTTGTTCCGGAAAGTCGTGACTGAATTGTCCGTCCGGTGGGCATACAGCTGCGATTCGGCTAAAAGTGGCTGACTGCACGCCGGCAGGTGGAGAATTCGTAACAATATTACCGATAGAAAATGCATTTCAGACATTATTTTGTTTCCATCTTCACCGTTATTCTATGCAGAATCATTTTGATGAGACAGTAGGAAACATACATAATTAACACTCCACCACATGTCTACCTTCCCTTTCTCTCACCTCACACTGCTAACTTCTGCCACCCGTTTTCGCTACCACACACCCTCCTTGCTCTCACACCCCTCCAGGCTCCCCTCCCTCCTCTCTCTTTTCCCCTCCACCTCTTTCTTCACTCCCCCACCCCTCTCTCCTTCCCCCTCTTTATTATTCCCATCAGCTAAGCGACGGGTGGTATTTGCTTGTGTGTGTGCGTGTGCGTGTGTGTTTGTGTGTTTAGCAAAGTCGATCTAGTTTTCACTTTTGGTTGGAAGCGCCTTTTTCCTCTTCAAAAAAATATGTGTGTGTGTGTATATATATATATATATATATATATATATATATATATATATATATATATATATATATATATATATATATATATATATATATATATATATATATATATATATATATATATATATATATATATATATATATATATATATATATATATATATATATATATATATATATACACACACACATATGGATAAGGGTCAAAATTCACCATTTGAAAAAGAACCACAGTCAACGTTTCAGGTGTAATCCTTTATCAAAGAAAGAAGATTTATGAGTTCTTTGACGAAGGGCTATGCCTGAAACGTCGACAGTGTTTCTTTTTAAAAAGGTGAATTTTCACCCCCATCCTTCCTTTATGAAATTTCATTTATACCGATTATCTCTTACACACACACACACACACACACACACACACACACACACACACACACACACACACACACACACACACACACACACACACACACACACACACACACACACACAACAGAAGGGTAATATGTTTTTGGCATTAATGCACCAAGACGCCAATTGTTTGCCCTTTTTGCAATCATCAACATGATTAAGGAGCCCCCAAGAATCATGGGGATATCAATTTAGACCAAAGTTCCATCCAAACTTGTGCAGGTAAGGATTGCATGTAATCGTAAAAACAATCTTCACACAAAGGTTGAACAATATACCAATCATCCAGCAGTTTTTAACCAATTCTGGTAACCAATTCTGGCAGGAGATACAATTACAAAGCAAAATCAAGGCAAATAAAATACAACACTGACAAGCTGTCAGATATTGGCATCACACCTTTAATCTGAGAACATTTGGTAATCCGTTATAAAAGACAAGGTCGTAATTTTGGAGCCCTGCCCACCTCCTCATCCCCCTCCATATGAACATGTCCCAAACCCCCTTAAGTGAAAATAATAATAAAAAATAGGCATGACGTGATTGCTCCATACTACAAACCCTTAGGAGATTACCGCTGGGCACAGGAGGCAATTAGAACCCAATTAAAAGGGGGAAGACAGGGTGCCAAAGGCTGATCTGTTGGTTTTAGTTCTGATTACAAAAGGCTAAAATGTTAGCACAGCAAATTACAATTTTTGGTGCTAATGGTGATTTTTAGCGAGTGAGGCATCTCTCTCAAGGGAGGCCATGGCCTACTCTGGCATTTCCAGCTTTGGGACGCAGAGGAGGGTGATAATCACAATCTGTATCACTGCCCTTGTGTTTAAAACCAACCCTCGTGCTCTCCATAAGCCAAGGAAATTCGAAAACAATTGCTGCCTCGTCCTTTATTTGGATTTGTCACAACTCTATGCATTGTTACCTCTGCCACCGAAGGTGAAGGAGGTTATGTTTTTTACCCCTTTCTGTCTGTTTATCTGTCTGTTTGTGTGCAGGATATCTCAAAAAGTTGTAGACGGATCCGGATGAAATTTTGTGGACAGGTTCGCTGTGTGACAACGACAAACTGATTAGATTTTGGTGAAGATCCGGACCTGGATCCGACTAGCAGAAATTTTTAAGTGATTCTTCACTATTGAGAGATTGGGCCAAAAACGAAATCATACTGTAAAGCATGATATTTCAAAAATGTATTGGGCCCGATATGTTCTCGCATATCAGACATTACGTGAGGGAGGTATGCGCTCTACCGAGTGCCTTTCTAGTTGAAGATGTTTTCCATTAATGACAGATTTTGATCCAAGTCTGGGGGCAACCAAAAGGGTTCGATGCAAGACATGACCTCCATGTCTCTGAGGCTATAAAGACAAACAAAGAATAAAAGGAACAAATGATCAGTGAAGTTTCGTATTTTTCATTGAAATGTTCTCAGGCTCATGGAAGACTTTGTGCATATATCATATGCAGGACAAAACCATTTGGAGACATCATTGTACTTTTACAGGAATTTCATTAACAATAATAGACAACGGGCAACCACAAATGGTATCGAGGATTTAAACATGGGTTCCCAGCATGATGAGCCAGGGGAACAGATGGGAACACGAACAGGCAATAAACCCACGATGTACCCCATTCCATCCCATACAGTGGGTCATGAAAATATTATGTTCAAATGAATTCCTATTACTATTTCTGCAGGTGCAAGATAAAGCGATCAGACGGATTGCGTGTTTTACATTACCACGAGAAGAGCAGAAAAGAAAAACAAAAATCAATCCTCAGCGCTTTTTGGGGAGTGCGTGACAAGTCCTCATAATTTATTCATCCCAATGGAGGCAAAAGTGAGCAGGTAATACAGCCCTCGACAGATTAATACCGTCCTCCGACGTTAATGCACAGCCTTTTGTCGGTAATGTCAGCACCAGATATTGCCCACCGTCTTATGTTTCGATTTTTTGGAAATGGGAGTTTGCTTTCCCTTTTTACTATCGCTCATTACATTCTCACCCTGTTCACGGGAAAAGTCTTGGTGTAAACCATAAGGTGCCTTGTACTATCCCTCACATCCGTGGAAACCATTTCTTCATGATATAAACCTCTCTATCCTTACCTCTGCCATGGATGGTGGACAGAGGTTATGTTTTCACCCATTTGTCTATCTGTTTTAGCTCAATGTGTACAAAAAAACAAGATCAAATGAGCTAAGATCCTCGACCTCTTAATGATGACGGAATAAAAACGAATATTACGTAATTGTGATGTATCAAGTTTGCGATAAATTATATTATCTCTGCTAATGCCCGGCTCGATTCCCGCAAACAAAATTCAAACAGCTTGCCTAGTTTCGGAGATAATGGTATAGGCGATTTCCATTAGCGGCGATATTATGACATCAACTTTCTTTCTAGGAAGAATTTCCAAAATCGGAGATGGTTACTGCCTGCGCGTGGGCTTTCTGCATATACATGGCAAGTTTCACGAAGATCCGATGAAAACTCTGGGTTGTGAAACAAAAAATGTCAAAAAATAGGAATGACGTCATAGTGATGTATCATATGTGCGGTCATTCATCTCTGCTAATGCCCTGTTCGATTCCCGCAAACAGAATTCAAAAAGCTTGCCTAGTTTCGGAGATAATTTTTAGGCGATTTCCATTAGCAGAGATATTTTGACGTCATAACTTTTTTTGTAGGAGGAATTTTCAAAATCGGAGATCGTTACTGTCTGCGCAGGGAATTTTTACATATACATGCCAAGTTTCAGGAAGTTTCGATGAAAACTGTAGGCTGTGAAACAAAAAAGTCCACAAGAACAAGATGAAGAACAACAAAGTGAGTAAGACTTAGAGATCCTCCACGAAGATCTAATAAAAATCTGTCTTTGTGTTTCTCTCTGTCCAGATCCAGCTTATCCGTGGTATACTGTAAGATAGACCTTTATGATCACCTGTTCAGGCTGTTTACCATTACAATGTGAAGACTGTCATACATTGGACATTTCCTCAAATCAAATGCCAAGGTAAGACTTTACTGATTCCTGATCGGAGGATATGCTCAACTGACCCAGTCAACCCAATCTATCTGGTAGAGTGAAAAAAGCTCGATTATTTATGTTGTATATGGTTCAGACAATCAATTGTTGAATGATTATATTATTCCAGAATCCAAATGCACAAAAGTGAAGTTTTTCGATAAATGTCCATGGCACAACGTTCAACAAAAATGACCTGGCAACATATGCGATGGTTTCTTTACATAATCCATAACCCTTTTGCCTTCCTTGCCTCTCCTTCCAGCGGAACTCATGATAAACAAACATGCCCTTTCTGCGGTGTAATGAAACAAATAAATAAAGCTGCTGCATTCCAACCCATGGCCAATGCACCAGATGGCTATACCAGTTGGGGTTGTGAGTGTACAAGTCTTAAATAGTCATAATGTGCAATATCAGCTTTTCATACCATCACATTAACGTCAGTGCCCCATGTTGCATTATTTCACAGAATAAAACAGCCTTACTGAAGGATTATTCGGTAAATGTAAACCAGTTGCAGAATTGGTTACCACTTACTGAATAATCCTCAGTGTGCAGAGCAATAGCTTATTGGCTGGTTCAAAATCCTGAGTTTAGGATGCAGTTCAGCTCACCTTCATGCAGTAGAGGACACATTCATCAGATCAACCAATCCCATTCTTTGTAGACAGAAATAATTTGTCCGAACTTTATATCTATTCTGACTATGATCGCTTGACTGTGTGACAACTCCACCACAGACAACATTGAGTCATCAGGAAAATCACCACCCCCCCCCCCCTACTAGCCCTCAGCTAATTATCATTATGTTTTCACTAGTACTTTTGATATTTATTTTTTGAAATTCACTCTAAACAAGACTGAGAGCCATTAAATGTCTAGGGCTATAGAGAGAAAAAATAGGGGTAATACCCTTGGGTACTCACCTGGTAGAATAATGATACTGAGGAGGAAGTCAATGTGAGACAGAATCAGCAAAATGTACCAATGAACCAATGTTATCGGAAATACCTATTTTGGGGGGCAAGCCGCCTATAAATCCTCTTCGAACCCAATTTTTTTTTTTTAAATAGCCTGAACAAACTTTGGTACATCACGGGTGATGAAGTTGGTGGTTAAGTTTCACCATAAATGTGTGTGTAGTTTCAGAGAAGAAAACAAATATCTCTTTTGGAGGTAATCCCCACATAAACCACCTTAGATCCCGATGTTTTTTCAATGGTATTCATGAACAAACTTTGGTAGATAATGGGTGGTGAAGGTTGTGGTCAATTTTCATCGAAGTTGTGTGTGTAGTTTCAGAGAAGAAAGCAAATACCTTTTTAGGGGGCAACTTCCCTGTAAACTCCCTCCTCGAGACCCCAATTTTTTAAAATGCTATGAACAAACTTTGGTGCATCACTGATGATGAAGGTTGTTATCAAGTTTCATTGGAATTGCATGTGTAGTTTCTGAGAAAGAGGTTGCAAGTATTTGTGGGCAGACGGACGGACGACGTGCCATCCCATAAGCTCCCCAGAACTACGTTCCAGGTGAGCTAAGAAGAGGACAAAAAGTTGTCAAAACCTTCACCTTGTCCTGAAACAAGGAAACCTCTTCACAGGACCATTGTGCAGGAGGGGGTAACAAGGCCAGATGGAAAAATAAATTTTCCTACCCCCGTTTGGTGGTTTTTGGAGACACTATCTCCATATTAGATGGCTGTTGGCTCTTTTTTTTGTATACAATATCGAGGCAAGTATAAGAGCTAACACACAGAACGTATAACAAAGGGAGCAGAAGACAAGAGGGGAGGGAGAGGAAAGCACAGAACAGTGAGGAACAGAGACATTAGGAGATCTGTGGAAGGGAGAGGGATGGGGCAGGGTACACAGCATAAACAAGATGGACATGACAGGGACTTTCAGGAAGGAAAGCAGGGAATTTGAAGGAGGTGGTGTTGGGGTGGATTAACCGGTGTAGCTCTGGAGGGAGCCCCTCTGCCCTTTGTCATGTATTATTTTTAGTCCTGGCAAGGTGTCACAGTCACCCTAGTCACTGGCAAAACCAGTGAGGGGTGTTGGTTTAGTCGCCAACAAGCCGACCATGCGGCAGGTAGCACTGGGTTACATGCTACCAGTGGCAGTCCCAAAAGACTGACCTGACCTGAAGTTGCACAAGCGGATTTCTTTATTTCCAAGCTATATTCATGAGAACCATTTTAACTCTGTGGTGACATGGACTGGTCGAGCATTCTCTCTGAGTTTGGGAAGTTGGTGTTTTGAACCCGGCCTCGGACAAATCATACCAAAGGCTAGAAATAGTATGTGCTGCTTCCTTGCTTGATGGTCACCATTTAAAAACGATAGAGCATGGATAAGTAACCATTGGTTGGAAACACATCAATGGGGTAAGGGGCAGCATTGAGATAAGGTCTTAAGCACAGTTTGTATTCACATAGATTCTTAGAACGTTTGAACATGTATGAACTAAACTACATGTGATTAAGGTAAGGCATCCTTCCTCAGTACTGCTGTGAGGGGATGGCTTTGTCAAAATTAAATGACAGAGGTAAGGTGTCTCATTCCTCTCAGGTGAACCCTCTGCTATTCCCATGAACTGGTCGAGTACAGGCAAGGGTAGTGGGGAATAAGGTAGATCTCATTCCCACCCAAAGAGGGAGAAGACTCCACCCGCACCCACTCCCAGTGTTCTCCGTCACCACATGGGAGGCAGATCTTGGTTCGTTGGCAAGCCTGGATTTGTCAATGTCCTTGGAGGGTGGGGCATCAGGTTGGGGACACAGTAAGGCCTGATTTAAGGGATCCCTTGGCTATAATTGGTGTGAGCCCTGTGGCGGAGAAACCCCAGTGGCCCGAGATGGGTTCGCCTCAGATTGGGGGTGGGGGTGGGGTGGGGGAGGTTTTCAGCTGGGGGGGGGGGTGGTGCTGGATCAAGCCTGAATATGGGCCAACATTACCGATCGCCATTGGTTTCAGGATAAATAGATGCAATTTGGCTATCCTTTAAACAGTAGCATCAAGCGTGATGAGTAACCACTTAATATTGTGGTTATTGGGTGGTTGCTGGCCAAGCAAACACAACACAACCACATACACATGTTTTTCATAAAACTGTTCGTCACAACAATTATTCGGCCAAGGCCGAGCGGAATGAGCTTGAGGCCGTTTATTACTGCTATGTGAAACACTGCAACCCATGCATGGAGAAAACGTATTTTTTTGAATTCAGGCTGCATTTCCCATCCAATCATCATGTAACCTTTGCCATTGCACACATTTCTTGTTTGCCAACTTGTTTGTGGGATGGCTTTGAAAGGCATAAAATCCAAATTGATGAGTCTTTCCTTTGTGTTGGGAAAGCAGGTGCACACAGCACACTGCACAAGTGCAAGCATATTGATACATCTATACTTACCACAAAAGATGGTTGAGCCCAAATTTTCAAACTCCCAAAAATAGGAAAAGGTCGGAATCCCAAATCAATTTCCCCAAATTTTCCAGGAATTCCCGGGAAACGATTTACCAGGAAGAAACACAAGCTTGACCTTCATTTGCTTGAAAGCTTTTCTCAGCTCAAATTCGAACATTGGGCTTGCACTATCACTTATCTCTCTCATAAATGGCGTGTCAGCAGTGTGGCACAATTGCGCCCGGTGTGGTACAACAGACAATCTAGAAGATAATGAGCATGAAAATATTATCCTGAACTTTGTGTTGACTGGAACTTTCAGTAGAGTCTTTTTTCATCTCATTCGCACAAGGCTCTCCATCAGCTGACATTCCAGAACATGGCCAAGAGTGCTTGTGGATGCCCACTACCTGGTATATGCCTGGTGTTGGCTTAACGTTAAGGGTGGTGGGCTTGGGATCCCAGGATCCTGAGTTGAAGTCCCACTCAGCTATTCAATTAATAACAGGTGGGATTGACTCAGCCTGATCATCGTTCTGAGGTCAGCAAAATGAGTGCCAGATTGCTGGTATCCTGTGTTGGAGTGGTGACCCATCCAGGATTGTGCTCAATAGCCTAGGAGACTACTCAGGCAGCACTAACGCTCTGCACAGAGCATGGTCCCAATGGATCAATGGATGGATTACCTGGTAATCACTTAATTAAGAGCAATGGGAAAAATTGTTCTATGCTCATGAAAAAATTACTATGTTACAAAGACAAAGCAGACATGTAAATACATTTTTACTTACTTACAAAAACAAACAAGCTCAAAGCAATGACTTATCCAACGAGTCCTTGTTCAAAGAATCCCCACAACACCTCCGACACAACATGCACAATCTATTGAGGAATTCTTCACACAAACCATCACATCCAAGCATAAATGCATCCGTGTGCCTTTCTCCTCATTTAATCCGCTCGCTTCTGAATGTGATGGATAGTAACCAGTAGGAATCACAATGGACGATGCACACAGCAGGCGTGCGATGCATCTTAGTGATGGGGTGGAAATTAGATGACAGATAAATGTACAAATTTGATATTGTGAAGAATATATGAAAATTAAATTGAGGAATGGTGTGATTGAGAAATTTCCAAGCTTGCTCCCCTCTCAAAAATTTCCCTTCTCTATGTCTCCCTGCCTCCCATTGCTGATACGCATGCACGAGTGGTAACAATCTGTGAGGCAGAAAGTGAGGCCAAGGGTTTGCTCCTGGAGCTGTGACAGGTGCCATAGCAGGCACAATGGAGGTCTGTCGCTGTTCTACACATTGAGGCACACTCGTTAGAGCGAAGTCTGTGCTTGTCCTACTCTCCTTCACAACACTCTCTGAACTTCCCCCACCAACGCTTCCTCTCCCAAGAGCCAGACTTGGATGCAGGTGCTATTGCTTTGCTGTCGAGACAGAAAAGTTCAGAAAAGTTCACAGATAATTTGACAATTCTTCTACCAAGGCATTAAACCAATATATATTATTAGCACATTAGTTGGTTGAGCTACCAATATTAGATATTATAACAACCAGAGTTTCAATTTTGCCTACAAATTTAAAGTTGCATGACAGCATTGTGGCATCATTCCCTTTATTTTGTGTTTCATTTCTTGGTGCAGGCCGTGCAGTGATGGAGTGCTTCCTATGGCATATCATCATGTCGACTCAAAACTATATTTCAAAGTCGAAAATGTATTTTCTTTTTTATTTTTACAGTTGGTAGCGCTGATGGAGGAGCTGATATATTTAATACGTACAACTTGTGTTATAGAGACACATTGCATTACTGAATGAGAAGGGCACTTGGTAGAGCGCATACCTCCGCCAAGCTGATTAGTTTACGTTTTGTATCCCACTGATAGGCCGGATATGGATTCGGACCTAAACTAAAATCCAACCAATTCTTCCATCTTGCATACCAAACCTGCCCACCAATTTCATCCGAATCTGTCCACAACTTCTTGAGTTATCGTGCTAAATATAATTAAAGCAGTTAGTGGAGCAGTGACAACCATGATCACATTCAAATATGGGGGTCAACCGCCTGGCCCCTATAGACCGAACCATGACTGATCCCAGAACATTAAATATGGGATCACCGCATCATCCCTACAGGCAGAACAATATCTGATCCCAGAACATTCAAAACAAGGGATCACTTTCTGGCCTAGACATGCCAATCCATGTCCAATCCAGAGAACACAGCGAGACCAAATTATCAAACTCTGCATGTGACACGGCCCACTCACCAAATAAACATCTTGAGCTCGTGCCTGAGCTTCTTGACTGCGATCAGTATAATGACTCGTGGGTACAGAAGTAGTATTATTATAATCACATTTTGTCATGTCATGAAGAATTGCATCATCATTAAAGACTGTAGAAGTTGCATCCTGATAAATAAGAAAATTATTTGCAGTTTAATTATTGATACGTTTAATATTGTGGTAAAGATGCATATATGCCTATCTGCAATGTTGGTCCTCTGAATGTGCACCCTTCCCTGCTTCTGCATGATGCCGACAGGAAAAGGTGTAGGGAAGGAATAGCAGGCAAGCACGACAAAATCAGTTCTTCTGGATCCATCACAGGTGAGCCGTGTCCAAATGTGGAAGAATTTTATTTGGCAAAGGACAGATTTTCCTTCGAATACATGCCTTCATTGTGGTGGGAAAGGGGGGGTTGGGAGGGGTGGAGGGTGGATAGTTGGATTTATTCATTCACTTATGCCTTAAAGGTTAAAACAAAGAAATTGGAAAAAAGTTAATTGAGCTCCAGCAAAAATTGCAAATGTGCACTACAGCTTTGGGGTTAAGAAAATCAAATGCATATTTGTCCAACCGGTCCAAGTACTGCACACAGGAATTATCAATTTGTTGGATTAAATTCCCCAGGGCAGATTCACTTGTAATTTGTGCATCAAGTCTCTTTGAAACTGGCAACTGCAGTAAGTCGGTGTTAACATTTACACCTGTCCATCATAAGAGGGCTGTACGTTAAAGCACGTGGCATGATAAAATAGATGCCTTTCTTCATTGGGTAATTTTGGCTTCAAAGAATCATTCTGATGAGATCAGGTTTCCAGGAAATATAGTATGGTACTCCTGACAGTGATAAAAGAAACGAAAAAAGCCATCAAGTTACAACGTTAAACACCAGAACCAAGAAAGCAAAGCACAACACTCAGCACAAAAGATAGAGTTAAAAAGTATCAGGGAATAGGAAGATGGGGGAGAAGGGGTGGGCGCAGGGAAGAAACATGAGAAATTCCATTCATGCTCCAGGAAAGGAGCCATATAGGACAGAATTCTGGATGAACAGAAAAGAGACAAAAGCACAGAGGAAGGGTAATCCCTTGGAAGTCCACAGGGGAGCCTCGTGGGACAACTGAACAAAGCGGAATAAATGAAAAAAAAGAGTAATGGCATAAAATCGGCAATGAAAGAGAATGCGGAACAACGGAGCAGCAAGACTGCCTCCTGTAAACCCTTTTACTCCTATTACATTGTGTGGTTTGTAGATACTTCAAACCCATATGGCAGGGGCAGAAAACGCTGCCTCACTTTTCTCGTTAACATTTTGAGCAGATTTCAAAATTCGTTTCAACACTTATAAATGTTGGAGCTTGACAAAGTGTGGGTGCATCCTTGTTCAAAAAATTTGAGAAAATAACAAAGTGGTTAATCACTTGAAATATGAATTTCAAGTGTCATACACTACCTGTCCATATGTAAAAACAGCATGACTAGCCCTCCAATCAACCTCTGACAGAGGTGCAGTCTTTGCAACTCCTTTGACCAACCAACTGTCATCTTTCCTTGACTGATCTATACTGGCCTCCAGGACAAGGAGGAATCTTGGAATGCTCCACAAAGCTGTCATTTCTTGGCTGCTCTAATCAACTCTGAATTGTATCTTAAGCCTTCATCCACAGTGCTATGGTGTATGTCTCTCCTCTGTCGGGTGATGCTACCTGATCTCACCTTGCATCCCTGGAGGTAGTAGAATCCAAGACTCTGAGGATAATTAGAATGTTTTACGAGAGACTGAGGTGTCGGGTCTGCTCCTCCCACCACAGACAGGATGGTGCCCGAGCGGTTTTTTGCCATTTCGTCTTGCCCCACATGTGATCGTAGTCATTCACCCCCACCCCCCTCCCCCCGTGAGCATTACAAGGTTGCACTTTCTGAGCCAGCAATCTATACCACATTGCCTCTCCCAAATCTAGGCTAAATGGTCTCAATCACTATTTTGTCCCCCTCTTCTCCCGACTATAGAATTGCCTCACTGAGTCTGTCCAGTCTTGTTGTTCCCGACACGGCTTTAAGATGGTAAGCCATCACCATCTCTTGACATTTAGTATTTCTCTACCTGATCTCTTATTGATTTCCTCTCCATCTCACCAGCATTTTTATGCACTCATCCAGTTTGACAGCTTTTCCTGTCTGCTCACATATCTTTTGTCAACTTATCCCCTTTGTTCTCTTGTCAAGTCCATATGTCCTGACTTATTATATTACCTGTTTGTTGGTTGTTAGTTCATATGCCTGGTGTTGGCATAATGGTTAGGGTGGCAAGCTTGGAATCCTCGGGCCCGAAGTTGAAATTTCAAAATTACCGTTTAATTAATACCAGGTGGGGTTGACTCAGCCTATCATCCTTCTGTAGTTGGCAACATGAATACCATCTTGCTGGTATCCTGTGTCGGAGAGGTGACTTGTCCAGGATTGTGCCCAATAGCCAATGAGACTGCTTTGGCAGCACCAATGATCTGGACAGAGTATGGGCCTGATGGATGGATAGATGGATTGTTGTTAGCTGATGGAAGGATGGATGTCAGTTAGTTCTTTGCTCCATTGTTGACTTATCGGCCTCTCACCCATATATATATATATATATATATATATATATATGTATGTATGTATGTATATATATATATATATATATATATATATATATATATATATATATATATATATGTATGTATGTATGTATGTATATATATATATATATATATATATATATATATATATATATATATATATATATATATATATATAAATATACATATATATGAATGTATAGAAATATATAAATCTATATGTATGTAAATATAAATATATATATATATATATATATATATATATATATATATATATATATATATATATATATATATATATATACACATATATGTATGTATATCTAAATATATATATGAATGTAAAAATAATATATATATGTAAAAATAATATATATATATATATATATATATATATATATATATATGTATTTATTTATGTATGTGTGTGTGTGTGTGTGTGTATGTATATATATATATATACATATATATATATATATATATATATATATATATACATATATATATATATATATATATATATATATATATATATATATATATATATATATATATATATATATATATGAGCCTGGTGTTGGCGCAGTGGTTAGGGCAGCGGCTTGGGATCCAAAAGGTCCTGAGTTCAAGCCCCGTTGGGCCACTGAATTAATACACCAGGGGCTTGACTCAGCCTGTCATCCTTCCGAGGTCGGCGAAATGATTACCAGTGTACTGGGCCGGTGTATACCCCGGTTAAAATAGGTGTACCATATCCCTGTGTCGTAAGAGGTGACCAGGGTTGCGTCAGGAAGGGCATCCGGCGTAAAACATGTGCCAAATCACTATGCGGATCATGCGGATGATTCGCTGTGGCGACCCCTAAAGGGAGCAGCCGAAAGAAGAAGATATATATATATATATATATATATATATATATATATATATATATTTATATATATATATATATATATATATATATATATATATATATATATATATCCGTTGACTGATGCTTCACCAAGCATATGATCATGAAATTGTCAGCAGAATCTCCCAAAGCCAGCTCTTCTTTTGTCAGGCTCAGAGAACGGGTTTGGAATAGCCATGACATTAAACTTGCTTCCAAAATAGTAGTCTATCGGGCAGTAGTTGTTAGCACACTGCTTTATGAAGCGGAGATGTGGACAGTATACAGTAGACACATCCGACAGCTTGAAGCTTTTCAGCAAAGATGTTTGAGAAACATCCTGAAAACAAATTGGGAAGAAAAAGTTTCGAATATCGAAATTTTGGCAAAAACAAAGTGCTGTAGCATCGAAAGCATCATCCGAAAGCGTCATCTGCAATGGTCTGGTCATTTAGTCAGAATGAATGACTTGCGTTTACCCAAGTCAATCTTTTATGGTGAGCTAAGAAATGGGTCCAGAAGTTTGGTAAACCAAGGAAACGTTTCAAGGACATGTTGGCCGATACAATGAAGAAGTGTGATATCCCTGAGTCATCATGGAAAGAACTTGCCAAGAATCGTTCGCAGTGGAGGGTAAGAGTACACACCGGGGTGCAAAGGTTTGAGAAAGTTCGGGAGCATGAGATTGTGCAAAAGCGACTGCGGCGGAAGGATCCATCCAAAGCAGTGGAAACTGGTTTCCGTTGTGGTGTATGCGACGACCTTGTGCAAACAAAGCTGGTCTCACTGCCCACAGTCGCATCTATCGGCAATTGAACCAATCGACATCGTCGAAAACAACACGTCATCCATCATATGTGTATATATATATATATATATATATATATATATATATATATATATATATATATATATATATATATATATATATATATATATATATATATATATATATATATATATATATATATATATATATATATATATATATATATATATATATATATATATATATATATATATATATATATATATATATATATATATATATATATATATATATATATATATATATATATATATATATATATATATATATATATATATATATATATATATATATATATATATATATATATATATATATATATATATATATATATATATATATATATATATATATAAATATATATATATATATATATATATATATATATATATATATACATATACATATATACATATATATACATATACATATATATATATACATATACATATACATATACATATATATATATATATATGTATATGTATATATATATATATATGTATATGTATATATGTATATATATATATATATATATATATATATATTGGGTGGTCGATAGACTACCGTTATTCTCAGGTTTTCCGTCTGTCTGTATGTATGTAATGGACAGCTCTGGAGGCCAGAGGAGTCAACCGATTTTGATGAAACTTGACTGGTAGGATCATACCAGGATCGAGTAGTATGCTTTTGAGCACCGTTGCTATGGACGCCACTGTTGCCAAGCAACGGGACTGAAACTTTTATAAAATCCGAAAAAAAAATCGAAAATCAAAAATCGGCTTCTGCGCTTTTATCCACGCTATAATCAACCTCTTTGTCAAAAATTTTCAGCCCGATCCGTCAAAAACTGTATGACTCGTATGCAATTACATAGCGACCACCCATGTCGCCTACCGGCTTGTATATATGTATGTATATATAAATATAAATATATACATATATATAAACATTTATATATATATATATAAATATATATATATGCACACACACACACACACACACACACACACACACACACACACACACACACACACACACACACACACACACTGCATGTGTAAGAAGACTTCAAACCCATTGGCTGAAGAGATGGCTTGATTTCACCCATGATGGCAAGGAAGGAAATCTTCCGTCTGCCATGTTCATTTTCTGGTAAGTCTGAGATATCTTCCCAAGTCTCAATTTCACAATTTTAATTATCCGAGCTATACAACCATGATTATGTTATGTACAAGAAAGAAAAACATTTTTAAAAAATCGATGAAATCTCAAAAAAAAACCAATCAAACAAGGGAGGAATGACACCACATTATGATGCCACAATCGGATATCACAATCCTCTTATTGATTACCATCACAACATCTTTTGACATTTTACTTTTTTTCTGGCATTGTGGTGGAACTGTTGGGGTTGGAAGAGAAGGGATGGAAGGGAAGCAAACCACAGAGACAGAGTTGACAAGGCGCCACCAGGTTTTCGAGGAGGGAGACAAGTTTGAAAGCTCATTCTTGAGGTTGGACAGATGTTGTTTTCTGGCTCTCCAAAGAGTAGTTACCCACTTGTTGAGGGCTTTGTGGAATGATATGAGGTTGCCTTTGGTCAGATTTGCCTTCCACGAGAGTGCAAGTTGTTTTAAAGCAACAGCCTCACCACAGGACTCAGAGTATCAAAGAGCAGGAGGATGGGATACCATAACTGAAGATGAGGTGTGATGAATTTGTACATTAGAGATAGCAGGTTTCTGTGAAAGAATTTCCAGGCTTAATTAATATCAGCGGTGGTGCATGCAAGAGACCAGTCCTAAAGTGTTTAAAAAAAAACAAAAAAACGTGAAGACGTGAAGCGCGAATGAAGAAGCAAGTCACACTATATAAACCACAAATAATATCGAATCCACAGTGTATATATATACAAATATTAAACCCTTGATTTACAAGAGCTTAATTTAGGAGAGGTTTAGGTATGCTCTTAACATGTCACATAAGATGTCAACAAGGCCAAGATTATAAACATTGAGTCCATTTCTTATGTTACACTGTACTAAATAACTTAGCTGTGTCATTGTCAAGACAAATGTAAAAGCAATCTTTATTGGGACATCTTTCCAACGCTGGTATAACCTTACATCACCGATTTATCCTCGTGATAATTCAGATGCTTTATCACCACGCAGGGTTTCTTAATCTTTACAGTATGTATAATAAGTATAATCTCCCTGCCTTTCTTTCGAGTAAAGTACAACAATAAGCAAGTACTGGCCTCTCTCTGTCGTTTTCCTCCATTTCTTGTCCCAATTGGTATTTGGATTATTCACCAACAACTTTACTTGAATTGCCACACCCCTTCCCCAAAAATATAAGTACTGCAGTTTTGCACTGGAGGTGGTGACAGGGTAGTGAATCCACCTGAAATGGGGGTGGTATTGGTAGGCCATACTCTTGACAGCACAAGTCAGGAAGACTTCTGTTGCTGTTGGAAACTGCTGTGTCCGAGCAACCCACATGTCCAAATACAAACCCACTCCAAGGTAATTGTCTTTTTTGAGTCCAATCTCTGAGACAACTCCCAACCTTGCTCTTTCCCTTCACTTTGTGAATTATGACAACCAATCCATGAAGAAGAACAACAACAATGACGACAACAACAACAACAAAAAATATCCAAACTGCAGAAAATTTTCTGGATCAATGAATCTTACATTTAATGCGTCAAGTAATGATGAAACATACAGATTGTCTGCATATGCTTAATGGAACGACTCACATAATATGCAAATGTAAGGAAACTCAGCTACAAGTAGAAACCGTTTAAAATATAAAACCATTCACTTTACACCTAAGTACTCGTCATAACACATATGATAAAGTCTTCACAATTATTAAAAGTATAATGAAGAACTCGTCTTGTTCATGAAGGCTGGTGTCAATCTGTGTCAGTCGACAGGTAGAGCAATGGATAGAATAAACATGATGTTACTCGAGGTGTGCTACCCAACACTGAAAAGCAAGGAGCAGCTCATGTTTTGGGCGTTCACCCTTTGTCAGAGCAAAAGAGGGTTAACTGTAACTGATGAAAGGTTAATGCCAAAAACATCAGCTTATCCTTGCTTCCCAGGGGTTAGCATACTTCGATCAACAATCTGTTAATTTCATCTATTCTCCAAAATTAAACACGTGATCTCCGATGTCTACGAGTGAGTAAAGTAACAACATGGCTGGCACTCTGCTTCTTTCAGATCATCATACATCACTCAATAAGATGTCCACGTGAGTAAGCTAGGATCAGTTTCCTCCTTAATCAAATCCCAACTTGGATAACTCACTCACTATTGGTCATCTTATTAGCCTGTTTCATTATTTTTCTTTATGGATAAACAGTTCGACTTGCCATAAGAGCCCTCCCTTAGCATATCCTAATTTCCGAAATAGGCCTCAAAAATAGATACGAATTGGATTTGGAAGTATTATCATTATTATTTCGAACATCCCATTGAAGGCAGGCAATGTTCAAAACAAATGAAGCAAGGTGGATAAGCCTTCACTCGGCCTGTATGAGGACAAAAAAAAGAAGAAAAATGATTTGTCCAGAGCATCAACTCTTTTGAAAGCATCATGGGATCGTTAACATTCACAATGCTGACTTAACATCAGCTTACTTGACATTAACATCAACCCCAGAGGGGGGGGGGTGAGATTTCGGATCCTGTGTCAATGTGCAGCTCCAAATCAGATAACAGATCAAATGAATTACATGATGGGAAAGCGATCTTGTATCATAAACAGTACAAAGGTAAACAATTGTGACCCCTGCGCTGCCCTGCCCACCATTATTATTTTACATGTTTAAAATCATACCACGTTGGTGAACCATATGTGCTCTAATATCCATCCTCATGGTATCTACCTGAAGGCAATACCTACTCAGGATCGCAGCATCAAATTTAAATAGAAACAGCTGAGCCTATCCTCAGGGTCTGTTACTGTGTGGGCTTTACGGTGTAAAAAAATGCTCTATTTCTGTCTTGTCAATTTCACAGAGAGGCAGGCAGGCATATGGCCTGTGGCAGTGAGAAAAAGGCAAATCAGCCAAGGGAAAATATTAATCACCGAGAGATTAAAAAAAACTCTCAATCAACAAATTGTTTGCGCTCCTGGTCCAGACAGACAGCACGACATTACCTCGCAGTTAAGGCAATTTTACGAAGTGGCGATATAGGAAGTATCAAAGTCCTGGATTTATGAACAGAATGCCATGGGGAACAGTGTCCATTATCATCTCCTGAAAAAGCATCAAAATGGCGCATGGCAGGGTTATCTCTGTGGTTCCCTTGGTGGCAGTCTGCTTTAACACCTCCTCGTCAAAAAGTCTTGGCAGGAAACTGGCAGCACACAAACCAATCACCACAACACACTTGATATGTGTCAAAAGCAGGCACAATGGAGCAGTTCTGAAGCCCAAATGTGCCGTCATGGTGTGGGATAAAACTCTGTGCTCCCTTAGGTTTACCTTTAACCCCTCAAAAAAGCTTCACGATAACAATTCCGTCACAGACATGAGCTATGTCACCAAGTTTGATCTTTCGATGAAGATCTCACTACGTACAATGAAAAGGCTGTTCAGCCTTTGCTTAACTTCATCCTTTGTCAACAAATTGAACTCTCTCACAACATGACAATGGAATTTACCAGGAATTTTTGTGGATTTTGGAGCCTCATCTTGCCCAAGACTGTCTGGAACGGATCTGTGACATCACAAGCGTTAGGCTTCACGAACGTGCACGATTCATTATTCAAAGATGGAAAAAAAGATACAGTCAACCAACAATTGCACCAAGTACAACTCCATCAATGTCACAACAAAATACCGAGCAAACCTGAACCCAGGTGACATTTCATCCATGCTTCAGACTTCCTCCAGCCGAGCAACATGCCTTGGTTTTCCCCATTCATGCAATTGCGGTGACCTGCAAAACTACTCAATGCTGTTCACAAATTTCAACTGAACTTTCTATTTAATTTTAACTGCAAGGGCTTTTCTGCTGGAGATATTTATTCCTCAGCTCATTATTATATTTCAGTTTTTCTTCAACATTTTGGTCTGCCTCTCTATGTTCATCACATTACTACTAAGCTGTAAGAAGTCTCTTTCCCTTTATTCAACACACACACACACACACACACACACACACACACACACACACACACACACACACACACACACACACACACACTCTCTCTCTCTCTCTCTCTCTCTCTCTCTCTCTCTCTCTCTCTCTCTCTCTCTCTCTCCCTCCCTTCTTGTTGAATGATGAATGACATTTATTTAGTGTGTAATCTCAGGGTATTGTTTCCTCAACTACATCACAACCAAAATGACTGCTGAAAAGTGAACCACTTAAGATTTTCCTTTATTCACCACCACAGGTGATTTGTTTTAAGGATATAAAACGTGATGGTATTTCTTTAATGCATACTATTCTGGTGTTGAAGAATGGTTGTGCATCGTGGAAGAAAGCATGTGGCATGCATCCAAGCAGACACCAGACCACTTCCCCTTTACAAGCCAGGTTGCAGATTACCAATAGGCAATTGTTGTAAGATAATGAAGGAATATATATATTTGAAAATGTAGATTTTCCAAAATACCCAACTATTGCATAATACACAAACAATCAAAATGCAGGATGCATGACTGCACAGAACAGGAAAGGTTTTACAAAGCAATTTTCATCACCGATAATCGGAAGCACCGCAATGGGTTGCTAGTGAAGAATAAAGTGAAGAAGAGGGAAAAAAGTGGAATTGGATAGAAATAATACAAATAACTGCTTGCGGGAAATGCTAATTTTAAAAGCTTACATCAAAATATAAAGTATCAATGGAACATAAAACTTTTCTGTGCTCTGAAGCCAAAGCCATACCATATACAAAACTAAGCAGCCGAACATCACAAATGCAAAGGAATGCCAAAATTTATCATCTGTGCCTGGCTCAAACACCAGCTCCAGGTGGCGAGGCAGCAAGATGGATGTTTGAGCAGTGGCCAGGATAAACTTTCCAAGAGAAGATTGAGAACGCTGGCTGGAGAAGTGCAAAGCTGGTGACCGAAATTCAGCATCATTTATCCTGTCTCCATCCAACAGTAAAACACTATAAACTGCGCAAGGGGGATTGAACAAAATAAAACATAGGAGAGGGACTTGAAATGGTACAAATAACTTCATGCAGGTGAGTATTTCATTATACCTGCAAAAATGGAACGGGATTTGTCACGGAGTATCGTGGATGGTCTCATTAAATAATCCTCCCACAATAACATGCTAGGTTAGTACTTTCTTAGATAGCATACGACATCCCAAAGAAAATGCCACCCAGGTGAATAAGAACAAGTACCGCTATCAGAGAGTGCAATTAAATCGAATCCACAAATCACCTGACATCAAGAATCAAGTCTTTCCTCACTCAACTGTTCAAAGAGGAGAGCTTCAGGATATGGTGATCCTGTATATCCTGGAGGAAATATTAAACTTGGAAGGTTATTTCATGGTGAGTATTGACCATCAGTGCACTTCTGAGCTGTCGAGTTGCTTCAGAGGCAATCCGCATGGATTTAGAAGCGGCTGCAAGAGGAGCGACCTTCAGCAACCATTAAAATACAACTTTAAGTCTCTCTTACCTCATTAGATATTGGATGTTAAAAATTAAATAAATTTTCTAAAAACAGAAAACTTATTAAAACAAATTTTGATTATAAAAACAGGAAACATGAAACGTTTTCAAAGCAAACATCAAAATTCATCTCAAACACATTTTTTGAATAATAACCTGTCATAGTTGATAGAGGTAACAATTCCAAAATATCAGGCTCATTATAATCAGCATTGTTGATGCTGCTCATTGCTGTGGCTATGCCATTAAGATTTTGCATTCCATGCCGACTCGATTTACAGCTGCATATATCAAATCATTCAAATCTCCTCTTTGCAAAATGAGTGTCTTTAAATCAGGAGAAACAAATTTGTATTTTAACACCGTGACACTTCAAGTAAGCACGTTCTCCAACTTAATTTCTGCAGATAATTGTGACATGATATGAAATGCCTTTCCTTGGAGAGGAAAGCAACTGTAAATTAGACAATTACTCTCACGAACGAACAATTAAGAAACATCTCTCAAAAGCCATCGAGAAGCAAAGCTTTATATACAGGCTGGCCATAAAGTCTGGAAACATAGAAAGTATTATCATTCTGTTACAGTTTGAAGATGTTCTTGCCGAAAGATGAATGCGTTGAGGTGATACTGCTGAGTGGACATGAGGGCTGGTCATATCGACAGATAGCAGAACTGTTCAATGCATGTCATCCCGGAAGAGCTGCCATCTCCCATAGCACAGTGGGGAAGCTGGTTCAAAAATTCAAGGATACAGACAGTGTGTTGGACAAACTCCATTCTGGATGACCATCCATATCCGACAAGGTGAAGGAAACTGTCATAGCGATTACGCAAGAGTGGTGAGGGAATATTTGGATGATAATTTCCCTAACTGGTTTGGAACCATTTATAATGTATATTCACCTATATTTCCCGACTTTATGCCCAAGCCACCCTGTAGATACAAGTAAATACCAATCGTCGCTTCGCTGACGCGAATACTAAAGGGAGGAGGGAGAAAAAGAGGGGGGAAGAGGGAGAGAGGAGTGGGTGAGAGAGAGAGTGGCGAGAGTCAAGAGGTGGATGGGAAAGGAGAGGGGAGGGAGCGGGAGCGAGGTGGGGTGGGGGGAGCGAGGTGGGTTGGGGGGAGCGAGGATGGGTGGGGGAAGGGAAGACAATGTGAGGTGAGAGGACGGGAAGGTAGATGTGCGGGGGAGTGTTAATTACGTTTCATACTGTCCCATCAAAATGATTCTGCAAAGAATAACAGGAGAGATGGAAGCAAAATAATGTCTGAAATCCATTTTCTCCCAGTCATACTATAAACACAGCCCAGAGACAAACTCCCGTCCAGATATAAATACCACCCGGACGTGTCTGGAGCCAAGCTGTCCAGAGACAAACACCGCCCGGATGCGTCTGGAGATGAACACCGACAAGACGCATCCAGAGACGAATACTGCCCGGTCGCGTTTGGAGACGAACAACACCTGGATGCGTCCGGAGACAAACATTGCCCGGACGTGTCCGGACACGAACACTGCCCGGACATGTCCGGTGACATAACCACCATCTGCAATGAATATGTCCAGAGACAGACAAAGAGAAAGAGAAAGAGAAAGAGAAAGAGAAAGAGAAAGAGAGAGAGAGAGAGAGAGAGAGAGAGAGAGAGAGAGAGAGAGAGAGAGAGAGAGACAGAGAGAGAGAGAGAGAGAGGCAGAGAGAGAGAGAGAGAGAGAGAGAGAGAGAGAGAGAGAGAGAGAGAGAGAGAGAGAGAGAGAGAGAGAGAGAGAGAGAGAGAGAGAGAGAGAGAGAGAGAGAGAGAGAGAGAGAGAGAGAGAGAGAGAGAGAGAGAGAGAGAGAGAGAGAGAGAGAGAGAGAGGTGGGAGTAGGGGAGTTAGAAGAAAGAATATGTTGAATATGTTATGCTTTATGAACAACACACACACACACACACACACACACACACACACACACACACACACACACACACACACACACACACACACACACACACAGCCGATATTGGCAATTTTTTCTGGAATCGGCAGGGTGGAGTCAGTGTGATTAACAGCTCCCGTAATTACTGCATAAAACCCAGAAACCTTAAGTGGCTTTCACCAACAATGTTGCATTAACATAGAAGTTTCAGGGATATGTTCACAAACATTATTCTTTATCCATTGGCATGCAATTAGCAATCACAGAACCGTCATATTTAACATACATCTGACGGAGATGGCCGAAATGACACATATGTCCAAATTGGACAAATGACCACGTTTCTCAGAGTTGGAACTGCATGTAAGTTTGATGCTGGAGCTTAAATTTTGTAATTCTTTTTAGTTTAAGAGATAGTCATGCGCGAACGCATTTGCGGAATTGAAATAAAACAACGAACGCCAACATCTCTGGGCGTTTATAAGCATAGTATTGTACCCAGCAATTTCTAGCTATGATGAACAGCTTGTTCCAAGTTGTGGCCTGTTCCAAGTAAAGGAAAGGTTGAGTAGGTCAAAAAACATGGCAGCTTCAGACCCCAGCAAGGTTATCCAGGAAACACCTTAAGACCCCAGACAACAAGGTGGCCAAAGATTTCCGGATGAAGGATATATATATATATATATATATATATATATATATATATATATATATATATATATATATATATATATATATATATATATATATATATATATATATATATCAGCCCACGTGTTCTAAAAACCTGCTCCTCTGCTCTTGCTCAACCTCTCTCTGTTCTATTCACCCTCTCATTTGCTCAAGGTCATCATCCATCTGCTTGGAAATCAGCAAACATCACTGCTCTGCATAAGAAATGTGCAAAAACAGATCCCTGCAACTACAGACCAATCAGCCTTCTCCCAATCATCAGCAAAGTTATGGTATCCATCATCGCTTCAGACATTAAAACCTTCCCCTTCTCCAATGGCTTGATTTAAGATCATCAATTTGGTTTCAGATCAGGTTATTCTACCCTGGATATTCTGCTTCTGCTCTTCCAACAATAGATGGTGGTACTCAATGCCAGACATGAAATCAGAGCCATAGACGAAGACATATCATGTGCTTTTGACACGGTCTGGCACCATGCCCTGCTCAGCAAACTCTCTTCGTAAGGTATCCAAGGCCATATCTACTCATGGCTCGCAGACTTCCTCTCCTGTAGCAGTCAACGTGTGGCCCTAAATGGAGTTCTTTCATCCCCTCTTCCTGTCCAGGCTGGAGCTCCTCAAGGCAGCGTTCTGGGCCCTGTTCTTTTTCTGGTTTTCATCAATGATCTCTCCGACTCTCTGGAAAATCCTCTTTATCTCTTTGCTGATGACTACACCCTCTGCCGTACTATCTGTCATCCCTCAGACTGGCAAGCAGCAGCTTCTTTGCTCACTGCGGATCTGGATAAAATCACAAACTGGTCCAACACGTGGAACATGTCTTTCAATCCAGACAAATCTCACACACTCACTATGTCTCTCCGAAAGGACCGTTTAGAATCCCCCCCTCACCCCCACCCCAATCTACTTTCTCAAAAATCCCCTGGAAGAAGTCCTTTCTTTCAACCTTCTGGGTCTCATTATCTGCCATGACCTTTCCTGGCAAAGGCACATTTGCAACCTGGCCTCCAAAGCCAATCGCCGACTGGGAATACTCCTTCGTGCAAAGTCCTTCATCGGCCCACCTGAACTCCTGACCACATACAAAGCTTTCGGCCACAGGCTGATTGAGTACTGCTCTCCCCTCTGGGCTGGTGGCTGGTGCTCCTGCCTCCAACCTTTCTCGGCTTCAAGTTGTGGAAACCAAGGCATTTCGGATCATTGGCATCTCCCGCAATGAGGCTGAGTTTTTGGGCCTCACTCTCTCACCGCAGGTAAGTCCATGGTCTTTTTGTCTTCCACCGTCTCCTCTCCGGTCTCGCCCCCCCCCCCCCCTGCTCTGTCTACAATTTGTCCCCACCATATTTCTGCAGGGCGCTCAAGGTCCGCCAACAACCCCCTTCTGGTAAAACTACCAAAATCACGAATCACTGCTCACCTTCACTCTTTTATTCCTCTTTTTTCCCGCCTTTGGAATAAACTCCCTCACTCTGTTCAATCCCAATCTTCCCTCCAGTCCTTCAAAACAGCTGTTCACCACCACCTCTTATCGTCCCCCATAGAAAACCTCGATATTTTCTAAACCCGTTAATCCACCCCTAAACTACCTCCTTAAAATTCCCTGCTTTCCTTCCTGAAAGTCCCTGTAATGTCCATCTTGTATACCCCGTGTTCCCCGCCCCCATCCCTCTCCCTTCCATAGATCTCCTAATGTCTCTGTTGCCCACTGTTTTGTCAATCCCACTCCCGCCCCTCCTCTCTCATGCCCCCCTTGCTGTGCGTTACGTGTTAGCTCTATTATGAGCCTCGACAAGGTACACAAAGGTAGTCGGCAACTACACCGTCTCCCCCACCAATTTTCTTGGTGAGGAGGGTGTATGATATGGACACCCAGCAGGATGAAAAACAGCATCCCTAAGAGAGGATGATCACCTGTCTCTGTTGTCATCTGAGCTCAAGTGTTTGGACATCGGTATTGCAGCACTCTCTGAGGTTTGGAGACCGGATTGCAGCGAGATCATGGCGGGTGGTTACACCTGGTATTGTTCTGGTCACTCTGGTGTTTATCATGCCCAAGAGGCTGCTATAGCTGTGTCCAATATGCTGACTCCATTGATAACTGATGTAACACCGGTCAACGAGCGTATTATGAGAATAAGGATTCATCACTCCTTAGGTGTCATTTCCCTGGTCTCTGTGTATGCTCCGAATGAGGCGAGTGATCTCACCGTGAAGGACGCATTCCATGTCAAAATCGAGTCTGTGGTTGATCAGTGCCCGAGGCGAGATAGTCTTCTAGTCTTGGGGGATTTCAATGCATCGAGTGGAACTGATAGGGATGGTTATGAGACATGTGTTGGTCCCCATGGGTCTGGAAGAGTGAACCAGAATAGCACTACGTTCATTGACGTTGCAAGAAGCCATGGACTTAGGGTGGCTGTTTCATGGTTTCAGCGACCACAGGCTCATCGCTGGACTTGGTATTCCAACACTGGCAGTGTGGCAAAGGAGATTGACCATGTGCTCATTGATGGTTGCTGGAGGATGATCCAGAACTGCAGGATTCACCAGTGTGCTTAGTTCCTCAACATTGCCCACAGACTTGTTGTAGCAACTCTGAAATTGCAGATTAAATCCAAGAGAATGGCACCATCCCAGCCTAGGCGAGATGTTGGCAAGCTCAAGGATGAGAGGGGAATTGAGGAGTTTGCAAACAGGCTGAGTGGAGATTTGGGGGTTCTGGGTGCGTTGGAATATCCTGAAGAGTTGTGGAGTGCTTTTAAGACCAACATCGTTGATGTTGCCGGTCGATGACTTGGAACTCACCGCAGGGCGAAGAAGAATTCTGTCTCTCAAGGGACACTGGATACCATTGATCAGAGTCACAGGGCCAGGCTGAATGGCAGAGCTGAGTTGCTCAGACTGCTGACGCGTAAAACTGTACGTTCACTAAGGGTTCAAAAAGAGGCCTATGGGCTAGGCATCTGTGAGGGGGTAGAACATCACCTGTGGTCAATTGATTCTCGTCCTGCTTTCAGAGGATTTCGCGCATTGCGTTCCTCCAGCCAATCCCTTGGTGTATTGCAGTTAGAGCAGAGTGTGGTGGGCTCTTGATAGAGGAGTCCGAAGTGAAGGCCCGCTGAGCCGGCTACTTTGAGCGGCTGTACCAATCTGATCCACCAACTTTTGAATTGGATGTCAAGGGTGTTACTACCCCTATTGCTAACCCTCCAATCAAATGTGATGCACCTTGGTTTGAGGAAACACAGGCCACAGTGAACCGGTTGAAATGGAGTAAAGCTCCTGGGATTTTGTGCTCTGCCTGGAACACAGGTGTTATACCAACTGTTTGGAAGAGGGACCTTGTTGTCCCTCTCTGGAAAGGGAAGTGTGATCACCAGGACTGCAACAACCACTGAAGGATGACGCTGCTTTCAGTGCCAGGTAAGGTCTTTGTTCGGACAATTCTTGATTGGGTTTGCTACCATCTGCTTGAGCACCAGCATCCAGAGCAGTCAGGCTTTACACCAAATCGGTCAATGATTGACCGTATCCTTGCTCTTTGGGTCCTTCCCGAATGCAGATGAGAGTTTTGGCAAGGGCTGCTTACAGCCTATGTTGATCTCTGTAAAGCGTTTGATGCAGTGAATCAGGATGCTGGCTGGAAGAGTCTTTGTCTTCGTGGAGTGCCACCAAAATTGATCAATCTGATGTCTGAACTTTACTCTGGTAATGAGAGTGCTGTGAGATGTGGTGATATCATCTCTGACTTATTTCCGGTTGGCAATAGGGTCTGTTAGGTGTGTGAACTGGCCCCCACATTTTTCAGCACTTGTATGGACTGGATTCTGGGGAGGATTTAGGAGAGATCAAGCTGCGGTGCATCATTAGGGAATGACGAGATCTTTGACCTTGATTTCGCAGATGATGCAGTCATCTTTGTGGAGACTCTTGATATACTTTTCGGGGCCCTCGAGGTGCTGAATGACGAGTCAGAGCTGCTGGGATTACATGTTTCCTGGATCAAAACTAAGATCCAGGCTTTCAATGACATCTTCGATGCTGCTATCCTGTCTGTATCTGTTTGTGGTGAGGATGTTGAGCTCACAGAGAGATTCACTTACCTTGGCAGTGTTATTCATGTCTCTGCTGGCTGTGAGAGGTCAACAAACGTCTGGTTCGGGTCTGGGGAGTCATGGATTCACTGGATCATGGGGTGTGCGGCTGCCGGTACTTGTGCGGAAGGATGAAAGTCCGAGTCTTCACATCCTTGGTGCTTCCAGTCTTACTCTATGGAAGGGAGACTTGGACTCTGACCAGGGATCTGAGACTGAGAGTTAATTCCTTTGGTTACCAGGTCTATTTGGAGAATCCTTGGCTTTAGCTGGTCAGAGTTTGTGTCCAACGAGCGGTTACTGAGAGAGACTCAAATGAGATTTGTTACCTGCATCGTCTGTGAGCATTAGCTGTGGCTGTTTGGACATGTGGCTTGTTTTCCTGATGCTGATCCTGCTCACCAATTTCTCTCAGTGAGGGAGCCTTGTGAGTGGAGTAGGCCAATGGGCTGATCCCATGCTTCGTGGTTGCAGCAGGTTGATCAGAATCTCCAGGAGATGGGGATGGGCCAGGCATCTCTCTGGAGGATGGCCAGACAGAGACCTTTGGAGTACCAGCGGAAAGTGGATGCAGAGACGTGCTCCTCCAGCACATGCTTCCACACCTGAACTGACCTGAGGGAATAATTAGATTGCACAGCCTGAGGAAGTTTGTTCTAAAAGTGAGAGAAAAGGACAAATGAGATTGCAATGGTGCAGAAGGTCTTGTTTTTGACCCCTTCAAAAGAAGTGAAGAGGGGAGCAGGAGCACCAGCGCAGAGCCCGGAGCAATACTCCATAGAGTTCTCTATGAATACCTTGTGCATAGTGCTAAGCTCAATTTGGCACATGGATGCATTAGCTCTCCTGAGGATACAAAGACTTTGCTTTTGGAAGTAGGCGAATGAGTTCAAGCCCTTTGTGCAATACGGTGATGTTGACTGACTTCTGAATAGCAGGAAGGTGACCCGAGGACAAGTGATAGGCTAAACAGAACAGAAAGTGGATGTAGAAGATCACGAGAGCTGGATTTCAGAACGCTGGTACTAATGCCGTCTGGATCAGTTGCAGTCAGTCTCATTTTGCCAATAACTTCACCTTGCGTGGTGAGAAAGGCAAAAGGTCCAGAAGCAGTTCAGTGTGAATGGAGGGGTGGGTACATGGGATTTGGAAACAAACACAGAGATAAGTTATTCAGCCTTCTCATAAGTAGATTAGACTGAGGTACCATATTGAGCTGTGGGAAGGAGAGATGGAGGGAAGCATACACCAGAGACCGACTTGACAAGGTGCCACCAGCACTTTCAGGAGAGAGGAGGTTCGAGAGTTCAGCCTTGAGGTCGGCCAAATGTGTGAGTATATTTTGGCTTTCCTGAAAGTGGAAACAAGTGTGCTTTGTGGAGTGACTTGAGATCACCCTCGGTCTGATGACCATTCATGAAGAGAGGGCAAGTTGTTCAAAGGCAACTGCCTCACACTGTTAGATGTACCAAGAGTGAGACAGCAGGTACGTTATCTGCATTTATCTGTAAAACTTGATGGATACCCATGAGAACATTTCATCATTACAGTAGGAACACTAATGGCAGTGCCTCACTAATCATAAAGTGACAAAGCAGAAAATAAATACACTTTGAAAGGAATCACAGCACAACAATACATGGACAACTTGGATAATTATCAAACATGAATACCTGCTCTGGATGACTTTATATGATGATGACCTGCTTTATATGCCTGGTGTTGGCGCAGTGGTTAGGGCAGTGGCTTGGGACCCAAGAGGTCTTGAGTTCAAGCCCCGTTGGGACACTGAATTAATATATGTATATATGTATATATATATATATATATATATATATATATATATATATATATATATATATATATATACATATATACATACATACATACATATATACATACATACATACATACATACATACATACATACATATACCAAGTCGAAAACACCAGGGGGTTGACTCAGCCTGCCATCCTTCCGAGGTCGGCGAAATGAGCACCAGTTGTACTGGGCCCAGTGTATGCTCCGGTTAGAATAGGTGTACCATATCCCTGTGTGTCGTAAGAGGCAACCAGGGTTGCGTCAGGAAGGGCATCCGGCGTAAAAACCTATGCCAAATCATTATGCGGACAACAAAACGAATTTCCATACCGGATCGGTCGAGGCCCGGGTTACCAACGAAATTGTGCTACTGCTGGGCGAAGGAGGAGGAGACGGGGAAGGCGAGTCCGGAGGCAGTGGGAGAGGGGGAAGGGTAGAAGTGTGGAGGTGAGAATTGGAACTCTGAATGTTGGGACGATGACTGGCAAAGGGCGAGAGTTGGCTGACATGATGGAGAGAAGAAAGGTGGACATACTGTGTGTACAAGAGACCAAGTGGATGGGGAGTAAGGCGAGGAGCATTGGAGGTGGTTTCAAACTGTTCTACCATGGTGTGGATGGGAGGAGAAATGGTGTCGGGGTAATCCTGAAGGAAGATTATGTCAAGAGGGTATTGGAGGTGAGGAGGGTGTCTGACCGAGTGATGAGTGTGAAGTTGGAAATTGAAGGGGTGATGATGAATGTCATCAGTGCATATGCCCCACATATGGGGTGTGAGATGGAATATAAAGAAGATTTCTGGAGTGAGTTAGATGAAGTGGTGGAGAGTGTATCCAAGGATGAAAGAGTGGTGATTGGAGCAGATTTCAATGGACATGTTGGGGAAGGGAATAAAGAGGATGAGGAGGTGATGGGGAGGTACGGTCTCAACAAGAGAAATGTGGAAGGGCAAATGGTGGTAGAGTTTGCAAAAAGAATGGAAATGGCAGTGGTAAATACGTATTTCAAGAAGAAGGAGGAACACAGGGTGACATACAAGAGTGGAGGAAAATGCACACAGGTGGATTACATCTTAAGTAGGAGATGCAACCTGAAAGAGATTAGTGACTGTAAGGTGGTGGCAGGGGAGAGTGTAGCTCGACAGCATCGATTGGTGGTCTGTAGGATGACTTTAGAGGTGAGGTTGAGGAAGAGAGTGAGGGCTGAACCAAGGACCAGATGGTGGAAGCTGAAGGAGGAAGACTGTTTCGTGAAATTTAGAGAGGAGGTGAGACAGGCATTGGATGGTGGTAAAGATGGGTGGGATGATTGGACAACGACAGCAGAAGTTGTGAGGGAGATAGCTAGGAAGGTACTTTGTGTGACGTCTGGACAGAGGAAGGAAGATAAGGAGACTTGGTGGTGGAATGAGGAAGTACAGGAAAGTATAAGGAAGAAGGGGTTGGCGAAAAAGAAGTGGGATAGTCAGAGAGATGAAGAAAGTAGGCAGGAGTACAAGGAGTGGCGTCGAAAAGCAAAGAGAGGTGGCAAAGGCCAAGGAAAAGGCATATGACGAGCTGTATGACACGTTGGATACAAAAGAAGGGGAAAAGGATTTATACCGATTGGCAAGACAGAGGGACTGAGCTGGGAAGGATGTGCTATGGAAGATGTGGAGGATAGATCGAAATGGAGACGGTTGGTTCGCTGTGGCGACCCCTAACGCGAGCAAGCCGAAAGAGGAAGAAGAAGAATACCTGCTCTGGATATTGTAGAAGGATTGTTGGAGTGATAAAAATGCGTTATATTTACATATTTTGAATATTTATGATAACATATCATTAAATCATTTATGTTGCATTACTCTGACATCTGGAAACACCAACTGAGACAAACCTTTTGTGGGCAAAGTGTTCAAAATATTTGATACAATTCCCTTCACCAGTACTATGTATTTGTGCATTGTCCACTAATGTCCTTGTAAGTCAAGAAAAAAAGATGTCTCCTGATGTCTTTGTCCAAGATGCAATACACAAACAAGTTCTTCGATTATATAAAAGTCCACTTTCTTGCCATGAGTTAAAAAACACCTTGTTCGTTGTTAGCAATAATTATGTGAAAACACCCCAAAAAATTGTGCATCCAGAGTTTAGAGATTTGGAACTTTAACAATGAATGGAATGTAGATATTTGGGAATTTAATTAGATATCATAGAACTCCTTCATGAAATGTGACAAAGAAATCTTACAAAACTGTCATACGTGAGAAATATTACCATAAAGTTGTTTGTATTTGACACATCGCCTTCACTGTGAATCTCATAATGTTGTGAGAGAGGTCATGGTGGCGCGATTTACAAATAATGGTGACAATAACTAATGAATACTGATGGATGGGAGGTGTTCTCAAAGTTCTACAAGCAGGTCATTCATGTGAAGTATACAAACAAACCTGCTCTAATCGTGGCAATACCTTGTGTAAACAGGGGCAAGAAGTCTATTTTTTCATTATTATTTTTTTATAATGATGTTGATACCATTGCTCGGATTGTTTAATTGGTTTGTGAACTATTTTCCTGGAGGATGAGTGTTCGAGACCTTTGGATTGGGGAGCAGAAGTGTAGAAGCATGCTGGGATCACACACCCACATTGTTGTACAGTTGTGGCAATCGCCTCATGATTTCCCGTTCTGTCTAATGGTCTCTTTTATTCCTTAACAAGGAAATATCGCCCATTGACTTGATTCAACAATAATTCAATAACAACAATAAAACATTGTTCATATAACTAAGCAAGCTTTGATGTGTTTGACCTGATTGTTGTTATTGTGATGAAGAGTTAGGCCGTGATGGGGACGCTTTGTGTTATGTGCAGTACTGTATGTATTACATTTCTTGATCTGTTTACAACTTTGCAACATGTCATGAAAACAATCCAAGACATAAGTTTCTTTGGATGATGAACTTTGGTTATTTTTGACCTCAATTCCAATTGTTTTTGAGGGTTTGTACATTTATGTTTGGCAGTGTGGAAAACGGGGGTTCTACACAATACAGTACCACAATTGGGATGGAGGGAGAGCATTCACCAGATACAGACTTCAGAAGATGCCATCAGGACTTACAGGAAGGAGACAGGTTCGAGAGTTCTTGCCTTGAGGTCAGAAAAATGTGCCAGTATATTTTGGCTCGATTGAACGTGGAAATAAGTGTGCTTTGTTGAATGACCTGAGATAGCTTTCGGTCTGATTGGCCATTCATAAAGAGAGGGCAAGTTTTTCAAAGGCAACTGCCTCACAATGTTAAATGTACCAAGAGTGAGACGACAGGTACGTTATCTGCATTTATCTGTAAACCTTGATGGATACCCATGAAAACATTTCATCATTACAGGAGGAACTGTAATGGCATTGACTCACTAATCATAAAGTGACAAAGCAGAAAAGAAAAACACTTTGAAAGGAATCACAGCACACCAATAGATAGACAACTTGGAGAATCAAACAAAGGAATACCTGCTCTGGATACGATGAGGGAAAGTTTGTAGGAGTGATAAAAATGCTTTGCATTTACTTATTTTGAATATTTATGGCAACATATCATTAAATCATTGATGTTGCCTTTCTCTGTTACCTAGGAACACCAACTCAAAAAAATTGTTGTGGGCAAAGTGGTCAAATTTGAAATAATTCCTTTCACCCTAGGACCAACCATTTTAAAATAATATGTTACTTAATTAAACTTTCAGGCTCAAGATGTAACCATCACTATCAGCTGTTTAATGATGTTCAGTGGTGTCCTAGTAAAAGACAATGGCATGAACATTGGTTATTTTTGAGAGAAGATGCTGAGTGGCACTCATGGGTTATTTGAAGATATAAATTTGTGCAATGTGATGAAAAAAATTCAGTAAAAGTGTCACAATGTGTAATAGACAGACATCCCATGGATTGGAAAGGAAGACCAGTCCCAACAGGGTTCCCTAGATCATGTTCCCATCTAAACTGGCTGGTCAGATATCTTCATATTTCTCGGACATTTGGCTCAGACAGAGACAAGGAAGAAACGTTAATTCCACACGTACTATGTATTTGTCCATTATCTACTCATGTCCTTGTAAGCCATGTCAAAAAAAGATGCCGACTGATGTCTTTGTCCTCGATGCAATACACATTCAGGTTCCTCCATGAGCTTGAGATCTCCAAGAATATAAAGTACACTTTCTTGCCACAAGTTACAAAACAACACCTTGATCGTTGTTAGAAAAAATAATGTGAAAACACGAAAAAAAAAATGTGCTTCCAGAGGTTAGAGATTTCAAACTTTAACATTGAATGGAATGTCAACCATTGGGAATTTAATTCGCTATCACAAAGAAATCCTTCATGAAATGTGAGAAATCTTACAAAACTCCCAAACGTGAGAAATATAATCGTCGAGTTGTTTATATTTGACGCTTATCACCTGAACTGTGAATCTCATAATGTTGTGAGAGAACGTCACGGAGTCATGTTTTACAAATAACAGTGACAATAACTAATGAATATTAATGGGAGGTGTTTTCAAAGTTCTACAAACAGGGTCATTCATGTGAGGTGTGCAAACAAACATGCTCTAATAATGACAATACCTTGTGTGAGCAAGAGGCAGGAAGTGTATTCTTTTCATGATTCAAATTTAAAAATAATGTTGAAACCATTGCTTGGATTGTTTAATTGGCTTGCGGACTATTTGCATGGATGATGGGTGTTTGAGACCTTGGGATTGGGACACGGAAGTGTAGATGCATGCTGGGATTGCACACACATTTCCGTACGGTGTGGCAATCGCTTTGTGATTTCCCGCTCCGTCCAATTATCTCTTTCATTCCTATACAGGAGAATATAGTCCATTGACTTGTATAATCAATAATTTGATAATAACGACATAATATCTTTAATATAACTAAGTAAGAAGCATGCTGGGATCACACACCCACATTGTTGTACAGTTGTGGCAATCGCCTCGTGATTTCCCGTTCTGTCTAATGGTCTCTTTTATTCCTTAACAAGGAAATATCGCCCATTGACTTGATTCAACAATAATTCAATAACAACAATAAAACATTGTTCATATAACTAAGCAAGCTTTGATGTGTTTGACCTGATTGTTGTTATTGTGAAAAAGAGTTAGGCTGCGATGGAGACTCTTGCATGTTATGTGCAGTACTGTATGTAAAACATTTCTTCATCCATTCGCAAAATGTCATGAAAACAATCCATGCCTTAATATTCTTTGCATGATGAACTTTTGTTGTTTTTGACCTCTGTTCGAAATTCTGGAATTGTTTGTGCATTTATGTTTGGTAGTGTGCAAAATGGGGCTTCTGCACAATACAGTACCACAATTGGGATAGATGGAAAGCATACACTAGAGATAGACTTGAGAAGATGCCACCAGGACTTTCAGGAAAGAGACTCATTTGAGAGTTAAGCTTTGAAGTTGGCCAAATGTGCAAGTATATTTTGGCTCTCCTGAAAGTGGAAAGAAGTGTGCTTTGTAGAATGACCTGAGATCACCTTCGCTCTGATTGGCTGATCATAAAGAGAGGGCAAGTTGTTCAAAGTCAACTGTGCACCACAAAGTTCAATGTGCCAATAGTGAGGGGACAGGTACGTTATCTGCATTTATCTCTAAACCTTGATGGATACCCTTGAGAACATTTCATCGTTACAGCAGGAACATTAATGGCAGTGCCTCACTAATCATAAAGTGTTAAAGCAGAAAAGAAAAACACTTTGAAAGGAATCACAGCACAACAATCGATGGACAACTTGGAATCAGCAAACAATGAATACCTGCTCTGGATACGATAAGGGAGAGATTGTAGGAGTGATAAAAATGCTTTACATTTACTTATTTTGAATATTTATGATAACATATTGTTAAATAATTCAGATGTCATCTGGGTACAACAACTCAGAAAAATTTATAGTGGGCAAAGTGGCCAAACTATACAATTTCCTTCACCCTTGGAACAGCCATTAAACTAGCAGGGCACTCTGTTGAGCGCATACCTTCACCACGCAATATCTGATCCACAAGAACATATTGGGCCAAATAAATTTTTCAATTACCATGCTATATATCGCTTTTTGCCCATCACTAAACAGTGAAGACTTGAAAAATTTCCCCCATGCAACTTAAAAAATTAAATAATTCTCGTGTCTGGATCCAGATTCAGATCTTCCCCAAAATCAAATAAATTTGTCGTTGCCACACACCCAACCTGCCCACCAAGTATCGTCCAAATCCGTCCACATCTTTTAGAAATATCCTGCACACAAACAGACAAACAAAAAGACAGAAAGCGATGAAAACGTAACCTCCTTCGACCTTCTGTGGCGGAGAGAAATATCATGCTATATATCGTTTTTCGCAATCTCTCAATGGTGAAAAATCACTTTAAAATTCAAATAATTCTCATATTGAGATCCGGATTTGGATTTTCACCATAATCGAATCAATTCGTCGAGGTCGCATACCCAACCTGACCACCAAGTTTCATTTGAATCCGTCCACAACTTTTTGAAATATCAACCAACATATCAGTTTCGCCCAATCTCTCAATGATGAAGAATCACGAAAAAAAAATGGCAGACCTGGATCCGGATTCGGATCTTTACAAAAATTCAATCAACTCTTCAAAACACACCCAATGTGTACACCAAGTTTCATCCAAATCTGTGCTTAACTTTTTGAGATATTGTACTCTATATAATTTTTGGCCCGATCTCTCAATGGTGAAGAAGTACTCAAAAATGCTAAAAGTCGGGTTCCGGATCTGGCTTTTCACCAAAATCAAATCAGGTTTTCCTTGTCACACACCCAACCTGCCCACCAAATTTCTTCCGGATCCCCCCAAATTTTTGAGATATCGTGCAAACAAACAGACAGACAGACAGACAAACAAACAAACAGAGAGGGGTGAAAACATCACCTCCTTCTCCTTCGGTGGTGGAGGTAATAATATTATAATTGAAGAAACTTTGAGGCTAAAGGTGTAACCATCACCATCAGCTGTTAAATGATGTTCAGTGGTGTCCAAGTAAAAGATATTGGCAAATTAGAAGGTGCCAAATGGCACTCATGGGTTATGTGAAGATATAAATTCATGCAATGTGATGAAAAAATATTCATATATATAAATATAAATATACATATATATTTCATATATATATATATATATATATATATATATATATATATATATATATATATATATATATATATATAGATATGTAGACAGATGTTTGGTACTACAGAACTTTAATAGGGATACAAACAAACACGACACAATAGTGACCGAAGCTTTTCGTGCTGCACTCTTCAGGGTAAAAATCGCAGCAAGTGATTCGCTTTATATGCAGCAAGTGACCTGCTTTATACCAGGTCTCAATAAAGTAGATGCTGATTGGTTCAACCATAATGACATCACGGTTAATCCGAACGCCCATTGGTCGGTCATCATCTTCACCTCAAGCTCCCATTGGCTGGAGCAGAGTTCGTCGATGATTGACGTTTGCAACCACATCCTGGAGAGAGGGGGGATGGGTTTCCCCTAAGGTCTATTCACCATTTGTTCCCGTACTTCCCTTGATCTTTCCATGCTGAAAGAGACACAGAGATCGTACAAATTCCTTTTGACAACATAATATTGGATCGGTGGTGAGGATGAAGGTTGCTTCCAACATACATAAATATAAACGAGCTCCGACCTTGGCTCAATATCCCGAACATATCTGCATTGTACTGGTCTGCACAGATAGGGTTGGCCACCAGGTGCTGTGCAATGGCAGATGAAGCAGGTACAGTGGCCGGTGGTTGCTGGATATTTCTACATGCTCGCACTGGTTGTGTTCTAACCCTCACAATCTTTCTTAGAATCGCCAAGGGGACATGTTGTTTTATCCGATCAGCCAATCTTAGTGTTGTGCGGCCCACGTACCGAGCTTCACATCGGCACTTAAACTCATAAATAACATTGCTGATTTGTGAGGTGGGTAGCACATCCTTGTTGACTGACGTCAGCAAATGGCAAGAGACTCATTTGAGACAACGGACACAGAAGAGAAAGTTTACTCGGGGTTGCACAGCCAGAAACGTGTTGGACACAATATGTTTGATTTGTACTTCAAACCTTCGTGATGATTGCCCTTTCCAGGGCATCCTGATATAGACTGGACATTTGTCCGAACCAATCTTCCAATCTTTTGTCGTGTTTAGAAACTTTTGGACATATCTCTTAACTATATGCTCAGGATAACCATTCTCACTGAGTATATTCATGATTTTGTCAATTTCAGCAGGAAGATTACAAGGTGAGCAAATTCTCTGTGCTCTGTTAACCAGGATATTGATCAAGGCAATTTTGTTTCTCGTGGAGCTGACGGAGTCCCACCGAGTATACTGCCCTGTGAAAGTGGGCTTCCGGTAGACGGATGTTGTGAAACCAAGGTTGGATCTATCAACCAACACGTCCAAAAACGGTAACGTGTTTGACGATTCCAGCTCCGTGGTAAACTTCAGCGCTGGATGAAGAGTGTTGAGCCATGCCTGGAAATTTTCACATGCAGTCCGAGACTCAAACAAAGCAAAAGTGTCATCAACATACCAATAGTATACGATGGAGGAATCGACCCCTTGCCGACCAGTCAGTTTCTGCATTTCATGATAGCCTACAAAAATATTTGCAAGAGCTGGGCCTAATGGAGAACCCATGGCCACGACGTCCGTTTGAACATACAATTCTCCTGGATTTAAGGTGCAACTTAAGAGTAGCTACAACAAGCTGGTGGTCAGTTTTGAGGAAATGAGCACTCCAGTCAACTCTGCAGTTCTGGATCATCCTCCAGTGACCATCAACGAGCACATGGTCAAAGAACATCAAAGAACTTAGTGCTATTCTGGTTCACATTTCCAAATCCATGGGGACCAACACAAGCTCATAACCATCCCCGTCAGTTCCAGTCGATGCATTGAAATCCCACAAGACGAGAAGTGTATCACACCTGGGGAACTGATCAACCACAGACTCGAGTGTGGCATAGAATGTCCTTCATGTTGAGATCATTCACCTCAGTTGGAGCATATACAGAGACCAGGGAAATGACACCCAACGAGTGACGGATCTTTAGTCTCATAATACGCTCGTTGACCGGTGTTACCACAATTATCATTGGAGACAGCTTATTGGACACAGCTACAGCAACTCTTTGGGCATGGTAACTATTAGAGTGCCCAGACCAATAGTAGGAGTAACCATCCGCTATGATATCACTGCAATCCGGTCTCAGAACCTCAGACAGTGCTGCATTACCGATGTACAAACGCTTGAGCTCAGATGATAACAGAGACGGATTACATATATATATATATATATATATATATATATATATATATATATATATATATATATATATATATATATACACATATACATATATATATATATATATATATATATATATATATATATATATATATACATATACATATATATATATATATATATATATATACATATATATATATATATATATATATATATATATATATATATATATATACATATACATACATGTATTACATATACATATATATATATATATATATATATATATATATATATATATATATATATATATATATATATGTATCATGATGCGGATCATAATGGATGATCCGCTGTGGCGATTTCTAACGGGAGCAGCCGAAAGAAGAAGAAGAAGAAGATATATATATATATACATATATATATGTATATATATATATATATATATATATATATATATATATATATATATATACATGTATATATATATATATATATATATATACATGTATATATATATATATATATATATATATATATATATATATATATATATATATATATATATATATATATATACATGTATAAAGAAAAACCCACCCACATTTCTCACCTATCAACTCTCACCTAAAGGCCCAGTCACACCTTGACCTTTTAGCCAGCAATGGCAACGTATCAAAATGTTTGTAAAACGCTGGCTTACGTTGAACTTTTGATGTTTTTTTTAAAGATTCGGACGTATTCATAACGGGTTGGTCGTATGCATAACATATTAGTAACGGACACAGAACGTTTCGTTGTCTTATGGATAACTTATACCAACAAATGCTTAGCCTGTTGTCGGCGTTCACAACCTATGCCCAATGATAGTCTAACTTATGCATAGCGCGCTGCATGTATCGCCGACGATGACGTGACGTAGCCTATTAAAAGGCTGCCGCACAACGATTCAAATCATAACCGCCGCAGAAATGGAAGTGTCAACATCGCAGTCACACCTTGGCGATCTTGCCAGCGCATGCCGACCTCTGAAAAATGCGTCTAAAACGCTGGCGCACGTCGAATACGGTATGGGTAAGTTTGGTATGCGTGAATAGAATGCTAAAGTACGCTATCATACGTCGTATTAAGTGGAGTACGTCTTGTCATTATAAACGTGTTAAACATTTTACGACGTACTTGCCGTATGAAACACGTTCCGCATGCGATGGGAATAAGTTGTACGCACGATATGCCAACATTGTCACAAGTCGACAAAAGTTACTTGTAAGGTACTCATAAGTCAAAACGCTCAAGGTAATGGTTAGCGTCAGTGTTCCAGACTCCATGGTTTTTTTTTTAGGTTTTTTTTCTTCGGTATGACGGTGATGTTGACACTTCGATTTCTAGTGCGGTTATGATTTAAATCGTTGAGCGGCAGCTTTTTAATTATATTATATTATAACTGCACTAGAAATCGAAGTGTCAACATCACCGTCCTACCGAAGAAAAAAAACAAAAAAACATGGAGTCTGGAACACTGACACTAACCATTAACTTGACGTGTTTCGACTTATGAGTACCTTACAAGTAACTTTTGGTGACGTGTGCCAACGTTCGCATATCGTGCATACAACACGTTACTCATCGGTTAGAAATAAGTTTCGGGTTCACTAAACATTACCTCGACGTGTTTTGACTTATGAGTAACTTACAAGTAACGTGTGTCAACGATCATGTAACGTGGCTACAACTTATGGCCAGCGTTATGCGGAACGTGTGAGTCATACGCTGGCATAAGTCTTAAAATTTCAAGTATGGAAAATTTGAGGACAACCAAAAAGTACAACGTTTAAAGCCAGCGTACTATGACATATGGCAATGTTTTTCAGTGTGCTCTCAATGTTATCAAAACTTACCCATAACGTATTCGACGTGTACCAGCGTTTTACACAAATTTTCCAAAAATCGGAATAAGGCGGCTAAAACGTCAAGGTGTGACTGGGCCTTAAGCGACTACACCCAGTTGGCTGGGATTTTATAAATGAGTATCCCCTCCCACGCTCCTCTGGCCCAAGTCCCTGCATAAAGCAACCCAACAAGACTTACACAAAGTAAGTGTTAACGCTGTTTCAAACCCTTCCCAGAGATCCTCAACCACTATTGACGTTCACACAAAGTACACACATGAGAATCCCAATGGTCTACACCCCTCCCGCTCCCGGACCGGTTTCATCACTTTTTGGTGAATCATCAGCGATGGCGTAGAGAGCAATGCATACCAATGAGGCTCCCAAGCATTTACCATGTGCAGTTTGGGCTGGAGGTGAGCGGACAGACAAAGAAACTAATGAAAAATCACTCAGAGATCGTGACAACTTGGCAAAAATGCACAAAGTAGAATGGCACTCGGTAGAGCGCATACCTCTGCCAGGTGGAACAGTTCATGTTTTGTATCCCACTGATGGGCTGGATCCAAACCAAAATCCAATCCGCTTGTTAGTGTCACCTTTTCAACTCATCCACATTGTTTTGTCATAACTTGTCCACAACTATTTGAGATATAGTGATATATTTCGTTTTTAGCCCTATCTATCAATTTTAGAAATTTGGTCTGTGTTGACCTTTTCACTTTAAAATTAATTGGAAGTTGAATTCAGCTACCTGACATGAAAATGCTCTTCAAATTTCAAGTTCATTCGATTACAGTTGAGGATTTTAGAAAATTTGGCCCAATTTGGCCTTTCAGCCTATGTTTACCTCAAAATTAATAGGTGATTGAATTCAGTGACCTGATATGCAAATGCTCTTAAAATTTCAAGTTAATTGGATTAAAATTGAGGGTTTTAGAAATTTGGCCTATGTTGACCTTTTGGTCTCTGTTGACGTTTTTGCCTATGGTAACCACAAAAATAATAGGTTATTGAATACAGTGACTTGATGTGTAAATCCTTTTCCAAATTCAACTCAATCGGATGAAAATTGAGGATTCAGAAAATTTTGCCCAAATTGGCCTTTTGGCCTATTTTGACCTTTTGGCCAATGTTTACCTCAAAATTAATAAGTGTTAAAATTCAGCAACCTGACCTGAAAATGCTCTTCAAATTTCAAGTCAATTGGATGAAAATTGAGGGTTTTCGAAAATTTGGCCCAAATTGGCCGATTGGCCTTTATCGACCTTTTCGCGGATGTTTACCTCAAAAGTAGTAGGTGATTTAAATCACTGCCCTGACATGCAAATGCTCTTCAAATTTCAAGTCAATTGGATGAAAGTTGAGGATTAAAAAAAATTGGCATATGTTGACCTTTTCTTCTATGCTGACCTCAAAATAGATATGTGGTTAAGTTCAGAGACTTCATGTGCTAATGGTCTTCAAATTTCAAGTCAATCGAATGACAATTGAGGATTTTAGAAAATTTGGACCAAGTTGGCCCAAATTGGCCTTTTGGCCGAAGTTGATCTGAAAATGAATAGGTGGTTGAATTCAACGATCTGATATGCAAAGGGTCTTCAAATTTCAATTCAATTGAATGAAAATTGATAATTTTAAAAACGATTAAAAAATTTGGCCTATTTTGGGGTGACCTTATAGCCAATGTTGACCTTCTGTCCTAAAATAACCTCAAAGGTGATAGGTGTTTGAATTCAATGACCAGAAATGCAATTCCTCATCAAATTTCAAGTCAATCAGATGAAATTAGAGGATTTTAGAAAATGTGGCTCAAATTGGACTATTTGGCCTATGTAGACTTTTTTGGTCGACCAAATTTTACAAACTTCAATGCTGGACCATCGCAAGGTCGGTGACATTAATGGTGAAAATTTTCAGAACGGTCAGTTGAGCAGTTTGGGCTCGAGGCGAGCGGACAGACAAACAAACAAACAAACAAACGAGTTATCACACTCACAGTAAATGAGCCGAGCCGTGTTGTGCCGAACCGAGCCGGCCTGTGCCCTGCCATAACAAACAAACGGAGATGATCAACATACTTGTCAAACAAGCTCAAATGAGCTAAGATCCTCGTCCTCATAATGATGACGTCATAAAAACGAATATGACGTCATTGTGATGTATCAGGTTTGTGATAAATTATCCGTGCTGATGCCCGGCTTGATTCCCGCAAACAAAATTCAAACAGCTTGCCTAGTTTCGGAGATAATGGTATAGGCAATTTCCATTAGTGGCGATATTATGACGTCAACTTTTTTTCTAGGAAGAATTTCCAAAATCGGAGATTGTTACTGCCTGCGCGTGGGCTTTCTGCATATACATGGCAAGTTTCACGAAGATCCAATGAAAACTCTGGGTTGTGAAACAAAAAATGTCAAATAATAGGAATGACGTCAGAAAATTGATATGACATCATAGTGATGTTTCATATGTGCGGTAATTCATCTCTGCTAATGCCCTGTTCGATTCCCGCAAACAGAATTCAAAAAGCTTGCCGAGTTTCGGAGATAATTTTTTAGGCGATTTCCATTCGCGGAGATATTTTGACGTCATAACTTTATTTCCTTGGAGGAAATTTCAACATCGGAGATGGTTAAGTCTGTGCAGGGTATTTTTGCATATATATGCCAAGTTTCAGGAAGTTTCGATGAAAACTGTAGGCTGTCAAACAAAAAAGTCCACAAGAGGAAGATGAAGAACAACAATGTGAGTAAGACTTAGCGATCCTCCACGAGGATCTAAAAAGATTTGTATGTATTGATTTAGGTCATACAATATGATTGATTTAATGGTGTTGATTAATCATTAGTCATTCTCATTTGTTAGATAAAATAACTGGGAAGAATTTCCAAAATTGGCGAAGGTTACTGCCTGCGCGTGGGCTTTCTGCATATACATGGCAAGTTTCACGAAGATCCGATGAAAACTCTGGGTTGTGAAACAAAAAATGTCAAAAAATAGGAATGACGTCATAAAAATTGATATGACATCATAGTGATGTATCATATGTGCGGTAATTCATCTCTGCTAATGCCCTGTTCGATTCCCACAAACAGAATTCAAAAAGCTTGCCTAGTTTCGGAGATAATTTTTTAGGCAATTTCTATTAGCGGAGATATTTTGACGTCATAACTTTTTTTTCTAGGAGGAATTTTCAAAATCGGAGATGGTTACTGTCTGTGCAGGGTATTTTTTACATATATACGCCAAGTTTCAGGAAGTTTCGATGAAAATTTCATCATAATTTGTCAACAACTTTTTGAGATATCGATCTATATATTACTTTAGCCCGATCTCTCAATGGTGAAGATTCACTTAAAAAATTATCAGATCCGGATCTGGATCCGGATTTGGATCTTCACAAAAATTGAATAAACTCTTCCTTGTCACACACGTGTCCACCAAGTTTCATCCGAATTTGCCTTAACTTTCTGAGATATTGTGCTACAGATCATTTTTGGCCCAATCTCTCAATGGTGAAGAATCACTTTTAAAATTATAATCGTCAGATCCGGATCTGGATCCGAACACACCGAACGTGCCCACCAAATTTCATCTGGATGTGTCCACAATTTTTGAGATATCCTGCACACAAACAGACAGACAGACAGAGAGAGAGAGCGAGAGGTGAAAACATGACCTACTTCTCCTTCGGTGGTGGAAATAAAAATATCTTAATTAAGTAAACTTTGAGGAAAAAGGTGTAACCATCACCATCAGTTGTTTAATGATGTTAAGTGGTATCCTAATAAAAGACATTAGCAACATCGAAGATGCCGAATGGAACTCATGGGATATTTGAAGATGTAAATTAATGCAATGTAATCAAAAAAATTTCAGTAAAAGTGCCACAATGTGTATTAGACAGACATCCCACAGATTGGAAAGGAAGACCAGTACCAACAGTGTTCTCTGGTTCATGTTCCCATCTATACTGGTTGGATCAGATATCTTTATATTTATCAGACATCTGGCTCAGATAAATACAAGGAAGTCAGGTTAAACCCACGCGTACTTTGTATTTTTCCATTGTCTACTAATGTCTTTGCAAGTCATGTTAAAAGATGTCTCCTGATGTCTTTGTCTGAGATGCAATACACATCCAGGCTCTTCCATGAGCTTGAGATCTCCAATAATATAAAAGTACACTTTCTTGTCATGAGTTACAAAACAACACCTTGATCGTTGTTAGCAATAATTTTGTGAAAACACCAATTATTTTTTGTGCTTCCAGAGGTTAGAGATTTGGAACTTTAACATTGAATGGAATGTAGACTGTTAGGAATTTAATTACATATCATAATGAAATCCTTCACGAAATGTGACAAATCTTACAAAACTCCCAAACGTGAGAAAAAGCAGCGTAGAGTTTTTTTTTGTTTTTGACACTTATCACCTTAACTGTGAATCTCATAATGCTGTGAGAGGTCACGAATGCGTGATTTACAAATAACAGTGGCAATAACTGTAGAATATTGATGGAAGGTATTCTCAAAGTTCTACAAACAGGGTCATTCATGTGAGGCGTACAAACAAACGCACTATAATAGTGACAATACCTTGTGTGAACAAGGGGCAGGAAGATTATCTTTTCATTATTAATTTTTTTAAAATAATGTTGATACCATTACTTGTATTGTTTAATTGACTTGTGGACTATTTTCTTGGATGAGACCATAGAGACCTTGGGATTGGGGAGCAGAAGTGTAGATGCATGCTGGGATCACACACACACACACACACATTGCCGGACGGTGTGGCAATCGCCTCATGATTTCTAATTCCGTCCAATGGTCTCTTTTATTCCTTAACAAGAAAATATCGCCTATTAACCTGTATCAATAATGATTCAATAATAACATTATAACATCGTTGATATGCAGTGCCGTGCCAAGCTGAACCATGCAGTGCCGTGCCGAGCTGAACCGAGCCAAGCCATGCAGTGCCTGCCGAGCCGAGCCATGTTGTGCCGTACCGAGCCAAGCCGTACCGTTACAAACAAATGGAGGCGATCAACATACTTGTCAAAAAAAAAAATTTTTTTTGACAAGTAACAAACAGACAGAAAGGGGTGAAAACATAACCCCCGTCCACCTTTGGTGGCGAAGGTAAATATCATGCAAAACAATTTTTGGCCCCATCTCTCAATGGTGAAGAATGACTTTAAAAGTTAAATAACTCTCATATCCGGATCCTGATTCGGATCTTCACCAAAATCGAAACAATTCGTCAGGGTCACACACCCAACCTGTCCACCAAGTTTCATCATAATTTGTCAACAACTTTTTGAGATATCGATCTATATATTACTTTAGCCAGATCTCTCAATGGTGAAGATTCACTTAAAAAATTATCAGATCCGGATCTGGATCCGGATTTGGATCTTCACAAAAATTGAATAAACTCTTCCTTGTCAAACACGTGTCCACCAAGTTTCATCCGAATTCGCCTTAACTTTCTGAGATATCGTGCTGCAGATCATTTTTGGCCAAATCTCTCAATGGTGAAGAATCACTTTTAAAATTATAATCGTCAGATCCGGATCTGGATCCGAACACACCGAACGTGCCCACCAAATTTCATCTGGATGTGTCCACAAATTTTGAGATATCCTGCACACAAACAGACAGACAGAGAGAGAGCGAGAGAGAGGTGAAAACATAACCTACTTCTCCTTCGGTGGTGGAAATAAAAATATCTTAATTAAGTAAACTTTGAGGAAAAAGGTGTAACCATCACCATCAGTTGTTTAATGATGTTAAGTGGTATCCTAATAAAAGACATTAGCAACTTCGAAGATGCCGAATGGAACTCATGGGATATTTGAAGATGTAAATTCATGCAATGTAATCAAAAAAATTTCAGTAAAAGTGCCACAATGTGTATTAGACAGACATCCCACAGATTGGAAAGGAAGACCAGTACCAACAGTGTTCTCTGGTTCATGTTCCCATCTATACTGGTTGGATCAGATATCTTCATATTTATCAGACATCTGGCTCAGATAAATACAAGGAAGTCAGGTTAAACCCACACGTACTTTGTATTTGTCCATTGTCTACTAATGTCTTTGTAAGTCATGTTAAAAGATGTCTCCTGATGTCTTTGTCTGAGATGCAATACACATCCAGGCTCTTCCATGAGCTTGAGATCTCCAATAATATAAAAGTACACTTTCTTGTCATGAGTTACAAAGCAACACCTTGATCGTTGTTAGCAATAATTTTGTGAAAACACCAATTATTTTTTGTGCTTCCAGAGGTTAGAGATTTGGAACTTTAACATTGAATGGAATGTAGACTGTTAGGAATTTAATTACATATCATAATGAAATCCTTCACGAAATGTGACAAATCTTACAAAACTCCCAAACATGAGAAAAAGCAGCGTAGAGTTTGTTTTTTTTTTGACACTTATCACCTTAACTGTGAATCTCATAATGCTGTGAGAGGTCACGAATGCGTGATTTACAAATAACAGTGGCAATAACTGTAGAATATTGATGGAAGGTATTCTCAAAGTTCTACAAACAGGGTCATTCATGTGAGGCGTACAAACAAACGCACTATAATAGTGACAATACCTAGTGTGAACAAGGGGCAGGAAGATTATCTTTTCATTATTAATTTTTTAAAAATAATGTTGATACCATTACTTGTATTGTTTAATTGACTTGTGGACTATTTTCTTGGATGAGACCATAGAGACCTTGGGATTGGGGAGCAGAAGTGTAGATGCATGCTGGGATCACACACACACATTGCCGGACGGTGTGGCAATCGCCTCATGATTTCTAATTCCGTCCAATGCTCTCTTTTATTCCTTAACAAGAAAATATCGCCTATTAACCTGTATCAATAATGATTCAATAATAACATTATAACATCGTTGATATAACTCAGCAAGCTTTGATGTGTTTGACCTGATTGTTACCCTCGCCCAAGGATTTGGAGAGGGTATTGTATTTGGGTTAATTTGTTTGTCTGTTTGTTTGTTATTTCTGCTTGTTTGTCTATCTGTTTGACCTCACAGAACTTTCATGTTTTTCTCCACAACCACTTAGCGGATTGAGAAAAATTTTCACCATTGGTGTGGCTAATCTTGCAGAATGTTGTAATGATAATTATGACGTCATATGTCACGTCGTGTGGCAGCCATATTGGAAAAATGGAAAAAAATTTGACCTCTATCTCTGAAACCACAACAAGGAAAAATTTGAAACTTAGCAAATAGCAAGTACTCCTCATGGGGAATGGGTGTGATTTTTTATGATGTCATAGGTGCGCTCATTATGACATCATAATTGCATATGTAGAATGCTACATCTGATCAGTATAAACATTTTTGAGGGTCATCTAGGGATAAAATGGTCCACAATTTTTTTTTGGATGATGGCATCGGTCACAAGATTCGGCAGCCATGTTGTTGTTTTTTGTTTTTTTTTACTTTCAAAAATCTTCTCTGAAATGAGTGAAAAGATCGAGGCGAAACTTTACACATATGACCGCCTATCCATGAAGAATAAAAGGGTCACACCTATGATGTCATAGGTCACCTGGTTTGGCAGCCATATTGTATTTACCCGAAAACCTATAAAAATGCACCACTCAGAAGAAGTCCTGGTAAGGGTTTGCAATCTCTGATTTCTCTTTTTCTTGTTGTTATTGTGATAAAGAGTTAGGCTGCGATGGGGACTTTTGCATGTTATGTGCAGTACTGTATGTATTACATTTCTTGATCCATTCACAAAATGTCATGAAAACAATCCACGCCATATTATTCTTTGGATGACGAACTTTGGTTATTTTTGACCTCTCTTCCAAATTCTGTAATTGTTTGTGCATTTATGTTTGGTAATGTACAAAATGGGGCTTCTGCACAATACAGTATCACAATCGGGATGGAGGGGGAGCATACACTAGAGATAGACTTGAAAAGATATCACCAGCACTTTCAGGAAAGAGACTCATTTGAGAGTTAAGTCTTGAGGTCGGACAAATTTACGAGTATATTTTGGCTCTCCTAAAAGTGGAAAGAAGTGTACTTTGTGGAATGACCTGAAATCATCTTCGGTCTGATTGTTCATTAATAAAGAGAAGGCAAGTTGTTCAAAGGCAACTGTGCACCACAAAGTTCGATGTACCATGGGTGAGTGGACAGGTACATTATCTGCATTTATCTGTAAACCTTGATGTAGATACCCATGACACTTTCACATCATTACAGCAGGAACACCAATGGCAGTCCGTCACCAATCATAAAGTGATAATGATTGTCGGAGTGATCACAATGCTTTACTTTTACTTGTTTTTAATATTTATTATAACATACCATTAAATCATTGATGTGGCTTTACTCCGTTATCTGGGAACCCCAACTTAGAAAGCTTTGTTGTGGTAAAGTGGCCAAATTATTTGATACAATTCCCTTCCCCCCTAGAATAACCCTTCACCATTCATTCACTTGCGCCCTGCTCTGTCCTCCCCTCTCAGCAAGCTTCTTCACCTTTATCACTGCACCCATTTTATGACCTGCTTTCTTTTATTGGCCTCTTTTGAATTCCTCATGTTTATTTCTTCTCTTCTGATGCCTTGTCATGCTCAAATCGCTTTTACTAACTGGGTGACCATACCACAAGACATTTATTGCAGTTCGTCGAGACAGATGGATTCAGGCAGATCAGACTGCTATTAGTTCATGTGATCCTTATCAGTCAACCAATCAGATGTGAAGCAAAATTATCTCAGGGTGCAAACCAAAAGCTTTGCTGATTGGCTTTTAACCAGGTAACGCACTACTTTTGCTAAATCACTCCATATTATTTTTATAAGATCGCATGAATGTCATTTTTTGAAATAAATTATAAATGCTGCTCCTCAAAAATGATTGCTTTAAGAGAGGAAGGAAAAAATTACGAGGAAACACCGACACAGTTTTAAAGGCAATTGAGTTCATAAAACCCATGTCCTATTCTCAATTCATTTTATCGATACATTTCCAGTGTACTTAACACCCCTAACATATAATATGAACTTGCATACCATCTTTATAAGGCAGTAATTGTCAGTCTTTGTGGTCATGGAAGGCGTACTATTGTATGACGCAGTGCCTGTATAAAGTGCACAAGAACTGTATAAAGTCACATTCGATGGCAAGGTATCTAAACCAAGGGGCAAATTACTGACTCTCGTCAATTAGCAATATAAATGTTCTGATGAGCTAATTTATACACCTTAAAATCAATACTACCATATATTTAATCATCATCATCATATACCATTCACTTTTGAGGTGTGGGTGATGCCAAAGCACTCATCGCGATAAATACAACAGGTTGTTTGCTATTGCATTCCAAGTAGTCTTGAAGGCAGGAGTATGGTTTTTGGCCAGAGTGCCGGCGATAACTCGCCTCCTCTTCATCCAAAGATGCCGTGAGATATTCACGTCCACCAGCTAATGTTTGCAAAAGGGTCCCCAGCTGAATATCCCAGCCGACTGATTGCTCACTCATTGATGCAACGCCGTGCTCATGAAGCATCAACCAAGCAAACAGTTTTTTTTTTTTGCCAGGTTGAAAATCAAACTCAAGAGTATCCAACTCGAAGGCACTTATTCTACCTCTGAGCTATCCTATTGGATCAACTACTGCATCACTTGTAAAATAATCAATCTTTGTTAACATTTCCAACAGACAATTAAAGCATGAATATTGCTATTTTATTAACATATAAGTGATATTGGTGGCTTTACTTCTCTTGTATTCCTTTGAGATTTCATTCGGGGAATTTTAGGCAACTCAATAATCTCATAGGTTGGTATAATCCCATGGTCACTTAAGGATATTATATGAGTGAACAATAAAGTGTACACCAGACCTGACAGGGGTGGGCAGATTTCCTCAACCCTGAGGGTGATTGGTGAGCCAACCTTTTAATTGAGAATGCATTGGTGGTATGTTAATTATCATAAAACAAGCTCAGATTCTCGAAGGTAAGGAACAAAATGTTCAATGCTCCAGAGCGGATTCAAAATCCTTCGGACTGCCCACCTCAGAGAGCTGTGAACATACAACTCACAGGATGCCAGTCCAGTTTCTTCACACAATAACCCAAAATCACACCCATTATGAAAACAACTTCGGAATCTCATCGAATCAGTTGGCATTATTTTACTCTTATCAGGACAAAGTGTTTTGCTACTGTTCAGAAAGAATATTTTAATTCATTGAACTTCGAGGTTAAAGTTGTAACCAGCACAATCAGCTATCAAATGACATTGAATGGTGTTTTACTAAAATACTATTTCAAGTTAACATGATGTTGAATGGCACTCATGGATTCTTTAAAGATAAAAATTTGTGCAAAGTCATTAAACAAGCTCAAATGAGCTAAGATCCTCGTCCTCATAATGATGACGTCATAAAAACGAATATGACGTCATTGTGATGTATCAGGTTTGCAATAAATTATCTGTACTAATGCCCGGCTTGATTCCCGCAAACAAAATTCAAACAGTTTGCCTAGTTTCGGAGATAATGGTATAGGCGATTTCCATTAGCAGCGATATTATGACGTCACCTTTTTTTCTCGGAAAAATTTCCAAAATCAGAGATGGTTACTGCCTGCGCGTGGGCTTTCTGCATATATATGGCAAGTTTCACGAAGATCCGATGAAAACTCTGGGTTGTGAAACAAAAAATGTCCAAAAACAGGAATGACGTCATAAAAATTGATATTACGTCATAGTGATGTATCATATGTGCGGTAATTCATCTCTGCTGATGCCCTGTTCGATTCCCGCAAACAGAATTCAAAAAGCTTGCCTAGTTTTGAAGATAATTTTTTAGGCGATTTCCATTAGCGGAGATATTTTGACGTCATAACTTTTTTTCTAGGAGGAATTTTCAAAATCGAAGATGGTTACTGTCTGCGCAGGGTATTTTTTACATATATACACCAAGTTTCAGTAAGTTTTGATGAAAACTGTAGGCTGTGAAACAAAAAGTCAACAAGAACAACAACGTGAGTAAGACTTAGATCCTTCACAAGGATCTAAAAAAGTCCACAAGAACAGCAAGGTGAGTAAGACTTAGAGATCCTCCACGAGGATCTAAAAAAAAATTCAGTAGAAGTTTCACAATGTCCTGATGGTCGACAAATATCCCACAAATTGTAAATGAAGATCAACACTAAGAGGATTCACTGGTTCATGTTCCGATCTAAACTGCCTGGCTCATGATACAGGGAAACCAGGTCAAACCCACACGTACTGTGTGTTTGTCTACTAATGTCTTTGTAAGTCATGTAAAAAAACTGATGCCTACTTCTGTATTTGTGCTCGATGCAATACATGTAAAAAATTTTCCATGGGCCTTAAATCTTCAATAATATAAAGTACACTTTCTTGTCACGAGTCACCAAACAACACCTTGTTTTTTGTTAGCAATAATTATATGAAAACACCAACATTTTTTGTGATGCCAGAGGTTGGAGATTTCGAACTTTACAATGAATGGAACGTAGACGGTCAAGAATTCAATTAGATGTCATAATGAACTACTTCATGAAATGTGACAAATAAGTCTCACAAAACGCCCAAACGTGAGGAATATCACTCCATACTTGTTTGTATTTGACACATCATCTTAACTGTGAATCTCACAATGTTGTGAGAATGTCACAGAGGTGTGATTTACAAATAACGGTCACAAGAACTAACTTGACAGTTCATATAACACCTTAATCCATGCAGTGTTCAGTAAGGTAATTCAATTGAAATAAAATAATTATTTTAAAGGAGGTATAAAATGTTTTTCTATTTCATGGAACAGCGACGATATTTAACACGTCACACTAGTTATTCATGCCTGTTGTTTGTGTACTTTATGGCGTTCTTAAAACGGTAGGTTTCCTCTTTGGAATGATTTTCAATTTTGCTTGACTGTCAGATAGACAGACATCGTAAAACAATGTTGTCTCACTCCTCTCTGCCCATCCGCGATCAGGACAAATTCAGAACCAAGGTACTGATAAATTAAAGGGTCGTTTTCCGTTTCATGTTCTGATTTGTGTTCAAAAATAATATCCAATTGAAATTAAGTTGTTCCTCGATCAGAAACTAATTTTGTAGATGGACAGACAGATAGACAGATAGAAGTGAATCAATTGCTTAACCCCACTTTTCACTTCACGCACATGGGTAATGTAGGTTGATGGGTGTGTTCTCCAAGTTCTACAACACACGGCATTCACAATGATCAAAGGGCTAGCAGGATAGCCTGGAGGTGCGCACACTCGTCTCGCAGGTGTCCAGCCTGGGTTTGAATCTCAATCCAGCTTTAAACTATGTTTCACATACAGAGCTAGGCATCAATGGGTGTGCCATCCCTTTGATGGCCAATATGCTGGAGGATCCATCTGTTGGTATTGGTGAATGTTATAAATCACTTGGTGTGTTCCGCGAAGAGTAGGCGCATTATCTCCAGCACCATGAACACACTACAAATTATTCCTCTAACCGACAAGGGGCACTGTGTCGGGAGAAACATCAACACCTCCATCCCATCCCCAAGAGCTAATGATGCTACTCGCAGCCGCGTGCTGCATACGGAAGAAGAAAAAGAAGAACAAGAAGACGAAGACTATGAAATAAAATCGTAGAAGGATTATATTTAAGTTAAAGATACACATATTGTCTTATTAATTATAGATACTTGTATCTTGAAAAAAACCGGGCGTAGTGGCGTGTGCCTGTAATCCGGCTACTCGGAGGCTTGGGTTGGAGAATCGCTTGAGGACGGGCGCTCTGCGCTGGGCCGCGCTATGAGAGGGTGTAGAGCAGCCCGGAATCAGGGCGAAACCCAATCCTTATCCCTGTGTCGTAAGAGGTGACCAGGGTTGCACCAGGAAGGGCATCTGGCGTAAAACCTGTGCCAAATCAGTATGCGGATCATAACGGATGATCCGTTGTGGCGACCCCTAACGGGAGCAGCCGAAAGAAGAACAACAACAACTTGTATCTTGACAATAAAAAAACCTTGGCAATTCTTGGAGTATATAGGATCTCATTCATCGAATGTTTGCTACATCCCTCATAACTTGGTTAAAGTTAGCACAGTTGTAAATCAGAAGCATTTATAAGAGGCAATGACTGCATACTCTGAATACACAACAGTACGGTATTGAACATTTTGCTTTACATTTGAGAAAGTTTATGAAAGAGTTTATGAATAAATTTGATCGATAAATATTTTGCAACCCCAACCAGAACAGCTTGGCTTAAAATAAAACCCAAAAAATAAAAAAAAAGAATTCCAGTGTTCATCACTGGTGAAATAATTATTTGCAAAAACAAAGACATATTTGGAAAATCCATAGATTTAAAACATCACCAAACCAATGGAATATATAATTTAGATTCCTATTTTCATCAGCAATGTTCAAGCTATCTTCTTTTAGGAACGAGCGATTCTAGCAATCAAGGTCAGGTAATGAGATTTCATGGGGGCAGAAGGGGAGACATAAAACAACTGCATGACAGAATGGCACTGCCCACCAACCGGTAAACACAAGATGGTATGGAATTTTATAGGATGGGAGGGTCACAGAACAACAATAACAACCTTGTGATGGTTGACCATGATGTCATCCAGCATGGTGAACATTCAAGAAAAGTCTCGTTTTGACTGGACTGAATGGAATAAATGGAGGGGCTAAATGGATGGGCAGTTAGCTGAGCTGGATTGTTAGGTATCGTTGATTTTGCCAACAAAGTTTATGTAATGTAGTGCGAAGCGGTGGGACCAGAGATAGGAAACAGAGAAAGACACAGACCGACAGACATTACCCTTTAATTTATATATACCGGGAGATAAATGTTGTTTGTAAGTAGAACCTCTTTGGGGAGGGGGAAGATTCTGAGGAGGGAGGCACCAGAATCTAACCCGGAGTATATTTTCTATGCTTCCTCCGGCATTAATTCTGGGAACCTCAAGTGTAAAAACCTTGGTATAATATGGGAGATTAGACCGGAAACACTCAAATCTATAATGATGGTTTAAGAACATTATTTATGACTTTGTGGAGAATCTTCAATCTAAATTTTTATAGACCTGATCATCTCCCTGTCTAAGGCTGTTTTTGCCCAACTGGCCAAGCAACTGCACTGTAGGATACCTGACCAAACATGATGGTGTGGTTACATGAAAAGCCTACTGACATGCTGCAAGGTCATAGTGCTGTACTCTGATGGTGCCTTCACTCCTGGGATAGAAAATGAAATAGAATGACATTGGTAATCATTGAAATTGCATATTTGCTGACAAAACAAGCAGCTTAATGCCTCTTTCTGGTCTTGACTCAATGCTGAACCAGTATAGAAGTTGATGATTGTCAAATTACCAAATTCTGCTGAGGATGTGATAGGTGAGCTTGCATTAACAATGCATTCTAAAATATCTGAATATAGGATGAAACAGAAGGACGAAGATGATTAAGGATATCACAAGTGGCCATTGTAGGGTTTGGTAACCATGGTGGTTTAGCATTAAATCCTCCATTATTGGTTCTCACAACACTAAAAAAGATAAACCATTGAACTACCAGCTTTCTCTCGAAGTTCCAAGATCCCTTACTCGCTTTATCTCACTCTCTCAGAAAAGCAAGCAATTAATAAGCAATAAAGTTTTAGCTGAGCATCCATTCCTGCAGAATTATTTTCCTATCCCAAGGCAACCAAACAATTACTTTTTATGTCCCATTAAATTGGAGACCTCTCTGGTGCTTCAAGAGAACAAAGAGTGATTATAAATAATGAGATAGCATGCAAAGAAAACTTGTTGCTCGCCTCAAGTCCCCTTCTGAAACAACATAAGAAAGAACAGCTCTCCCAAAGGAGGACTACTCAACCTCAGTCTGAAGGTATTTTAGTAACCCTGCAGTTGCAGCCTCAGAACCAATATATAGGCATCAACCGCCACTGAAGAAACAGAGCAAGATGACTCAGAATGAGTAATAGTGTGGATCAGGAATATGGAATTTTGCCAGGATAACAGCACACAATCCATCCATTGGGACCATACTCTGTGCAGAGCGTTGGTGCTGCCAAAGCAGTCTCCTTGGCTAGTGGGTACAATCCTGGACGGGTTGCCACTCTGACACAAGATACCAGCATGCTGGCACTCATTTTGCCGAACTCAGAAGGATGACAGGCAGCGTCGACCCCACCTGGTATTAATTCAACAGCCAAGGGGGATTTAAACTTCGGATCCGAGGATCCCAAGCCCACGACCCTAACCATTAAGCCAACACCAGGCACACAATGGCCCATTCTTTTCAAATGAAAGTACGATTTTTCTCATCCACAAACGAGTGTGAGTAGATGAGACAGCAGAGTTAATATCCCTGACATTTAAGACTATTGTAAATGGACAAAAACTAGAAGAATGTTATGATAAAGAATCTTACGATTGATAGGTCACTGACTTTGACACCAATACCAATTTTTATTACGGACCCTAGGTATCAAAAAGCTACATATATCGAACAAGCAGTTTCAAATGGAGAACCTCGCCACCAATGGAGCATTTAAATGCATCAGATGCGGCAATAAATGTGAGTTGTTGCTCTCAGCTTACGGACTCGATGAAAGAGGAAGTCATTTGCATTTTTGCCGTATCCACCCCTACTACCCAGTTTAGAATCCTGTGTGGGCATAGGCAACTTGCTCGTGTAAACATTTTTTGCAAAACTTGGGCTGGAAAATGAATTTATCGGTTTAAATGTAAAAACAAACAAAAAAGACAAATCTGAAAACAAAACTTGGGGAAATAAAAATTGAGTTTAACGAGCAGGGTATCCACCACTGATGAGTTCGTTAATGTCTCACCTCAAATGAGAGTGTTTTTGTAAAAACAGAACTTCATTGTAAATATTCAAGGTGCAGATATCGCAGTTTGGTGGAGCTGGTAACCTTGGCAACCACGTTCCATTACACCAGCGAAGATTTCCAATCCATGCTTGTTGTACCTCTGAAGTACTGCTTGGGAGTAAGGATGATATTATGAAAGTTCAACTGGGAAATGGATTTAGGCATGTTTTGGGCCTCGCGTCTGAAGGAAGATCAACAAAGTTCTTTCCATGCCAACCGACCACCTTCAAGGCACCTATCCCTCTCCACATCACTCCTTCAGCCCCCAACCTGCCCCCTCTCCCTATACTCCTCATAGCTTCACTCTCAGTGATTTTTTCTGTAATTAAGTATTTCTCAAAGCATTTTATTCTGCCTTCGCATTCGATGGCCTGTAGATCCAGATCCTCACTAAAATCGAATCAATTCGTCCTTGTCACACACCACACTTGTCCAACAAGGTTCGTCAAAATCCGTCCATAACTTTTTGAGATATCCTGCTCACAGACAATCAGACAGACAAACAAACAAACAAACAAACAGGGGTGAATACATAACCTCTGTCCACCTTATTTGTCAGAATCTCAAACCTTCGGTGGCAGAGGTAATAAGATCAGGTTACTTCTGTTTCAACATTTTTGATAATCACAGCCTTGCTGATGTAACTAACAATACTTTGCATTTCGCTATGTCGAGCATCACCAGGGTATATAGATTACCTCGATCTGACAATGAACAGTATTAAAGTAGATCTGGGTGCAGACAAACATCAATTGGAATGTTGAGATAAAAAAATGTAACATGTCAATCGTATGATGTTAAACATTATGAGGAAGGACAATAACTTGTGTAGCTCTTTGTAGGCCAGTGAAATTGAACAGGTATGACCATGAGGTGTTCAACACTATCCAGGTTCATATTATTCTCTTTTTCATTGCATTACCTCTCGTTTTATCCCCAAAATTATTTGACCCACTTTAGATAAACCAACACTTTTGCTTGTGTGTTCGAAAATTGATTTGAAAATCATTCCTTTGAATGCATATCACACCAAGTGCAGATTACGAGTGCCGGATGACGTGTGATGAGGGGTCAATGAAACTGAACAAACACCATGAATAAGCTGACATGCTGAGCTCGATCCACAGCGAGTGTCACTTCTGTTCTACATTACAAGCAACTGAGCCATATTTGAATGACAGAAGTAAATGTTAAGCATTCCTGGGTGACAGAACACAGCTATTTTAGGAACTGGCACCCAGAGAAAGAGAAAAAGAAAGAAAGAAATCTACACCACAATCAAATTTCTTTCTGTCAGTCTTCCATTTCACGCTTCCTTTATTTACCCCTTATATATCTCCATGACCTGAGATGCAAAGAGCACCGCGCAGACATTTCAAGGAGTCGCAAACAATCCAAAATGGACCACTTTTACCTACATGCGTACAACAAAACAAACTGTCAGGAGAAGGTGATTGTGGAGCAAAATCCTTGTCAAAAATTTTCAGCATTGTCACAGAACAGTCCACTTGTATACTGAAGTCCAATAGCATCACTGAAGCTTCAGCCTGTGCATTCTATGTTTACAGCAGGAATTGAATGATCAAACTATTGTGGACTCGTGTACGTCAGTAAGGTCCTCTGTGTAAATTATAACAAAATTATTATTAGTTATCCTTGCTCTGATACCAGCACCAATTCACACAAAGAGCTAACATAACTGCAGAGTTCATAGAACACCTTACCTCGCACAGTCTTGAGAAAAAGGACATGTCCGAAGGGTCGTATAAACTCTTACTTTGCATTTCCGAACACGATATATGTTTGTTTCGTTCGTGAACCTTGCTGAACAGGAGTGATAGTAACCACACATGCGCCATCTTATTTTTCAGTCTTAAACAATTATTCTGCCCTCAGGACATGATGGCGTGAATGCTGATCCTCAAAGTTACTCTGCCCTCAGGGCATTAATTTTTTTTTTTTTTACAAATCCTTCGAAATGGAAGGTTTTTGAAAGTCCTAAAAAGGCAAATTGCATTCTACAGTGCTCAAGTATATAATTCAATTGAAATGTTGTTCTTCTTTCGGCTGCTCCCGTTAGGGGTCGCAACAGCAAATCATCCGTTATGATCCGTTATGATCCGCATAGTGATTTGGCACAGGTTTTACGCCAGATGCCCTTCCTGACGCAACCCTGGTCGCCTCTTACGACACAGAGATAAGGATTGGGTTTCGCCATGATTCCGGGCTGCCCTACACCCTCTCATAGCACGGCCCAGCGCAGAGCTCCCATCCTCAAGCGATCCTCCAACCCAAGCCTCCGAGTAGCCGGATTACAGGCGCACGCCACTACGCCCGGTATATAATTCAATTGAAATAAGATGTAGATTTTAATGGTTGCAGAAAATAAAATCTGGAAGTTTACTGCAGTTGATGAAGTGTCTTTTTACACCACCTTATTTATCATGTCACATAGTTGTTCGTGCTTGTTGTTTGTGTCATTTATGGCATCCATAAAATCAGTAAGTTTCCTATTTGGAATGATTTTCAATTTTGTTTGACTGCCAGACAGGGAGAGGAAAATAATTATCTCACTCCTCTCGATGCATGTGCAATCGTGACGAATTCAGTCAAGGAACTGTTAAACTACAGGTTCATTTTCTGATTCATGTTCAAAATATAACATTCAATTGAAATTAAGTTCTTCCTCGATCACAAACTGACAGACAGCAGACAGTGAACGAATTGCTTAACCCTGCATTTTGCTTCACGTGTGTGGGGTAACAATGATCCATGTGCATTGTTAAGGTATATGGTGGAATGCCTCCTGTGTAATGTGCAGGATGCAATATCCCATCACAGTCACTTATCGAAGGCGGGATCTTGTAAGGCTCCACAGTCCTACATGGTAGAGACGATGCTTTGTGCACACATTGCTGACCCAGTCTCCAACTGCCCGTTGAGTTTCCTGCCATCGTGTCTTGGTTGTTGGCAATCTATCCAATTTAAAATTGCATGGAGGAGGATATATAATTGCAAATTATACAGTCAAAGTCACATAATTCCACAGGTTCAAGCCTTTTACCATGACAGACTCGGGGAAAATACTGGCCCAGGGTGAGGCAGTTTGGCACTGTTCAATGTTTGTTACAAAACCGCAGCTTGTAGAGCGAAGCGTGAACACTTAGGGAACACATGATGTGGGTTGCTCATGTGTATAAAGCAGTGAAGAACATTCCTTTTTGGTGTTGTAAATCTTCAGTTAAATATGGTTCACACAAAGGGATGTTTTTTAAATTTTACTAGGAAATGCAAGTTATCTCTGAAAAAGCATTGTTGCCAATTGTATTTATGAAGAGGAATTTGACTGAATTGTCTCCAACAGGGAAGAGTTCCTTTTTACAATTTAATAATATAATGTGTTCAATTTCATTTCTATAAATACTTCATGCCAAGACTACCCATACTCTGACCTCTTTTGAAATCATGATGAACACTCTATCTTCTTTCAACAACTCATTAATCCCAAGAGTCGGTCCAGCAGATAAGACTGACTTGATCTGGAGCACAGTGGGATTACACACTTGATGAATTCAATTTGTCACTGAAAATTCACCGTTTCCTCCAAAAGAAAGCACTTTTATTTCTGTGAGAGTCAGGTTTTTCTTAGATTATTACTCTTCAAGACTCCATCTCTGGCATGTAAAGTCACCTAAGAGTGTTGTTTGATGGTGTGTTATTTAAATTGAGAACAGCTCATCTCAGTGACAGGTAATTAGACTAAGTTATATAATGAAGAATTGAAGCCTGGGATCAATGCTGCTGAGTCTGATTACTGATACTTCCTGAGCTCCTTCAAAACTCTATGCCCAAGGCAAGTGTATATATATATATATATATATATATATATATATATATATATATATATATATATATATATATATATATATATATATATATATATATATATATATATATATATATATATATATATATATGGGTTCTTCCCATTACATGTCAGAACACAAAATTGTTAATTAACGTTCCAAGTTATGCATCATAGACTCAATGGTCTCCCTCAGTCTATTCTGCTCAAGGAACAACTTTAAAATACACCCCACTTACCATGATTAATACATGCCTGCCTTCGCCAACATGCAAACGTGCCTCACTTTTATCCAATTATGCTATTCTGAAGAGCTTTTGCATTTAAAATTGCACTTCAGTTTGTGAGGTTCGCCAGTAATTACATAAATTATCTGTAATTTAAATGTACGTGAGCCACCTAATCATGTTAGCCTAATCTCCCGGCTGGGTGGAAAGAACAGTGTGTAGAATACTAATGTCATTCAGTGTTGACAATAGCAGTGGAAAGGCAAGCACATAAGCTTCAATAATAACACACCTCAATGTAGCTCAGTAAAACCACTTTGTTACCTCCGCTACCAAAGTTAGATGGAGGTTATGTTTTCACCCATCTGTTTGTCTGTGTTTTTCTGTGAGCATGATATCTCAAAAAGTTGTGGATGCATTCAGACAAAATTTGGCGGACAGGTGGGGTGTCTGTCTGACAACGATGAATCGATTAGATTTTGGTGAAAATCTGAATCCAGGTACGAGAATGTTTTTTCAGTGATTTGCCACCATTGAGAGATCGGGCAAAAACAATATATTACACAATATCCCAAAACGTTGTGGACGGATTCAGACAAAACTTTGTGGACAGATTTGGTGTGTGACATTGACGAATCAATGAAATTATGGTGAAGATCTGAATCCGGATACAATTTTTTTAAGTGAATAAAATGCAATGATTAAACAAATGCACCTTCCTATGATATTAACATCATAATACCTTATATCAACTGGTTTCACCCTTGTTGAGGGAATCATAAAGATTTGTGAAGACCAGGGAGCCCAACCAAACATAATGTCTGACAAACAAGTTTCACCCTTGTCAGGCATCTCAAATTTTCAAAACCTTGAAGGAAGAGGTCTTTGGCCAGCCTATGGGCCAAGCTGGGCCAAAGGTGTATCCTGATGCTTTGGAGAATTCAAGAAATTATGAGGAAATGTCCCACAGTAATTAAATTTAACCACTTAAGGCCACTCAATGCTTTAATTGACCACAGCTGGTTTTCTGGTTGAGAAACATGAATGGCGTTGAGTTTATAAATTAAGGGTAGGACCTTTCCTCAATTTTGAATTTCTTAAAAGCATTGGGAAAGGCCTTACGCTTGGCTGGACTTACTGATGCTGACTCAACAAGGGCAAAACCTGTAGGTCCGTTCGCTTGTGATACTTGTTAGGTCACTGTTTGTGCTGTTCCTTCGGTGAATTTGTTTTGGCGATGAAATCTTCTATTCTGGCAGTAAAACTAAGAGGCTGTTCAGCAGCCCAAGAGCATGCTGAGGTCTGTTTTGAACTGGTACGGTCTTTGATATTTTTATTCACTTGCAAAACAGTTGTGGTTAATTGATGGGAGTAACTGGCTGCAGCTGCCTTCATGGGTGAGAGATGAATGGCAATGAGTTATTTATGTGAAAGGTAAAACTCGTGAAATTTATGATCTCGGAAAGATGAACCATGTCGCTCCACTATCCATATTTTACCGATGAGGTATGCACCATCCTTTTGCATCAAGTGGTTGTATGATTGGCTGGCATATTTTGTGTGGATGTGTGCATGCTGTGGTGGTGTGTGTGGGTGAAAATATATAAACTTGGAAAATATCATTGGCGCTGGCTTTCCGGATGTACGCCGCAGGACTATAACTGTATAGCAATGCACACCAGGGAGAAAAGGAGAGATTTTGGCTTAAAACTGCATTTAAATCAAGTCAGAGGAAGTTTAAAACCATTGATGGCAAAAGAGAAAATCAAACCAGGTCTCGGTAGTGATACAAAGGTGAGTAATCTCCACCTAGCAGTGTATAAATCTCCCATCTTTTAAGTTCTTCCATTTCTACAATATGGGTGTGAATTTGATGCTGGAGCTGGATATTATGGCTGTGAAGCTAAATGCGGGTGGTATGTGCAGGGGATAGCTTTATTGTTTAATAGTACTGGCTTCTGGGTTGCCTGCTTTTGGGCTTGATTTCCAACAGCTATGATACAGCAGCTATTGTCTCCACAATCATGTGAATGCAGAAGGTTTAATGATATACTTTGAACGAAAGAAAGTTGGTTATTGCGGCAGTACAGTGGGGAAATCGATTGTGCAAGGTGGATATGTGGCCACGTGGAGATTGTGTGTATATCAGGATAATGGTGTAAAGGTGTTTGAGGAAGAGGGGAAAAAAGGACATAGCAGAGAAGATCGCAGGGTTAAAGGAGGTGGGTGAGACAGAGAGATCGGATGAAAGAAGTTGTGTTAAAATAATGGAATAAATAAATAAATAATAAACAAACAAACAAATAAACCAATGTCACCCGCAGGGTGACCCGTATCTTGCCAAAAGGTGACCACGTGTGACTTCTTTAAGGTCACACTGAGGTGAACAGAGCTGCTATCCACCAGGAGCGACTCCTTGAGGAATATCTGCCTACGAGAGATTCCGATGAGAATCGTTCTACAGAGTAACCATGAAAAATATGCTTTTGCCTCATAACGTCACCAAATGACGTCATAATGTCTCAAGCTTGACATATCTAGAAAGCACTCATCGAGGTGTTCAATTTGAGGTACTACACGATATGGTTCCTAAAACTTGAAAATTTGACCTTGGGGTCAAATATGTTTGACCTCAGGCGCTAACCATGAAGATCAAGGCCAATTGCCACCAAAAATTAATCAGCTGAGCACCAGACCATGAACTATATTCCCATGAAGCTTGAAGACGATCCGATCAAAATTACTCAAAAAATAAGGGTTTCGGCGACTACCCTGATTTGCGACAAAGTGACCTTGACCTTTGACCTTCAAAATTTTATGCGCTGAAAGGGACCTCTATAGGCCTCTGATATGCGAAGTTACAAAAATTTCCAATGATAACTGTGCTCTGCAGAGTGATTTATACATGATTACAGACCAAAAAAACAAAAAACAAACAAAAAAAAAACATATGAAGGTCAAGGCCAATCGCCACCAAAAATTAATCAGCTAAGCGCCAGACCATTAACTATATTCCCATGAAGTTTGAAGACGATCCGATCAAAATTACTCAAAAAATAAGGGTTTCGTCGACTCCCCTGATTTGCGCCAAAGTGAACTTCACCTTTGACCTTGACCTTCAAAATTTTGTGCACTGAAAGGGACCTCTATAGGCCTCTGATATGCGACGTTAGAAAAATTTCCGATGCTAACTGTGCTCTGCAGAATTTTTTATACGTGATTACAGACAAAAAAAAAACAAAAAAAAAAAACAATGTCACCCGCAGGGTGCCACCCGTATCTTGCCAAAAGGTGACCATGTGTGACTTCTTTAAGGTCACACTGAGGTGAACAGAGCTGCTATCCACCAGCAGCAACTCCTTGAGGAATATCTGCCTACGAGAGATTCCGATGAGAATCGTTCTACAGAGTCACCATGAAAAATATGTGTTTGCCTCATAACATCACCAAATGACGTCATAATGTCTCAAGCTTGACATATCTAGAAAGCACTCATCGAGGTGTTCAATTTGAAGTACTACACGATATGGTTCCTAAAACTTGAAAATTTGACCTTGGGGTCAAATATGTTTGACCTCAGGCGCTAACCATGAAGGTCAAGGCCAATCGCCACCAAAAACTAATCAGCTGAGCGCCAGACCATATACTGCATTCCCATAAAGTTTGGAGACGATTCGATTAGAATTACTCAAAAAAGAAGGGTTTCGTCGACTCCCCTGATTTGCAACAGTGACCTTGACCTTTGACCTTGACCTTCAAAATTTTATGTGCTGAAAGGGAGTCTATAGGCCTCTGATATGCGAAGTTACAAAAATTTCCAATGATAACTGTGCTCTGCAGAGTGATTTATATGTGATTACAGACAAAAAAAATTAAAAAAACAAAAAAAAAAAACATGAAGGTCAAGGCCAATCGCCACCAAAAATTAATCAGCTGAGCACCAGATCATGAACTATATTCCCATGAAGTTTGAAGACGATCCGATTAAAATTACTCAAAAAATAAGGGTTTCGTCGACTCCCCTGATTTGCGACAAAGTGACTTGACTTTTGACCTTGACCTTCAAAATTTTGTGCGCTGAAAGGGACCTCTATAGGCCTCTGATATGCGAAGTTACAAAAATTTCCAATGATAACTGTGCTCAGCAGAATTTTTTATACGTGATTACAGACAAAAAAAAAAAAACATAGAAGCTGACTAACATATCTTGCAAAAACTTCATTTTGGCAAGATAACAAATAGATAAATATGTTGAAGTTCTCTTACAACAAACTTCAATGCAGGAGAAAACCACAAAACCAATCAAAGCCTGCATATATGATTACCATCCCGTGGTTGTTTGTTCATGCTCTATCCTTTTAAATGCACAGCATCATTCAAGGAAGCAGCACCATTATATTCACATCAACGATTTGTATAACGATGTAAAGAGCAAGCTTTCCAAATTTGCAGATGACACAAAGTTGGGAGGTAAGGTGGATAGCAGAGGGGGTGGTGATCAGATACAGGAAAGTATTTATACTTGTATAGATTGGGCAAAAGATCGGCAGATGGAATTTAACCTGAGCAAGTGTAAGGTGTTGTGGATGTGAAAGAACAATGAAAATAGAGATTACAGGATGTATGGTTCAATTTTGGAGAGTGACACACAGGAGAAGGATCTGGGAGTGGTAATCGACATTTGAAGTAAGCAGGCAGCACAGTGCCAGGCAGCTATAGGTAGAGCAAATCGGGTTTCAGGTTGCATTCGGAGGGGGATCAATTATAAATCAAAAGAGGTGGTGTTAACATTGTACTGGAATTTATTAAAGGGCACATCTAGAATATTGTATGCAGTTCTGGTCACCACAATTCAGGAAGGACATACTGTAGATGCCATGGAGATGTTTCAGCACAGGGCTACTGGATTGATTCCAGGCCTAGCTAGACTCAGCTATGAGGAGCGGCTGAAGGAGACAGAGCTTTATACACGAAAAAGAAGGTGGTTATGAGGAGGTAAGGTGGATTAACAAACATTATTAACAAACATTTTTTGTATTTTCTTCCTTGGATTTTGTATGGATGGTTGGTGTGCTGTTCATGCTGGCATGATGGGCTGAGTGGCCTCCACCTGTGTTGGATTTCTTTGTTATAAAGTCTTTGGTATGACTGGGCCTGGTTTGAATCACCGACTCCCAAATTCAGAGCGGATGCTCGAAACACAATGCTACCGAGGCCAATCCACTTTCCAATGCCGTCAATCTATTCTCCATTGTGGGAGAATAGATGGACCGTCTTGGAAAGTGGACCTAAAATGATAAATCTGGTGTAGATGTTGAGTGTTAACTGAGAATTGTCAGTTCTTGGGAAATTTGTTTCAAAATCTTTTTAAAAAATTAACAAAAAATACCTTCTGATAAAAACAATGTTCACGATATGAAAGAAAAACTTAAAATGATCAAAGTTTGACACAAAGTGCTAATTTCACTTTACATTTGCTGCTTAATGGGACGTTTTCAGAAAGTGCTGTGAAGCAGAAAATAATACAAATGTGCCATACCCCAAGTGGTGTAAAGCAAATGTGACATTTCACCAGGGCTGGGAGGATGACCTAGAGGTACAGGCACTCACCACTGAGCTGTCCAGCCCAGCTTTGAATCCTGACCCAATGACAAACTGTCATTCTGGTGTCTTACAGGCAGGGCAAGGCATCAATGTGTGTGCATTCCTTCGGATGGACGTTAAACTGGGAGACCCCTCTGCCAGAATTAGTTGGTGCATGTTAAATATCACACAATGGCCATCGTGAAGAGTGAGTAAGTTAAGCCGCTGTCACACCTTGACGTTTTAGCCAGCGTATGGCAACATATCAAAATGTATGTAAAACGCTGGCGTACGCTGAACTATTGATGTTTTTTTTCTAGTTTTGGGCGTATTCATAACGAGTTGGACGTATGCATAATGTATTAGTAACGTACACAGAACGTTTCGATAACATATAGATAACTTATACCAACGAATGCTTAGCATGTTGTTGGCGTTCACAACCTATGCCCAACGATAGTCTAACGTATGCATAGCGCGCGGCAGCGTATCGCCGACGATCACGTGGCGTAGCCTATTAAAAGGCTGCCGCTCGATGATTCAAATCATAACTGCACTAGACATCGAAGTGTCAAGCCGGTCACAGCTTGACGTTTTAGCCAGTGCATGCTGACGTATGAAAAATTTGCCGAATACGCTGGAACACATCGAATACGTTATGGGTAAGATTTGTATACGTTAAGAGCACGCTGAAGCACGCTGGCATACGTCGTAGTACACCGAGTACGTCGACAAATTTTAAGCATGCTGAAAATTTTTCGACGTATGCCAGCGTATGACTCACACGTTCCGCATACGCTGGCCATAAGTTGTAGGCACGTTATGCGATCGTTGACACACGGCGACACACGTTACTTGTAAGTTACTCATAAGTCGAAACACGTTGAGGTAATGTTTCGCGTACCCGAAACTTATTTCTAACCTATGAGTGGCATGCTTTGAACCTATGAGTAACGTCCTTTGAACCTATGTGTAACGTTTCTCCAACGCACATTGACATATGTTGATGTATTTGATGTCTTCCGGACGACCACAGAACTTACTGAACGTGTTTCTAACTTACAGCTACCGTATAATGGCATATTGGCAGCGTTTAGGGGAATTGGAATATAAAAATGGGCTTCACAGGAGGAACCCGTCAGTGTTCCAGACTACATGTTTTTTTTTTCCTTCGACATGACAGTGATATTGACACTTCGATTTCGAGTGCGGTTATGATTTAAATCGGTGAGTGGCAGCCTATTAATTATATTATATTATAACGGCACTAGAAATCGAAGTGTCAACATCACTGTAATGGCGAAGAAAAAAAAAACCATGGAGTCTGGAACACTGACGCTAAAAATTACCTCGACGTGTTTCAACTTCTGAGTAACTTACAAGTTGCGTGTGTCGACGTGTGTCAACGATCGCGTAACGTGCCTACAACACGTTACTCATAGGTAAGAAATAAGTTTCGGGTATGCTAAACATTAGCTCGACGTGTTTCGACTTATGAGTAACTTACAAGTAACGTGTGTCGACGTGTCTCAACGATCGCGTAACATGCCTACAACACGTTACTCATAGGTTAGAAATAAGTTTCGGGTACACGAAACATTACCTCGACGTGTTTCGACTTATGAGTAACTTACAAGTGACGTGTGTCAATGATCGCGTAACTTGCCTACAACTTATGGCCAGCGTATGCGGAACGTGTGATTTATACGCTGGCATACGTCGAAAAATTTTGAGCGTGTTAAAATTTGTCGATGAGCTTGGCATACTACGACGTATACCAGCGTGCTTCAGCTTGCTCTTAACCTATACAAAACTTACCTATAACGTATTCGACGTGTGCCAGCGTTTTAGCCAATTTTTTCATACGTCAGCATACGTTGGCTAAATCGTCAAGGTGTGACAGCAGCTTTAATGCCGGCATCCTGAAAATTTACAAATTCCTGCCCTGACCTACAGAGGGCATTGCATCAGCAGGACAGTCACGCCCTCAGCAAATGATACTACTTGCAGAATTGTAATGCATCCAAATGAAAAAGATGTTTCATCACTGTTCATGGACTCAAATAAGCCTGGTGTTGCCTTAGTGGTTAGGGTGGCGGCTTGGGATCCTAGGGTCCTGAGTTCAAGACCCGTTGGCCGCTGAATTAAAATAGACCAGGAGGTTGACTCAGCCTGTCATCCTTCCGAGGTCGGCAAAATGAGTACCAGTGTACTGGTGAGGGGGACACTGCATCAGCAGCATAGCCACGTCCCAACCAATGATACAACCAGGAGAGAGAGAGAGAGAAAGAGAAAGAGAAAGAGAAAGAGAAAGAGAAAGAGAAAGAGAGAGAGAGAAAGAGAGAGAGAGGATTCAAATAGGCAAGCCATGGTGACCTCCCAAAATTACTGGCAACATCACTGAGGTCATCACATTTATTTCTTAACAAGCAAAAGTACCCGTCCCCAGTGCGGGAAAAATCAGTCAAAGATAACAATCTCAAGCAATCGGAAAAGTTTATGTTAATATCTCAATTTAAATTATTTAACAGACTTTAGAAAGGTTAATTGTGTTGCACTCTTGGTTTAGCTCAGGGTCAAAGGTTTGAGCTACTTATACCACCCACCGGGATATGGTGGTGCAAGATCGGGTGGTGGAGGGTGGATTTGTCCATAAAGAGTGTGGAATATCCTGCTTGCAAAACAAAATTTGGCATCAACATTATCTATGCTTGTTCTCCAGTCATTTCAAAAGTGAAGATTGAGCTTTGCCTGCGTCCACAGCTTTTAAAACGCAGTTCGGGAAGCGACTGCCAGAAACGGAACATCAACAAGCGCACGGACAGACAACACAGTTTGCAATATCATATATATATATATATATATATATATATATATATATATATATATATATATATATATATATATATATATATATATTAGGGTGGTCCATGATCAATATAAAAAAAATATAAAGTTGTCTGAATGTTCCCTCCACATGGCTTGTTTTTGTTCCTTATGATATACTTATTTGCCTGTGAATTGTTGTGGTCCTATGATAACGTTTAGCGGTCGCTCAAAGATGAGGATTTTTGGCTGATGAGTGAAATTTGCGTAATTTTGAGATGGATTGTTGGTACTCCTGCTCCCCCCCCCCCCGCCCCCTGCCAAACCAGCAGCATGGTGGTGCTTCCGTTACAGCGATGGAAGAGGGTGGCAGCACGAGCGGGAAAGGTGAGGGCGGTTGGTTTTAGACTCGCGTGTCTCGAGCAGCCGCACTCTTCAATAATACATTGTGCTGATCATGTGATATTTTGGTCCATCATTTCTTTCAATTTCTTTGGCTTAGGTTGAGTGATGGCGTTGAAGCCAGGACTCCGTTCTTCTTCCGAAAGCTGGCTACTGGGAGCATCGATATCACAGCTTTCTGCCGGAAGAATGTCACGTGGACTGGATGTTCTACGCCTCTTACAATTCCACCATGTTACCGAGAAAAAGACTCTTGCTGAGAGCTATAGAATCACGTGTTGTGAAGTGATTGAGGTGTGGAATAGAGCGAGATTGCCCACGCAACGTCCAGATGCATGTGTACGTAAGCTGAAAAAGCTCCACGAGAGATATCTAAAACTCAAGAAAAATCGCAAAAAGGACAACGACACTGATGAAATAAACAATGATCTATTTCTCTCAGACCTGGAGGAGTTATTCGACGTAGTGACAGCCAATGCATTGTCGGAAATAGTGATCAGTGCCGACCGTGACTTCCTGGAGCGTCAGTGAGAGAGTGTGTTCTCTAGTAGCATGGCTGGAGCTGATTTAGTCACCCACTCTAGAGAGGAAAATAAACGAAAAAGAGACGAAAATGAAGACTTAGCTCAGCAACGTTACGCTGAAAGGGAAAGCCGCAAGCTGAAGGTAACTGAAAGCAAACCGCTATCATCTACATCAGGTGAATCTGAATCTAAAAGTCCAGAGGATGAATATATAGCTCCCTCAACGTCATCAGAGACCCCTGGCTGCAGTAAAACAGAAGCTCATTTGGCTACTTCATCCAATCCCAAACCAAAGAACATTTTCCGATCTCCGGATGTTGTAGCAGCGCTGGATCGCGTGAACTTGCCAGATCGCGGAGCTGTGTTCGTGGCCGGAGCTGTCGCCAAGACCCTCGGTCATGATATCGGCGACATCACCCTATCACGGAGCTCTGTACGACGTTCTCGTATGGACGGACGTAGAGAAGCAGCTGCCGCCGAGGAAGACGACTTTCTCCCTGAAAGAACCTCTTCTTCTCCACTGCGATGGTAAACTCTTACCAGATAGTGACGGCTCAAAGAAAAATGTCGACCGTATCGCGGTGCTGGTTACTCGTAACGGAGAAGAGAAGCTATTGGGTGTCCCAAAAGCAACCAGTGGAACAGGCGAACAGCAAGCAACTGCTTGCATTGACTGCATTGAAAAATGGGGAGTCAAAGATCAGGTTCATGGCATTGTCTTTGATACTATGAGCAGCAATACCGGCCTACATCGAGGCGCTTGCATCAGACTAGAGAACTACATGGAGAGATAAATCGTGTGGGTTGCATGTAGACACTACATGCATGAAATAGTTCTGTCGCACGCCTATGCCTGCACATTCGGTGGAACTTCTGGCCCCAACGAACTTCTGTTCAAACGCTTCCAGAAGAAATGGGCAGACTTGGATCATAACCAGTACGACGTGTGTACGGTTTTTAATGATCCAGTACTCGCTGAGCTGCGAGTAGAGATGTTGGATTCTTTACCGATAGCAATCACCCAACAACAACCGAGGGACGATTACCTGGAATTGCTGAAGATATCTCTCCTATTCCTAGGTGGCGATGCAGATGCCGGATCCTTCAGATTCCAGGCTCCAGGAGCGATGCATCATGCTTGATGGATGGCTAAAGGAATATACGCTATAAAAATTTACTTGTTCCGCCATCAATTCAAACTGACAAAAAAGGAAAGCAAGAATATTCTGGACTTTGCCTTGTTTATGAGCCTGGCGTACGTAAAATATTGGAACGAGGCACCCATTGGGGTCCGGGCTCCTTATAATGACATCCAGTTCATGAATGTGTACAAACGTAACCTGGATCGGAAATTATCGGACAAGACAGTTGAAGCGTTCTTGAACCACCTGTGGTACCTGTCGGAACACTTGGTTGGGTTTGCCTTCTTCGACGATCGCGTGACCGAGGAGACGAAGTCGAAGATGGTCACCAATTTGAACAAACCAAAAGCTGGAGTACCATCGACCAATTCCTCTATCAGACAAGATTGCGGGGCCTGAACAAATCCCAGGATTGGTTACAGAATGAACGATGACAAATTGGAGGTCCGTTCTGAGGTGAGAGAAGTAAAAGGAGGGAGAAGAGAACGAGAAAGAAAGCCAGAGAGAAGTTAGAGGAGGGAGGAGAAGTAAGCACGAGAAGTGAGCAAGAAAGCGAGAGTTGAAGCACGTGAGGGAAGAAGCGAGTCAGAGAGTCAGAGAGTCAGAGACATTTAAAGCTGAATGTCTAAACTCGGTGTTTGCAGCTAAATCTTGTGTCCCAAACCCATCACTATCTCTACCCACTTTACCCAGTCGCACCCAACTGTCCCTGGACTCTGTATCCTTTTCTCCTGACAAGGTGGAGAGCTTGCTTTCAAACCTCGAGTCAGATTCTGCAACCGGTCCAGACGGCATCAGCCCACGTGTCCTCAAAGCCTGCTCTTCTGCTCTTGCTCACCCTCTCTCTGTTCTATTCACCCTCTCATTTTCCCAAGGTCATCTGCCATCTGCTTGGAAATCTGCTAACATCACTGCCCTGCATAAAAAAGGTGCAAAAACAGATCCCTGTAACTATAGACCAATCAGCCTTCTCCCAATCATCAGCAAGGTTATGGAATCCATCATCGCTTCAGACATGAAATCCTTCCTCTTCTCCAATGGCTTGATTTCCAATCATCAATTTGGTTTCAGACCAGGTCACTCTACCCTAGATATGCTGCTACTGCTCTCCCATCAATGGATGGAGGTCCTCAATGCCAGACAGGAAATCCGAGCCGTATCCCTGGACATATCACGTGCTTTTGACACAGTCTGGCACCCTGCCCTACTCACCAAACTCTCTGCCCATGGTATTCAAGGCCATCTCCACTCATGGCTCGCAGACTTCCTCTCCTGTCGCAGTCAACGTGTGGCCCTAAATGGAGTTCTTTCATCCCCTCTTCCTGTGCAGGCTGGAGTTCCTCAAGGTAGCGTTCTGGGCCCTGTTCTTTTTCTGGTTTTCATCAATGATCTCTCGGACTCTCTGGAAAATCCTCTATTTCTCTTTGCCGATGACTCAACCCTCTGCCGTACCATCTGTCATCCCTCAGACCGGCAAGCAGCAGCTTCTTCGCTCACTGCAGATCTGGATAAAATCACAAACTGGTCCAACACGTGGAACATGTCTTTCAATCCAGACAAATCTCACACTCTCACTATGTCTCTTCGAAAGGACCGTTTACAAAACCCCCCATCCACTTTCTCAACAATCCTCTGGAAGAAGTCTTTTCTTTCAAGCTTCTGGGTCTCACTATCTGCCATGACCTTTCCTGGGAAAGTCACATTTCCAACCTTGCCTCAAAAGCCAGTCGCCGACTGGGAATCCTCCGTCGTGCAAAGTCCTTCCTCGGCCCTCTTGAGCTCCTGACCACTTACAAAGCTTTTGTCCGTAGCCTGATGGAGTACTGCTCTCCCCTCTGGGCTGGTGCTCCTGCCTCCCACCTTTCTCGACTTCACGCTGTCGAAACCAGGGCTTTTAAGATCATTGGCATCTCCCGCAATGAAGCTGAGTCTTTGGGCCTCTCACTCAATCACCGCAGGTTGGTCGGTGGTCTTTCTGTCTTCTACCGACTCCTCTCCAGCCTTGCCCCCTGCTCTCTCTGCGATTTGTCCCAACCACATTTCCACAGGGCGCTCAAGGTCCGCCAACAACCCCCTTCTGGTAAAACTACCAAAATCACGAATCACTGCTCATCTTCACTCTTTCATTCCTCTTTTTCCCGCCTTTGGAATAAACTTCCTCACTCTATTCTTTCCCATTCTTCCCTTCAGGCTTTCAAAACAGCTGTTCACCACCACCTCTTATCTTCCCCCATCCAAATCCTCGATCTTTTCTACCCCCGATAATCCACCCAAGCCCACTTCCTTCAATTCTCCTGCTTTCCTTCCTGAAAGTCCCTTTAATGTCCATCTTCCCCTCGCCATGTTCCCCGTCCCATCCCCATCCCTCTCCCTTCCACAGTTCACCTGTGTCTGTTCCCCAATGTTTTGTCCCTTCCACTCCCGCCCCTCTTGTCTCATGCCTCCTTGCTGTGAGTTGTGTGTTAGCTCTCATACGAGCCTCGACCAAGGTATACAAAAAAAAAAAAAAAAAAAAAAAAAAAAAAAAAAAAGAGGAAGCGTGCAAGCGAGGAAGCGTGCAGGTTCCGCAAGTGAGCAAGCATGTAGTGCGCGTGTGGGTGTCTGACCAGTGCCAACAACGAGACAATTCGTCCTTCCCAGTGCTTGAGCAAGCAAGCATGTGGTGCGCGTGTGGGTGTGAGCTGCGCCGACAATGAGTGGGGCACGGGTCACTCACCAACGTGTGAGGCGTGGGTCAGTCACAGACGGACCGTGTGGGTCACTGGACATCACCAGATTTGTGAAGTGTGAGGAACTGCCCGTGTCACAGAACCAGGGTCTAAACCTGCGACAGACTATCTCGGTGCCCTCCCAGACATAGACTGGCGTTCAAGGCTGTTCGTGAGAGGGTGCATGGCAAGGCTGGGTGCTGGCGATAGACGTGACACACAGGCACACATTTCAGGACGTTTTCACTTCATGGACAACTACTCTGTGGTGAGTGAGACGACTCTTCTCCACCCCCCCCCCCCCGAATAATCTACTGGGTACCCTTGTCTGTGCTTGGCTGTAAGTAAGTCAACCCCCGAGAAGCATCTGGTTTTTGTCTCTTTCCTAACATATTGATTGATTTTGCTTTGAAAATTATAATTATTCTTTTATTCACCTCAGAAAATGAAAAGTTCTTTCCATTTATAGATTTCATTATTAATAAATTATTTATTGACTTCCAACTTGTCCGTGTTTGTCCTTTCCTTCCATTGGTCTAGCATTGTCTGAACCTCAATAGACTGGGAGGTAATTACTACAGATTTGACCAAAAATAATCGGCACGCACCAGCGGTTAAAACGCTCGGCCGCCCTAATTAAAATCTAATCGAGATAATGTTGGTGCTTTGCCGAGGGTGCGCTCCCCACTCAGCTAACCACGTGACCTCTCGTTAAACGGCATAATTAGACAGTGGACACTGGAACTTGTGGTTAGCTGGGTGGCATTCTAAAACAACCCACCATGCCACAAAGTTAATTGTGAGTGGTGGCCCCAGGTCTGGCTCTTCCGAAGACAACCAGGGATTAATCCCCCTGAGTAAGAAGCTGGTGTCTCGGTACCTGTGGCCGCAACTATATATATATATATATCTCGACGAGCACTCCCCTGATCCCCACTGGACATCACCCTACACCAAAGCGTCACTTTCAACCTAGAGGCCTTGGCCCAGCGACTACGTCAAACAGACAAAGACTTCATGGTCAACATCAGAAAAACATCTCACGGAAATGCCTATCTGGATTTTGGGATTATTTGCCCTCATCAGGATGGCATACCAATAAATAGCTAACCAATAATGACCACATTCATCGTTTATAGATCAGATGCACCTCCTGACTGTGATGGTAAGCCTCGCCACAGATTATGTCTCACACATTGAAACCGCATAATCTGCAAAGAGCAACCATCCATCTGCCACCCAAACAATTATTCCTGCTAATGCAAACCATTCAACCAGAAGGCACATGATGTGATCGGCGGGTAAATCGAAACATACGGAGTGTGACGAGCACTCCTCTGATGCCCATTGGACATAGTGCAACACCAAAGCATCACTTCCAACCCCGATGCCTCGGCCCAGCGACTCGGTCAAACAGACAAAGAATATATGGTATAATCGGTGAAACAAACGGAACCACCGATCCAGATTTTGGGCTTATTTGTCCTTACCAGGATGGTTATCCGGATAAATATATAACCAGTGATGACCACATTCGTCGTTTCCACATCAGATGCATCTCCTGACTGTTATGGTGAGCATTGCCATTGGAGACGAATTATGGAGGCGCAGTGAAGGATTTCGAATTACACAGCGAGAGGTATTTTGGAGAGGTATTTTTAATTACACGTTTGAATAAGGATAATAACCTAACCGCCCTGACCACTCCCCAAATGAGCGGGTGCTTCTAGTTTATATAATGTACTATAAAATGCCTTCCCATCCAAGGGACTTCAACACATGAGACTGTTCAGCCCATCAAGCCTGCACAATGGTTGCCAACCAATGACAGTTTGTCTGTGCTCTATCCTTTTTAAATGTTGTGTGTTAAGCAAGGACGAAACATGCACCATTTGAAAAATCTTTGATACAACTAATGACTTGGGCATGGTTTGAAACGCCAACCTCCGTGAGTCAGAACAAACGCTCTAACTTGAACGAATTACATCATCAAATGATGTATTAAATTGAAGTTTATTTTGGACCTCTTAAGTCTATTATAAAACGGTATTTTAAGGTCACAATGCCAAATGGAGGTTTTTCTTTCATTCAATGATCACCTTGCACTGAAACGTTTGTTCAATGGCTTTCAGTATAGGCTACTGCTAATAACAATGTTGACAGAGTTTGTTCAAATTTGTGAAAATCCTCAGGTCGTACGTTAACACACAAACTGCAATTCCATGTTGTATTTATACGTTTAAAATGTATCTTGTTTGGTTTCATGCTCTTCCAGTAGATTGTTGAGCTCCTTTGTGTGGAGCTTTTCAAACCCAGTGTGGGATGGTTCACATTATATCATAGATTGCACAATTTGTTTGAAAAGGATATAAAGTTTGCCTCTTTGGAATGCCCATCCAAACAAATGGCATATGAAGCTGGGATACGATTGGTTCCAATCACATACACTGCGTTGATTTGCCCATTGTCTTCACAATGTCTTTGCAATTTATATGAAAGTACATCAATGTGTATTCTGATGTCCTTTCCCAAAACACAATTTATGTCCAAGCTCCTCCATGTGACCCACATGTCACTGTGAAAGAGAGTTGGTAAAAAAAAATTAAATGAAAATAAAATCAAGTCAACTTATTAATGTCAATGTGCCCCACATTTCACTTTAAGCCGATGAGATTTTCATATTTTTTGTGTGAATTGTAATTTAAATAAAAGAAATAAATAATAATGGCATGAATGGAATGGGGTTACCAGAGAGTGAGACGGTCCAATGTGCCCTTATTTTGCATCCGAGTTGT